>NC_133135.1:56884945-57193249 GCF_048418815.1 Hemitrygon akajei
ATAGCTGACCACTCTGATCTTCAAGAGGACCAATTTTATCCTTTACTATTCTTTTGCTCTTAATATACCTGTAG
Source organism: Hemitrygon akajei (assembly GCF_048418815.1). Taxonomy (NCBI): domain Eukaryota; kingdom Metazoa; phylum Chordata; class Chondrichthyes; order Myliobatiformes; family Dasyatidae; genus Hemitrygon; species Hemitrygon akajei. The sequence continues at coordinate 56,885,020 of NC_133135.1, forward strand.
AAGCTCTTAAGATTATCCTTCACCTTGACTGCCAAAGCAACCTCATGTCTTCTTTTAGCCCTCCTGATTTCTTTCTTAAGTATTTTTTTGCACTTTTTATACTCCTCAAGCATCTTATTTGCTCCCTGTTGCCTATACATGTTATACTTCTCTCTCTTCTTCTTTATCAGAGTTCTAATATCCCTTGAGAACCAAGGTTTCTTATTCTTATTCGCTTTGCCTTTAATCCTGACAGGAACATACAAACTCTGCACTCTCAAAATTTCTCCTTTGGAGGCCTCCCACTTACCAATCACATCCTTGCCAGAGAACAACCTGTCCCAATCCACGCTTTTTAGATCCTTCATCACTTCTTCAAATTTGACCTTTTTCCGGTTTACAACCTCAACCAGATCTATCTTTATCCATGATCAAGTTGAAACTGATGGTGTTATGATCACTAGAACCAAAGTGTTCCCCTAAACACATTTCCGTCACCTGTCCTAACTCGTTTCCTAGTAGGAGATCTAATATTGCATCCTCTCTAGATGGTACCTCTATATATTAATTTAAAAAACTTTCCTGAACACATTTTACAAACTCTAACCCATCTAGACCTTTAACAGTATGGGAGTCCCAATCAATATGTAGAAAATTAAAATCCCCTACTATCACAACTTTATTTCCTGCAGTTGTCTGCTATCTCTCTGCAGATTTGCTCCTCCAGTTCTCGCTGACTATTGGGTGGTCTATAATACAACCCCGTTAATGTGGTCATACCTTTCCTGTTTCTCAGCTCCACCAATATGGCCTTGGTAGACAAACCCTCTAATCTGTCCTGCCTGAGCACTGCTGTAACATTTTCCCTGACTAGCAATGCCACCGCCCCCCCACCCTTCATCCCTCTGCCTCTATCACATCTGCAGCATCTAAACCCTGGAACATTAAGCTGCCAGTCCTGCCCCTTCTGTAGCCAAGTTTCAGTAATGGCTACAATGTCATAATTCCACATGTCAATCCACACCCTCAGCTCGTCTGCCTTCCCCACAATACTCCTCGCATTGAAATAGACACACCTCAGAAGATTATTTTTATTTGAAACATTTTTTCTCCAAATGTGGCCTGACATGCTGAATACTCCTCATGTTTATTTTTATATTTCAGCTTTCCAGAATCTGCAGCATTTTGCTTTTTAGTATCCATTTATCTAAATTAGAGGACGGTGAAGAGGAATAGTAAATCTAGAAGAAATTATATTCTGAAACACTGTCCAGTTAGGTCAATTCATGAAGAATTTTGCTTTTGCTTACTAGAAAATGTGTTTAAGAGAAAAAATAAAATGAATTCAAAATTAGTATAATTGTGGTTATAATATGTATCCTAATCAATGCAAAGGTGGAACCTCTACCGCAAAACGAGGGGTGATTGATAAGTTCGTGGCCTAAGGTAGAAGGAGTCAATTTTAGAAAAGCTAGCACGTTTATTTTTCAGCATAGTCCCCTCCTACATTTACACACTTAGTCCAGCGGTCGTAGAGCATACGGATCTTGGACCTCCAGAAAGTGTCCACAGCAGGGGTGATTGATAAGTTTATGGCCCAAGGTAGAAGGTGATGAGTTATACAGCTCTCGGTACATACACATGCAGTTCAACTCTTTGAGTGATTATGCAGAAAGTTTGAAGTTAATAACTCATCGGTGATTAATAAGTTTGTGGCCTAAGGTAGAAGGAGATGAGTTATAATGAGTGATGATGTAAGATCATAAGACGTAGGAGCAGATTTAGGCCATTTATCCCACTGAGTTTGCTCCGCCATTCCATCATGACTGATCCCGGGTCTACTCAACCTCATACACCTGCCTTCTGGCCATATCCTTTGATACCCTGACTGATCAGGAAACTTTTGCCTTAAGTATACACATAGACTCCACTACAGTCTATGGCAAAGCATTCACAGATTTATAAAAAAATCCTCCTTACTTTTGTTTTAAAGGGTCACCCCTCAATTTTGAGGCTGTGCCCTCTAGTTCCGATAGCCCCACCATAGGAAACATCCTCTGCACATCCACATTATCTAGTCCTTTCAACATTCAGTAGGTTTCAATGAGATCCCCCCCCCCCCCCCGTATTCTTCTAAATTCCAGTGAGTATGGGCTCAAGACTGCCAAATGCTCCTCATATGTTAATCCCTTTATTTTCGGAATCATCCTCGTGAACCTCCTCTGGACTCTTTCCAATGACAGCACATCTTTTCTGAGATCCGGGGCTCAAAACTGTTGACATTACTCCAAGTGTGACCTGACTAGAGTCTTATAAAGCCTCAGCATTATCTCTTTGCTTTTATATTCTATTCCCCATGAAATAAATGCCAACATTGCATTTGCCTTCTTTACCACAGACTCAACTTGTAAGTTAAACTTCTAGGAGTCTTGCATGAGGACTCCTAAGTCCCTCTGCATCTCTGTTGTTTGAACCTTCTCCCCATTTAGATAATAGTCCACGCTATTGTTCCTTTTACCAAAATGTATTATACATTTCCCAACACTGCATTCCATCTGCCACGTTTTGCCCTTTCTTCTACAAACGTAATTCGTCTAAGTGTTGCTGCAATTGCATTGCTTCCTCAGCACTACCTACCCCTGCACCTATCTTCAAATCATCTGCAAACTTAGCCACAAAGATATCAATTCCATTATCTAAATCATCGACAAACAATGTGAAAAGCAGCAGTCCTAATACTGACCCTTGAGGAACACCACTAGTCACAGGCAGCCAACCAGAAAAGGCCCCTTTTATTACCACTCGCTGCGTCCTGCCTGTCAGCCATTCCACTATCCAAGTCGGTATTTTCCTCTAACGCCATTGGATTTTAACCTGTTAAGCAACTTTTTGTGTTGCACCTTATCAAATGCCTTCTGAAAATTCAAGTAAATGAAATCCACAACCTTTCCTTTGTCCACTCTTCTTGTTACTTCCTTGAAGAACTCCCAGCAGATTTGTCAGGCAAGATTTCCCTTTACAGAAACCATGCTGACTTTGACTTATTTTATCATTAGTCTCCAAGTACCTTGAAACTTCATCCTTAATAATATATCAGCCATGATGGAATTGCAGAGAAGTCTTGCTGGGCTGAATGGCCTATTTCTGTTCCTTTGTCTTATGGTCTTAACAGCAGTAGGTTTAAGTCTTCACAATGGTAGGTTGAGGTGTTTAAGTTGGTTCAGTGTGTGTGTGTGTTTTTTAAGGCAAGTTCTAGTTAAAGTTTATTGTCTTGGCAATATCTATATCCTGGGTATAGAGTGTGAATGAGTGAGGCCTCTGTCAGTCGGGGTCAACAATGAATGTTGCCTCTTAGCTGTCTAGATATGCAAGCCTGGGCAGTATGACATGGGAGCAAGCTCCCCCCTCCATGCGTCGGATGAACCCAAAGGAACGGCAGAAACCGATACAGTTTGGATCCAGCAGCGTTGCTGGAGTTTCCATTCAGCGTTGATCTCAGCATAGGATTGCCTTAGGAACTCCAGCTCTGTATTTTTCCCTCAGGGTTTACTCCCGAAGCCTTCCCCATGAGTTGGGAATAGCCACAGGGCAGCAGAGGTTTGAGATCAGAGTTTTGCTTCTTCTAGGTGAGCTGCCAACCACGGCTGATAAGCCCCATCTGGGTATAATAGCCATGAAAATTAGCTTTTTCCAGAAGCTAATTTTGATGACAAACATAAATAATAAACTTAAAATAAAACTTTAACTTTAAATAAGATAAATTATATATCATCTTCACATTAGAATAAACAAAAATAAACCTGACAACGTGTGAAATGCTACAAGCAATAGTTGGATCCTACTCAAATTGTTTGCCAGTAACATTAACTGCTTATACCTAATAGGATGCTGGTTTTCTTTATTCACAAAATGCATCTCCTAGAAATGAGTGTAACTTCCTTTGAGGTATAGTTACACTTTACATTGACTTCTATATATCATTTGAAAATCATCAAGGAAATGTGCATGATCTTAATATAATATAATAGTTGTCCATTATAACTGACGGTGACAGAAACCTGTTCAGGAGAGTTTTCGAAGTGGAAAAGGCATTACACCAGGGCAATTCCACTCTCTCAACCTTGGAAGTCTGTGTCCAGTGGTATGTGTAGTTGTCACAAACTGTAGTCTTCCTTCATTGTAGTCAATAACCATGATTTCTTCAGTGCCTTGTCATGCCCTTTGCTCTCCACAAAGCATTGCAGAACCAGCTTCCAGGTCATTGGATCTCACTGTTGATTTTAAACACCCGGTCTGCTGGAGTTGACTTCACATGCTAGAACAGGTATGTCTCTATCTCACTAGGGTATGAAAACCACCGGCTACCCTCACCTGGTTTAGCCCGCCTGTCAAAGCAGTTGTACTACGGAGTAGCCACTGTTGTATGCAAACAGTTACATGAAGCCACAGGTGAGAGCTGAGTATCCAGTGGGGACCAAAGGTGAGTGAGCTTCCCCCAGATTGGACATGACAAGTCCCTTCTCCGTAGGTGTACCCCTCCCTGGACAACCCATACACCCCAAATATATGATAAGATGCAAATTAATCAATCATGTGGAGAAGGGGCTGGGGAGTTTAAATATACTGAATTTCAACTCTTGAGATTACATTCATTTCTTACTCACCCCACGTCCTCCCAGTCATGCCAAAGCCTGCTCCCAGTTATTTATATCAGTATAATTTATGTTGGCAGTCAAAATTTCTTTCTATGTTTGAAAAGCCCGTTATGGTGTCTGAATGATGATTTGATAAACTACACTGCTTGTTCCTTTGCTTTCTAGCTGTTATGGCAACAACATGGGACCTGTATGATATCCTTAAAGAAAAAGAACCACATGAAGACTCTTCCTTCAATAAAATGAAACTGAAAAAGAATTTGTCAAAACCACAGGTTAATTTAGACAAAACACTCACCCGAACTTTATCAGCTCTAAGTACTTTAGGGTTAGGTAAGTATGCAGTTATTAAACTGTCTACTGAATAGAGATAATTTCAATGGGTATTCCTCAATAAAGTTTCCTGGATTTACACACTAGGTCATTATGATTTCCTACCACCTTGTTTGTTTACTTGGTTAATACAATGTAGAAGGATGCAGTTTGGTCCTTAGGTTCCCTGCTGGCTTCACGTACAAGAATTTCAATAGTTGCATTTCCTTTCTCTTTGTTTAACTATAGCCTTTCTACTTATTTCCCCACAGTGCCCAGTATTACCTCACAAAATTATTATGCCGTTTACCTCCATTTAAGCTTCAACTACAGTAGCCAATTAAAGTTGTTGGATGAAACTGAACCATCCAGAAGGTATCCATGTTGTCACCGGGGAGAATGTGCAAACTCACATTGCACTGGAAAGTGACCACTTTAAAAAAAGTTATACTAATTGGCATTTATTTTCATTTGCTGTACTGTTTGAACTTGGCTGATGGTACATGTGTCTCCAGAATAGAGAACTCCATTGAAGTTTGCTTGTCACTTGGAAAATCTGTAGAGTCTGTTCTGGGCAGTTTAAAAAGAAGTTGGCTTCAAACTTGTTGAGGTCATTTGATGAAACGCAGCAGGCCAGGCAGCATCTATAGGAAGAAGCACAGTTGACGTTTTGGGCCAAGACCTTTCATCAGGACGTCCTGACGAAGGGTCTCGGCCCAAAACGTCGACTGTGTTTCTTCCTATAGATGCTGCCTGGCCTCCTGCCTTTCACCAGCTTTTTGCATGTGTTGCTTGAATTTCCAGCATCTGCAGATTTCCTTGTGTTTGCGAGGTCATTTGATGGTCGCTCTCCTGCTGAAGCAATTAGGATTTTAACATGAGTTTTGCATTAGTGTAATATTTATTACTTGCCTTCTGGCATGATTTTCAGCTTCACTGATCAGAATTTGATCAGAATAATAACTGATTTCCCCTGAACTTGCACTATTTAAAGGGCCAGTCATACTCAAACAACTTTTCTGTCAAGATATTCCATAGCACTCTGTGATTTCAATGATAAGTCAAAGCATTAATCACATAATTATGATTTGATCTTTTCTTGCATCTTAATTGTTTTTCTGCAATCAAAACCTATTTCCAATGGGTATTTGTCCAGTGGATGGCATGACATAGAGATAACTTGCAGTTAAGGAGACCACTTTAAAGAAGGCATTGTAAGGTTCATCACTCCTAATCTAATCTATCATTGCTCCTAAATGTAATTATTTAGGGCCAATGTCTATGCAGCATAAGCTTTACCAATGTGGTTCTCATTGCAATCTGTGACTTTGCAATTTCAGGTAAAAGGTCATGGTTAAAATCCAGGCCAGATCCCAGCCTTGGAATCATTCCAGCCCACTGCTGCTGATCTATGCCTCTTCTCTGTTTGAGGTCACTGTTGCATTATGGAAAGACTCTCAAGCTGTAAACTTAGGAAGGGAAGACTTCACCTACTTTCTCTCTAACTCAGTGGATGAGACAGATCAGACATAAGCATTCCTTAGAATACACAGTAGGTTTCAGGCACTGATTATGTTGATGTAGGAAATTCACTTCTAATGGTGAAGTTCCAAGTAATTTCCTGTCTGGAATACCTAGCTGTTGACTTGAACTACCTCCAATAAAAGCACTTGATGGAACTTTGATAAAGGGCAACTCTGTGCATTTATAATACTCTAAAATTAGAGCAGGAATAGGAATTGGAATTAAAATGTTGTGCCACCAGGGAGTTCTGCTTTTGGTGGATGGAATGGAGTTGCTTGATGAAGCAGTCCCCTATTTTACGACAGCTCTCACCAATGTAGAGGAGGTCACAATGGGAGAACTGGATACAGTAGATGACCCCAGCTCCCTTTAATTTCACTTTATTTTTATAAGTCATAAATTTCATGATACAGTATGACAAAAAGATCAAAAACTATCATTGTAATATTCTAGAAACTGCTCTTAAGTGTCTTGTTTCCCATTTGTTTTTTAGTTTATTAACCTTTGCTGGTTTTATTATAGAAAGCAGTGGACAATAATGTTTTTAAATGTTATGGACTACCTGACAAAGTTAAGAAAGTGTGTGCATTTCTTGAGGCTTTGTGACTTGATGACTGAACCAAGCTGGCTACTAAACTTTGCAGTAAATCAAAATTAATATTTTGACATCTAGAGTATCTGCTGTGCTTACAGAAAGCAGATCCACTTCATCTGGGGACTCGGAAAGTTTAGTCACAGTCCAAGCCATGGAAGAAACGGAGCAGGACCTGGAAGAAATCTTTAAGAATGAGAAATTGAAACAAGATTTATTTTTTATGGAGCGTGTCATTATGGAGAATATTTTCCAGCCTAAACTTGCTGCTTATCGACAGCTACCTATAATCCCTGGTAAACTTTAACATTTAAGAAACATTATATTTTACAACTTTGTGAACAGAAAAAGTGCCTCGCATCCATTCTCCCAGTCTCTTGTTCATGTAATCCAAAGTTTCTGCTGCTTTAGCTGTTTTATTTTTGACGTATGTATTCTTTCTTTTAAAAGATGCTTAGATCTTGGCCTTAAGTATTCCCAGTGACAATATCTTAGTTTTTGCATTGACTGTTCTCCCCAGTCTCTTGGTTACAATTTAAAATTGACCCTTCATCATTGAGTTAGCAACAGTTGTACCCTCAATATATTTGTTGTAAAAACAGCATCCATAGATTTACAATGAATCTAGATGAAGAATAATCATTGACATCTTTTAAAAAATGTAGCTTGTACCTTCTCACCAAATGACAGGCTGTGCACTTGCAAGATATATAAAACAACTTGCAACTATACAGAACATTTAATGCAGAAAAACAAAATTAAATGCTAAGTCTCACATTGGGTATCTTCTCTGTACCCTGCCAAACAACTAAGTCACGGTTCAGCATTATCCCCAAAGTATATCAGGTAGCAAGTACTAAGCAGATCTCTTAATAATGTATCTGGAGGTACTGTCTTCAGCAGTACCTTGATAGCTTATGTTTTCAGAGGGGATATTTGAGTGCTTTTCAGAGACATCTGAAAATGCTGAGAGACATGATTTAAGAACATAGAAAGAAAAATTAATTAAAATCACTTTAAATTGCTGTTAAATTATTGAATTATAAATATATCGCAAAATAAAAATTGAAACCAGCTTAGCTAAACTTACAACTTAATTAAAGGTTGGTGATCTCATTCAAATGAATTAAGCTGCACATAGTTGAAATAAAGTTAAGAGGTCAGTGAAGAAGTGTATCCAACCACTTGGCTCAGGAGATTACCAAATTCCTGCAAATCTAATAAATGCATCCAAGAACCAGAGGAATTGTGCCTGAATCTACAGAACCACAGCTAATCATCAGTTTGATCGGGCTCAATTAAATACAGAGATTCATCTCAATGGAGCACCTTAAATCAGATTAATATTTTAGGTGCAATCCCTCAGAGCTTCTTTGATGAAGGTTTACAATATATATTAATGATTTAGACGAGGGAATTAAATGCAGCATCTCCAAGTTTGCGGATGACACAAAGCTGGGTGGCAGTGTTAGCTGTGAGGAGGATGCTAAGAGGATGCAGGGTGACTTGGATAGGTTAGCTGAGTGGGCAAATTGATGGCAGATGCAATTTAATGTGGATAAATGTGAGGTTATACACTTTGGTTGCAAGAACAGGAAAACAGGTTATTATCTGAATGGTGGCTGATTAGGAAAAGGGGAGGTGCAATGAGACCTGGGTGTCATTGTACACCAGTCATTGAAGGTGGGCATGCAGGTACAGCAGGCAGTGAAAAAGGCAAATGGTATGTTGGCATTCATAGCAAAAGGATTTGAGTACAGGAGCAGGGAGGATCTACTGCAGTTGTACAAGGCCTTGGTGAGACCGCACCTAGAGTATTGTGTGCAGTTTTGGTCCCCTAATCTGAGGAAAGACATTCTTGCCATAGAGGGAGTACAAAGAAGGTTCACCAGATTGATTCCTGGGATGGCAGGACTTTCATATGAAGAAAGACTGGATCGACTAGGCTTATACTCACTGGAATTTAGAAGATTGAGGGGGGGATCTTGTTGAAACGTATAAAATTCTAAAGGGATTGGACAGGCTAGATGCAAGAAGATTGTTTCCGATGTTGGGGAAGTCCAGAACGAGGGGTCAAAGTTTAAGGATAAAGGGAAAGCCTTTTAGGACTGAGATGAGGAAAAACTTCTTCACAAAGAGAGTGGTGAATCTGTGGAATTCTCTACCACAGAAAACAGTTGAGGCCGGTTCATTGGCTATATTTAAGAGAAAGTTAGATATGGCCCTTGTGTCTAAAGGGATCAGGGGGTATGGAGAGAAAGCAGGTACAGGGTTCTGAGTTGGATGATCAGCCATGATCATACTGAATGGCAGTGCAGGCTCGAAGGGCCGACTGGCCTACTCCTGCACCTATTTTTATGTTTTCATTGTTTTCAAGATATCAAGTGATCTTTAGTACATATTTCCAAAAATTTTAACAGCTAGGTGACTGATATTTGCATATTTTTCTTTTTATTTCCTCATTAGTTAATGTCTTCTATGTCTTAATATTTAATCCTTGATATTACCTAGATCCAGATGCAACGCCTAATCCTGAAGAAGAGGCGGTAGACACCGTAATGATGTTGGATATCACGAGTCCAAGATTGCAGCCACTCTGGGCCTTTACATGTAGGCTCACCAAGGGACATAACGTTAGTTGCATGGTCTGGAACAAGCACAATTTGGTGAGGAATCTTAAGGGGATGCTAAAATATGTTATTCCTAACCATCAGAGTAACGGTGTACAATTAAAGGTATAACTTTGTTAATATGGTGACTTTGAAATTTAATCCTGCTTGAAATTGTGATTATTAACATGGGCTGTGTGAAATTGGTGCTGGCAGCTGAATATAGTGTGGCAATCATTCTGCTAACACTAATCAGACTGCATATCAACAATGTACCATTTGGGATTCAGTGGGAAATTAGTTGATATAGGAAACCAATGCTAATTAAAGGCAGCTTGCATCGTTTAAAATTAGGGATGAAAATTATTGTTCAGACAGAAATGGCTGCAAGCCCATTTTTAGGAAGGGCTTCCACATTTTTTTAACATTGGCTTGAAAGCCACAATTAGATGGTAGAGAAGAGATATCATGTTCCTTGTGACGAAACAGATCTGTAGTGTTTGTGGCAGATTAGTTCCATAAAAGGATTTGAAATAAGGACCCTTATTTAACAATTAAAAATTAGCTACTTGAAGCATTCCAGTGTGTGTCCAGACATCTACAAAACTGCCAAATTAAGTCAAGTCAACTTTTATTGTCATTTCGACCATAACTGCTGGTACAGTGCATAGTAAAAATGAGACAATGTTTTTCAGGACACTGGTTTACATGACACAGTACAAAAAACTAGACTGAACTACGTAATAAAAAAAACAGAGGAAGCTACACTAGACTACAAACCTACACTGGACTGCATAAAGTGCACAAAAACAGTGCAGGCATTACAATAAATAATAAACAGGACAATAGGGCAAGGTGTTAGTCCAGGCTTCGGGTATTGAGGAGTCTGACAGCTTGGGGGAAGAAACTGTTACATAGTCTGGTCGTGAGAGCCCGAATGCTTCGGAGCCTTTTCCCAGACAGCAGGAGGGAGAAGAGATTGTATGAGGGGTGCATGGGGTCCTTCATAATGCTGTTTCCTTTGCGGATGCAGCGTGTAGTGTAAATGTCCATGATGACAGGAAGAGTGACCCCGATGATCTTCTCAGCTGACCTCACTATCCGCTGCAGGGTCTTGCGATCCGAGATGGTGCAATTTCTGAACCAGGCAGTGATGCAGCTGCTCAGGATGCTCTCAATACAACCCCTGTAGAATGTGATGAGGATGGGGGGTGGGAGATGGACTTTCCTCAGCCTTTGCAAAAAGTAGAGACGCTGCTGGGCTTTCTTTGCTATGGAGCTGGTGTTGAGGGGCCAGGTGAGATTCTCCATCAGGTGAACACCAAGAAATTTGGTGCTCTTTACGATCTCTACCAAGCAACTGTCGATGTTCAGCGGGAAGTGGTCGCTCCGTGCCCTCCTGAAGTCAACAACCATCTCTTTTGTTTTGTTCACATTAAGAGACAGGTTGTTGGCTCTGCACCAGTCCGTTAGCCACTGCACCTCCTCTCTGTAAGCTGACTCGTCGTTCTTGCTGATGAGACCCACCACAGTCGTAAACATGGTGAATAATAGCAGTTAGACACAAATTAACCAAACATCATCAACTGACATGGTCCCAGGACAAAATATTCTGAATCCTGGGATATTAAAGAGAAAATGACAGGAGAAAGTGGTTGACTTATTTATGATATTCCAAACTACCCCAAATTCAGAAATGAAAATCCAAAAATGTAATATCTCTATTCAAAAAAGGAGAGAACTAGCAAAACACAATGGATAATTCTTGTAACAATAACATAGGTCAACTTAAAATCTCTTATTGTAAATGTATCGTAATTTTTTACTAAGGAAGTATTGTAGTACAGGATATTTAGAAAAGCATAATCAAATGAAGATACTGGGTTAAAGCTCAGGTTGTTGATAATATATTGGTACATGCAGAGGACAGGCTAATTAACAGAAAATAGGAAGTATGGATAAACAAGTTATTTTTAGGTTGATAAGCTGTAAGCATTGGGTTACCATGGGATCACTGTTGGCACCTCAGCTGTTTGTAACATACATGTGCCTATCTAATACTTTCTTTAATGCCCATAATGTATCTGCCTTTTCTACCATCCTTGGCAGGGCATTCCACACACACACACACCATTTTCTGTGTGGAAAAAAAAACAAACAAATAAAAAAAACGTACCTCTTACATTTCCTCTATGTTTTCCACCAATCACCTTAAAATGATGCCCCCTCATATTAGCCATCTCTGTCCTGTGCAAGAGTATCTGGCTATCCACCCTATGCCTCTTACATCTTGTACGCTTCTATTAAGTGACCTCTCATCCTCCTTTAGCTCCAAAGAAACAAACCCTAGCTCACTCAATCTTTTATCATAAGACATGCCATCTAGTCCAGGCAGAATTATGGTAAATCTCTTTTGCGCCCTCCCTAAAGCTTCCACATCCTTCCTATGAGGTGAGGAGAACTGAATGCAATATTCCAATTGTGGTCAAACCAGAGTTCTATAGAGTTGCAAATTTCCTCATAGTTCTTGAACTCAACCTGCTGACTAATGAAGGCCAACACATTCCTTCTTAACTCTATGAACTTGTGCAGCAACTTTGAGGGATCTATGGACATGGACCCCCAAATTCTCTATTCTTCCACACTACAAACACAAAATGCTGGAGGAACTCAGCAGGCCAGGCAGCATCTATGGAAAAGAGTAAACAGTTGACGTTTCGGCCCAAGACTCTTCATCAGGACTGGAGATAAAAGATAAGTCAGAGTAAAAAGGTGGGCAGAGAGGGGAGGAAGAAATACCAGGTAGTAGGTGATTGGTGCAACCGGAAGAGGGAAAGAGGTGAAGTCAAGAGCTGAGAAGTTGATTGGTGAAAGAGATGAAGAGCTGATGAAGGGTCTTGGCCCAAGGCATCAACTGTTTATTCTTTTTCATAGAAGTTGCCTGGCCTGCTGAGTTCCTCCAGCATTTTGTGTGTGTTGCTTGGATTTACAGAATCTGCACATTTTCTCTTATTTGTGATTCCTCCACACTGCGAAGATATCTTGCCATTAACCTTGTATTCTACCTTCAAATTTGACCTTCCAAAGTGAATCATTTCACACTTTTCTGTGTTGAGCTCCATCTGCCACTTTTCAGTCATCTCTGCATCCTATCGGTATTCCATTGTAACCTATGATAACCTTCTACACTATCAACAACTCCATCAACTTTCATGTCATCTGCAGCCTTAGTAACACCACTGTTCACCCACCTGAGGCATGAATACACTCCAACTTTAACCACCCTCTGCCTTCTGTAGGCAAGCTAAGTTACTAAAGATTGCTGAGAAAGCAAGATGTTAAGCAAACTCTTTAGACTTTTTCCATTTAAACGGAATTCTGCATTCTCATTCTTCTACCATACATCTGACCATATGCAGGTGTATATAGATTTGGTGGGTGGGCAAGAATTTAGGAGATGGTTATGTGAGGTTATCCACTTTGGTAGAAGAATAAGAATGCAGAATTCTGTTTAAATGGAAAAAGTCTAAAGAGTTTGCTTAACAGATGGGTGCAGGGGTACTCAAAAGCTAAATACAAAATTAACATGTAGATAAAACAGGTAATCATAAGGCATATATTACAAGGAAGAGGAATACAAAAGTAGAAAGTCTTGCTACAATTCTAGAAAGTCATGCAGTTTTAATTTCCTTTAGAACATTCACAAAGTTGATTTCTGGAGTGATGGTGTTGACTTGGGTGGTGAAGTTCAGCCTTGGCTTGTTTGATTTTAGAATAATGAAGATTGATATTATTGAACCATTTAAGGTTCTATGGGAGCTGAAGATTACTTGCTTTAGCGCTAAACTGACTACAGCTGTGGCCTGCAACCATCAGCACTCACCTCAGTGCTGAACTGGCTTTGCAGCCAATGAGCTCCTGGACTGGCTTCACTTGCCTGAGCACTGAACTGGCTCCATGGCTGTCGAATCGCTTTTGGGGACTCTGCAGTTCAAGTTCTTGGTGTTACTTGTTTACTTTTTTTCAAATGCTTGCACAATTTCTTCTTTTTTCGCAATTTGGGGGTTTGACAGTTTTTGTTGTGTGGGTTTTTTTTAATGGGTTTTAATGTGTTTCTTTGTTTTATGGCTGTCTGCAAGAAGACAAATCTTAAGGTTGCATATAGTGTAGTGTACATACTCTGATAATAAATGTACTTTTGCCAGGACAGATGCTGGGTGGATGCTTTTCTTCATAAAAGAGTCCATAATTGGATGACATTGTTTCAGAGTAAGGAGTCTCCCACTTAAGATAGGAGGAGGATTTTGTGAGCAAATAAATGTTGGTAATTTTCTATCCCAGAGCACTGTGAAGGCTCAGTTATTAAATATATTCAAAGCTGAAACAGATCTATGGATTATATGGCAAAGATTTTGAAGAATGGGTAAGAATGTGGAAATGAGGCCAGGATCATATCAACCTTAAATTTTGCTGACTGGCATGATAGGCTTAAGAAGTCTTGTAGACTGATAAGACTTCTTCTATTCCATATTAGACTCTTAAGCATGTATCGTGCCTGCTAAATAGTGTGATGCAATCAATTTTCCAGGTTTTTGTAGTTCATCCATTCATAATAGTCCACTGTATTATCTACTTATTCCATATTAAACTACTGGATCTAAGGATGAAAAGTTAATTAGTATGGATAAAAGCAAATTTTGGAATGAATGCCAGAATAGTTATTTTTTAAATGGTAAGCATTGTATCAAACTGATCTCAAAATGAAATTTAAAGACTTCCTAGCCGTTTTGTGGATGTTGCTTGTGTACCTTTGAATTGGATTTGAATTTTAATGATGGAGAGTTTTTATTAAATAGATTCTCTGTTTGCAGGGAACTTCCTAATAAGATGATATTTCATGATCAGTTGATTAAAATATTAAGAAATAATTACAATTGCTAGAACTCTGAAAAAAATCAGATAATTTAGGATTATGTTTTTATGTCTATCATAAAAATTGTGTTTTGTTGACATTCAGGACCTACTAGCAGTAGGTTATGGAAGCTTTGGATATAAGGAACAAAATGGAGGATTGATTTGCTGCTGGTCACTGAAAAATCCAATGGTAAGTTGTAAGTTATTGAAACATTCACAACTCAGGCAATATTTTAATTGTGCCTCTGGTTTCCACCAAATGATTTACGGTAGAGTTTTAATTCTAGATCTTTTTCATCTCTTGGTTGAACACAAGAGACTGTAGATGCTAGAAATCAGATGTAATACCCAAAAAGCTGGAGCATTTCAGCAGGAATTCAGCAGGTCAGGCAGAACTTATGGAGGGAAATGTACAGATGATTGGCACGACCTCATCGACATCAGTGAGACCTAATTCAGATTTGGGGATCACCGTGGAGTGCCTTCAGTCCAGACCTCCCAGTGGCCAGCCATTTTAATTCTCTTCCCCATTCCCACACTAATGTGACAGTCCTGGCCTCTAATGCCAAGTTGAGGCTAGATGCAGATGGGAGGAACAGACTCTACCTTGATAGTCTCCAACCTGATGGCATGTACACAAATTTCTTTAAATTCTGTTAACCACTCCCATCTATCCCAGTTTCATTTCCCTTATTGCACCATCCCATCACTCCATTTGCTAATCTGCTAATTAAATTTGCCGACGACACTACATTGATTGGCTTTATCTCAAACAATAATGAGGTGGCCTACAGAGGAGAAGTCATCTCTGACATAGTGACGTCAAGAAAACAACCTCTCACTCAATGTCACAAGAACAAAGGAGCTAATTGTGGATTACATGAGGAATGGAGACAGGCTAACCCCTATTGACATCAATGGATCTAGGGTTGAGAGGGTAAACTGCTTCAAGTTCCTCGGCATCCAGATCACCAAGGACTTCATGTGGTCTGTACACACCAGCTGTGTGGTGGAAAAGTTACAACTGTGCTTCTTTCATCTCAGACTGTTGAGAAAGTTTGGTATGGGCCCCCAAATCCTAAGAACCTTCTACAGGGGCACAATTGAGAGCATCCTGACTGGCTGCATCACTGCCTGGTATGGGAACTGTACCTCCCTCAATCGCAGGACTCTTCAGAGAGTAGTGCGGATAGCCCAGCGCATCTGTAGTTGTGAACTTCCCATGATTCAGGACATTTACAAGAACAGGTGTGTAAAAAGGGCCTGTAGGATCATTGGGGACCCAAGCCATCCCAACCACAATCTATTCCAGCTGCTACCATCCGGGAAGCAGTACCGCAGTATAAAAGCCAGGACCAACAAACTCTGGGACAGTTTCTTACACCAGGCCATCAGACTGCTGAAGTCAGGCAGACCTAAGTGTACTCTATATTGCATTGACTGTTCTATTTATTATAAATTATTGTAAATTACTATGATTGCACATTGCACATTTAGATGGAGATGTAACGTAAAGATTTTTACTCGTGGTGTATGTGAAGGATGTAAGAAATAAAGTCAATTCAATTCAATCTTATTTCCCTCTCCTACACTCTCAATTTGCCGATCATCCAGTCTTCACACTGGTTTCCCCCCCTCCCCACCTTATCTTCTTTGAGAGTCCATTGTCCTCTTTATCAAATTCCATTTTTAGCCCTTTGTCATTTCCACTCATCACCTACTAGCTTCTTGGCGCCACAGTAGCGTAGTGGTTAGCTCGGAGTGTCGGAGTTCAATCCTGGCATCCTCTGTAAGGAGTTTGTAAATCCTCCCCATGAATGTGTGGGTTTCCCCCAGATATTCCGGTTTCCTCCCACAGTCCAAAGACTTACAGTTAGTAGGTCGATTGATTATTGTAAATGTACGTATGATTAAGCTAGGGTTAAATTGGCAGGTTGCTGGTGGCACAACTTGAATGACCAATATGGCCTATTCCATGCTATATCTCTAAATACAAATAAAAATTCCCACTTCCACCCCCACCTGCCTACCACACATACCACCCATACCTGGATCCAACTATCATTCACTAGATTTTGCTCAGCTCCTTCCCACCCTCACCTTCTTATACTGGCTGTATCCCCTCTTTCTTTCCTATCCTGATGAATGGTCTTGGCCTGAAATAGCAACTGTCTATTTCCTTCCATAGTTACTGCCTGACTTGCTACGTTCATCAAGCTTTAAGTTGGGGACAGTTAGTCATTTGGAGTTCAGCTACAATCAGGTCATCCATGATTTTATTGAATGGATGAGCAGGCTTTAGGGGCAGCATGGTAGCTGATGCCATCATGTTTAAATCTAGATTTCTTTAAGCAGACTGAACTTCCTGAACTACTGCTAACTGTGACTACATTTGCTACCTAGTTTACCATGTTGCTTCTAGTTATGCCTGCAGGATGAGGTAATACAATTAGATTGTATTACTTGACCAAATTTTATTTTAAAAAATAAGTAGGATCAGAAAAATACAATTTTGTACTTAACCAATTTATTGTAATATGGCAAGACAGCACTTATTGCCCATCCTTCATCATCCTTGAAAAGATCCAAGGTTCTTGAACCTATACAGCCTTTCTGCTGTCTTCCCTCACTGCTGTAGAGTAGGGAGTTATAGGACTGGGGCCAGTTAATGTGGAAGGAATGGCTGTATATTTCCAAGCAAGGGAGGTGTGTATCTCTGAGAGGGACCTGCTGTTGGTTGTTTTCCGATGAACTTGTTGCTTTTGTCCTTCTTGGCAGAAGATTCTGTCAAAGTAACCATGGTAACTGCATGGTGCATGGTTTTGAAGCATTGGTTCCAATTTGCCCATGGGATGTATAAAATGTTGCCAGCAGTGAAAACTATTTGATTCAATTTTAAAAGATCAATTTCTTTTGTGCTACAATGACTATTTACAGAATACAAGCTATGAAGAAGGATATATTTATTTAGATCACTGCTTGTCAACCTGAAAACTTCTACCCAACTTGTCATCAGCTATCTGTTTCCTTGCAGCAGAGTCTCTACCTTTTTAGGAGCACTTGTCTCCAATTTAAGATGAGCTTCAAGAAATAAGTCTATTTGGCAGAGTTGCAATCTATTAATATGTACAATATATAAAGAATATAAGGTGAATATTAGATCAATGCTTTTTGAGGCCTTTATGCAGATCCACACACCTGCACTGACATTCTTTCAGTTACGTTTTTTCATATGGCTGATGGTTCGACAGAGACCACTGAAGGCCCTGTTTCTAAAGCACAGAAACATAGAAAACCTACAGCACAATATAGACCTTTCGGCCCACAACACTGTGCCAAATATGTACTTACTTTAGAATTTACTTAGGGTTACCCATAGCCTCTATTTTTTTTTTTAAGATCCATGTACTTATCCCAGAGTCTCTTAAAAGACCCTATTGTATCTGCCTCCACCACCACCGCCTGCAGCCCATTTCATGCACTCACCACTCTCTGCATAAAAAACTTATCCCTGACATCTCCTCTGTACCTACTTCCAAGCACCTTAAAACTGTGGCCTTTCGAGTTAGCCATTTCAGTCCTGGGAAAAAGCTTCTGACTATCCACATGACCAATGCCTCCCATCATCTTATACACCTCTATCAGATCACCTCTCATCCTCCATCACTTCAAAGAGAAAAGGCCAAATTCACTCAACCTATTCTCATAAAGCATGCTCCCCAATCCAGGCAACATCCTTATAAATCTCCTCTGCATCTTTTCTATATGCACCATATCCTTCCTGTAGTGAGGTGACTAGAACTGAGCACAGTACTCCAAGTGGGGTCTGACTAGGGTTCTATATAGCTGCAACATTACCTCTCGGTCCTTGAACTCAATGAAGGCCAATGCACTGTACGCTTTCTTAACCACACAGCATCTTTGAGTGTCCTATGGACTCAAGCTCCAAGATCCCTCCACACTGCTAAGAGTCCTATATTCTGCCAGTATATTTGACCTACCAAAATGAACCACCTCACACTTATCGGGGTTGAACTCCATTTGCCACTTATGAGCCCAGTTCTGCATCCTATCAATGTCCTGCTGTAACCTCTGATGGCCCTCCACACTATACAGAACAGCCCCAACCTTTGTGTCCTCAGCAAATTTACTAACCCATCCCTCCACTTCCTCATCCATAGAACAATAGAACATTACAGCACAGAAACAGGCCTTTTGGCCCTTCTTGACTGTGCCAAACCATTTTCCTGCCTAGTTCCACTGACCTGCACCTAGACAATATCCCTCCATACCCCTCTCATCCATGTATCTGTCCAAGTTTTTCTTAAATGTTAAAAGTGAGCCTGCATTCACCACTTCAACTGGCAGCTCATTCCATATTCCTACTACTCTCAGTGTGAAGAAGCTCCCCTAATGTTCCCTTTAAACTTTTCCCTTTTCACTCTTAACCCATGTCCTCTGTTTTTTTTCCTCCCCTAGCCTCAGAAAAAGCCTGCTTGCATTCACTCTATCTATACCCATAATAATTTTATACACCTCTATCAAATCTCCCCTCACTTTTCTATGCTCCAGGGAATAAAGTCCTAACCTATTCAACCTTTCTCTGTAACTCAATTTCTCAAGTCCCAGCAACATCCTTGTAAATCTTCTCTGCACTCTTTCAACCTTATTAATATCCTTCCTGTAATTAGGTGACCAAAACTGCACACAATACTCCAAATTCGGCCTCACCAATGCCTTATACAACCTCACCATAACATTCCAACTCTTATACTCAATACTTAGATTTATAAAGGCCATTGTGCCGAAAGCCCTCTTTACGACCCTATCTACCTGTGACGCCACTTTTAGGGAATTATGTATCTGTATTCCCAGATCCCTCTATTCTACTGCACTATTTACCGTGTATGTTCTACCTTGGTTTGTCCTTCCAACGTGCAATACCTCACACTTGTCTGCATTAAGCTCCACCTGCCGTTTGTCAGCCCATTTTTCCAGTTGGTCCAAATCCCTCTGCAAGCTTTGAAAACTTTCCTCACTGTCTACTACACCTCCAATCTTTGTATCATCAGCAAATTTGCTGATCCAATTTACCACATTATCATCCAGATCATTTATAAATGTCACAAAGAGAAGGGGTCCCAGAAAAGAACCCTTGAGGCACACCGCTGGTCACTGACCTCCATGCAGAATATGACCCATCTACAACCACTGTTTGCCTTCTGTGGGCAAGCCCGTTCTGGATCCACAAAGCAATGTCTCCTTGAATCCCATGCCACCTCAATTTCTCAATAGGCCTTGCATGGTGTACCTTATCAAATGCCTTGCTGAAATCCATATACACTACATCTACTGCTCTACCTTCAGAAATGTGTTTAGTCACATCCTCAAAAATTTCAATCAGGCTCCTATGGAATGACGTGCCTTTGACAAGGTCATGCTGACTATTCCTAATCATATTATTTCTTTCCAAATGTTCATAAATCCTGCCTCTTAGGATCTTCTCCATCAACTTACCAACCACAGAAGTAAGATTCACTGGTCTATAATTTCCTGGCTATCTCTACTCCCTTTCTTGAATCAGGGAACAACATCTGCAACCCTCCAATCCTCCTGAACTTCTCCCAGATCATTGCCAGAGGCTTGGCAATCTCCTCTCTTGCCTCCCACAGTAGCCTGGGGTATATCTCATATGGTCCTGGTGACCTATCCAACTTGATGCTTTCCAAAAGCTCCAGCACATCCTCTTTCTTAACGAGTATATGCTCAAGCTTTTCAGTCTGCTGTAAGTCATCCCTACAATCGCCAAGGTACTTTTCCCGTAGTGAATACTTAAGCAAAAGTATTCATTAAGTACCTCTGCTATCTCCTCTAGTTCCATGCACACTTTTCCACTGTCACTCTTGATTGGTCCTATTCTCTCACGTCTTAACCTCTTGCTCTTCACATACTTGTAGAATGCCTTGGGGTTTTCCTTAATCCTTGAAGGCTTGTCAAGGCCTTCTCATCGCCTCTTCTGGCTCTCCTAATTTCATTCTTAAACTCCTTCCTGCTAGCCTTATAATTTTCTAGATCTCTATCATTACCTAGTTTTTTGAAACTTCTGTTATCTTTTCTTCTTGACTAGATTTTCTACTGCCTTTGTACACTAGGGTTCCTGTACCCTACCATCCTTTCCCTGTCTCATTGGAACATACCTATGCAGAGCACCATGCAATATCCCCTGAACATTTCCCACATTTCTGCCGTACATTTTCCTGAGAATATCTGTTCCCAATTTATGCTTCCAAGTTCCTGCCTAATAGCTTCATATTTCCCCTTACTCTTACTTTTGTGCTGTAGTGTTCTATGACTCTACATCTTCAAAAATCTACTGAATTAGATGAATTCTTTAGGATTACACTTGTATACAACTTAGCGCTGCTCTGCAGAGTATTGATTTGTTATAGTCCTCTTGGTCCTCCAGTCCAAAAAGTCATATCTGCATTTCTCTTTCATTTATATTTTTAAAAAATCTGCAACTGTGCTGGTAATTGGATGGGAACCCCTACCATCCTGTGGTACACAGATGCATCCCATAGTTTCCTTTTTCAAGTTCCAAATACTAGTGCAGGTTTTGGTTTTGTGTAATAGTGTATGAGTTGAGTGTAATTTAGCAACCCATTTTACATTCCTCAATTATTATTTGGGGAAATTCCATTTCTTTAGAAGAAAGATGTTTTTGAATCAGAATGTGATAATAGATGTACTACTACTTCCACCCTCAAAAAATGTACATTTGCATTTGTACTAGTGGCCTGAGCGCATCTATAACTGTGAAAGTGGTGTTACAGCATTGGATTTCTCCTCGGATAGTCCCAATCTGCTGGCAGTTGGCTTCTACGATGGACTTGTGGCTATCTACAATGTACGCAGCTCTGAAAATGGATTGGTTCTGGATAGCAGGTGAGATCACCAAATTATTTTGGTTACCATGACAATGCAGTGCTGAGCATCATCGTTTTTCTTTTTCCCTAAGTTGGTTGAGTTCCTGAACTTGTGTAGTTCTGACTGCTAAGTCAGAAGAGAGATAAACTCAGCAATACTTGGTTCCAGTAACAGATTGTAGTAAGAAATGAGGCGCTAAATACTATTTAATGCATTTGGGCATACAGTCTCTCCATTTAACGCAAGGATTTACCACTGGGCAATTGTTTGAATGTTGGCAATTCCATTTGGATCTGTCAGCCAAAGTTAAGATTCACCCTGTTGTTTTTAGAGCACCAAAATAATTTTAACCAAGTGTTTATTTGCCTCTGAATTGAAACCAGCCATCTTTGTAAATATTAGCCCTTTGATAAGCTGGAACCTGTATTAAATTATTTGCAGTAATATAGAACCACGGGCAGCAAATGGCAGCAAATCCATATTTTCAAACTTCCCTGCATTGGAAATCCCAAACTCACTTGTCAATATTTAGTGGTACATGGTTAATACACCATATACTCAGTTCCATTAATTTCAATAGTGATTGTTGGGGTGTGAATTTTTTAATTTTTAATTTTTCGCATCTAGACAAGTTGGGGCCATGGTGGTTGCATTTGTCAAGGGTTTCAGGGAAACCTTGGTAGCAGTTCTACTTTAGTGCATTAGGTCCAAATACTGGAGTGTGGGACACTTTGACTGTGCAGGATAGTGGACCTGGCAAGTTTGGATATGGGGTGACTCCAGGATATGAAATGTAGGTGGTGGTGATGAATGCCAGCAACACCTTGTTTGTTGTTCATGGACAAGTACTCTTAAAAAGTTGAATATCATATTTCAATTGGGGACTTTAGAAAAAATTGTCATTTTTATCATTTGTAGTAATGATATGAATAAGCACATTGGCCCTGTCTGGCAACTGAAGTGGACTGAAGTGGATAGAAATTCCAAAGGGGATGAAAAGGAAGGGACATTGTTCTCCATTGCTGCAGATGGTAGGATTGCCAAATGGACCCTTGCAAAAGGACTGGAATCATCTGGTAAGCCTTGAATCCAATCATAGAGTGTTGGAGATGGGAAGAAGCAGTAAATTACTGTTTATTTTGCCACTCTTAAGTTGTCTCTGAAGTACAACTGAATAAGGAATTGAGGCTTCAATTTTGCAGCTTCAATTCCAAGGTTAAATTTCACTTAAAACAGATATTTTTACGTTATAATTCATTGTTGTCATTGTTCAGTTGTTTAGTTGAGTCTGACTCTTCGTGATCTCATGGACCATAAGGTCCATAGGGTTTTCATGACAAGATAAGGAAGTAGATTACCAGGTCTTTTTTCCATGCAGATACTGCTACCCAGGTTGGGACCCGGCTGGGTTTAACCTCAGGATCATCTTCCTTGAAGTCCCATGCTGATGCCACTACAGTACCAGCCGGCCCATAATTCATTACAATTTCTTATTTATTTATCTGACTGAGGCCGAATAAGTTTCAGGCAAATAAATAAATAAATCCTCACTTGTGCTGCTATCACAGGAATGTGAATTCATGATGTTTCATTGTGTAACATTCATTTTATACCCTAGATTTAATGAGGATAAAACGAACAAGTGTACAGACATCTAAAAAAATTATGACTGATAAAGAAAAGAAGAATGAGGCATCTATATCTCACCAAGCGCCAGGGATGTGTTTTGATTTCCATCCAAAGGTATGTTTAATAAAATCTAAACTTTTGGAACATAGAACGTTTCAGCATGGTACTGGCCCTTTAGCCCCCAATGTTGTGCTGACCTTTTAACTAACCTAAGATCAATCTAACCCTTTCCTTCCATATATCCCTCCATTTTTCCATCATCCATGTGCCTATCTAAACATCTCTTAAAGGCCCCTAATGTAACTGCCTCTACCACTATCCCTGACTGCACATTCTGTGCAACAAAAAACTTTACTCTGATATTCCCACCATACTTTCCATCAATCACCTTAAAATTATGCCCCCTCCTATTAGTCATTTCTGCCCAGGGAAGATATGTCTGGCTGTCCATCTTGTATACTTCTATTAAGCCACCTCTCTTTCTCTTGCTCTACAGAGAAAAGCCTTACCTCACTAAACCTATCCTCCTGAGTCATACTCTTATATCCAGGCGCATCCTGATAAACTTCTCTGCATACTCTGTAAAGCTTCCACAGCCTTCCTAGAATGAGACAATCAGAACTGAATACAATATTCCAAGAGTGGTCTAAGCAGATTTTTATAGAGCTGCAACGTTAGCTCACAGCACTTCAGCTCAATCCCGTGACTAATGAAGGCCAAATACAAAATGCCTTCTTAACAACCATATCAACCTGCGTGGCAACTCTGTGGGATCTATGGACATGGACTCCAAGATCCCTCTGTTCCTCCACACTTCTACAAATCTGCCATTAATCCTGTATTCTATCTTCAAATTCAACCTTCCAGAGTGAATCATTTTACACTTTTCGGCAGTGAACTCCATCTACCACTTCTCAGCCCAGCTCTGCATCCTATCAATGTCCTTTGTAACCCTCAACAAACTTATACACTATCCACAACAATGTCAACAATTATGTCTTCTGTAAGTTTACTAACCCACCTCTCTACTTACTCATCAAAGTTATTTATAATCTCAAAATCTCAAAGAGCAGGAGTACCAGAACAGATCCCTGTGAAAAATCACTTGTCACTGACTTCCAGACAGAATACGCTCCACCTACAATTACCTTATATGGGCAAGGCAATTTTGAATCCACACAGTCAAATGTCACTGAATCCCATGCCTCCTGATGTTCTGAATGAGCCTACTGTGGAGAACCCTACTAAATGTCTTACTAAAATTCATACACACCATATCCATTGTGCTCTACCTTTATAACTGTGTTTTGTTACATCCTCAAAGAATTCAGTCAAGCATATAAGACAGGACCTGTCCTTTACTAAGCCATGCTGACTATCTTTAATCAGAGTATGCTTCCCCCAATGTTCATAAACCCTGCTTCCAAAAATCTTCTGCAATAATTTTCCTACCATTGTTGTGAGATTCACTGGTCTTTAATTCTGGGTTATCCCTACTCCCATTCTTGAACAATGGAATAATATTCACTCCCCTCAATCATCTGGTACTACTCCTGTGTTTACTGAGGATGCAATGATCACCACCAAAGACACAGCAATCCCTTGGGTATATCCGGGTCCTGGAGACATATCTATCCTAATATTTTTCAAAAATTCCAGCATACCCTCTTTTTTAATGTTGACATGTTCTAGCATCTCAGTCAGTTTAAGCTGTCCTCACAGTCATCAATGTCCTCTCACTAGTGAATACTGAAGCAAAGTCTTCAATAAGGACTTCCCCTACCTCCTCTGACTCCAGGTATCAGGGATAGATTGGTCCTACCCGCACTCTTGTTATCTTCCTGTTCTTCACATATACAATATATAGAATGGGTTAAGGTTTTCCTTGATACTATTTGCCAAGCCTTCTCATGCCCCCTTCTGGCTCTCCTATGTCCATTCTTAAGATCCTTCCTTGCTATCTTGTAAGATGCCAAGAGCATTTTCTGATCTTTGTTTCCAAACCTTAAGTAAGCTTCTTTCTTCCTCTTGGTTAGTCATTCCACATCTTTTGTCAACAAAGGTTCCTTCACCCTTTCAATTTCTGAAACTAATCTGTCCCAATTAAGTCATATCCACACCTTCTTATAGAGGAGGTAATCACTTAAAGCAAATTGTACCCTGCGGTTTACCTACCAGGAGCATATTGGAGTTGACAATGCTGTCATCTACCTGCTGAACAGATCCTACTCCCATCTGGATAAGCAGGGCAGCACTGTGAGGATCACGTTTTTTTGATTTCTCAAGTGCCTTCAATGCCACACAGCCCTCATTGCTGGGGTAAAAGCTCCATTCAATGCAGGTTGTCACTTCCACTATGTTCTGGATAATGGACTACCTGACTGGCAGTCTGCAGTTTGTGTGGTTTTAGAGCTGTGTGTCAGGCATAAGCTATAAACAGCACTGGGGCCCCACGGGGGACTGTATTGGTTCCCTTCCTGTTTACTCTGTATACCTCGAACTTTAGATATGACACTTAGTCATGTCATCTGCAGGAATTCTCTGATGACTCTGCAATAGTTGGGTGTATAAAGGGAAGATGGGAGGATGAATACAGAGCCCTGGTGGAGGACTTTGTCAAATGGTGCAAGCTGAATTATCAGCAGCTCAACATCAGTAAGACAAAGGAGATGGTGATAGATTTTAGGAAGACTAAGCCTGCACTGTTCCCTGGTACTATTGATAGTGAGGATGTGGCTGTAGTGAGGATCTATAAGTACCTGGGGGCGCACCTGGATGACAGACTTGAGTGGAGCACCAACACAGAGGCTGTGTACAAGGTGTACCTCTACTTCCCGAGGAAACTGAGGTCCTTTGGAGTACCAGTCCAGACCTGTTCTACCATCAGTACAATCTTCTATGCGGTGGTGCAATGGTATCAACATGGGTGATGCTAACAGGCTCAATAAACTGATTAGAAATGCTGGCTCTGTTATAGGAGTCAAACTGGACACACTGGAGGCTGTGGTAGATGAAAGGACTCTATAAAAAATCCTGGCAATTCTGGACAGTGTTTCTTACTCTCTGCATGCCACCTTGGTTGAACAGAGGAGGATGTATAGTATTAGATTAAGACAACTGTGCTGCTTCAAATTGCGCTATATGAGGACATTCTTACCCTTGCCCATTAGTCTCTATAATAAGTCAACCTATAGCTCGGGAAGTGGTGACCCACTTGTATAAGACAAGTAACTTATTTTTTAAATTCTTTCCTACTTCTCTTCTGATATTTGTATATCTGTGAATTTGTAACGCTGCTGTGGCACTGTAATTTTCTTTGGGATAAATAAAGTATCTATTTAATGCTGAAAATTTTTCTAGAATAAGTGGGCATCTGTGGAGATGTTTTAATAGATCAAAAGTTATAGCTCTTCAGGACAGAAATGAAGAAACAATAGTGGGAGGTGTCCAAATTAGCTGATGAATTCTGGGTTTGATTCAATTGCAGAAAGTTTTAATGACAACCTAAAATACCGTTAAACACTTCATTGTTCTTTATTGTGTGAGCCCTTCAGTCACCCAATAACAGTCTGTATCAATCAATGCTCCTACATGATATTCACAAACTACAATCTCATTTACTTAACCACTGTTCTAACTTGATCACTTTGTGCTTTATCTATACTTCTAGCTACATGATCATAACGACCATTTCACATGCTATAGTTATTGCCTGTTACACAGTTGGCATTTAGGGCAGCACCACATGCTATAATATACTAATATCCTTCCCCCCATCTTGTAGGAGAAAATGGCAAACAATCACAGACTGTAAAGGGCAGTTTGGCAGATTTCCATGTGTATAGATTGAGCTTTTCATTTTATTTTCAGGATATAGAGAAATTCAAGGTGCTGATTTTCCAGTGTGTCTATTGCCTCTGTCCAATGAGCAACCTAAATGAGTAACTACAGTGCAGTTTGTAGATAGTTCACATTGCATCTGTAATGCAAAGGTGCATTGTTCGTGGAAGAAATGAACATTTAGGGTGTTTGATTGCATAACAAACATATATTGTTGAGTTGTGTCAAGTTTCTTGAGTTGTTGGAGTTGCACTCATCCAAGTCCATTGTGCAATGAACTGGAATTAATTAAATAGCTTAAGATAAAAGAACTCTTTGGGTAAGTTCAATAAGTACATTTAATATCAGGGAAATGTATACAATATACATCCTGAAATTCTTTTTCTTTGCAAACATCTATGAAAACAGAAGGGTGCCGAAAGAATGAATGACAGTTAAACGTTAGAACCCCAAAGGCCCCCCCCCAGCTCTCATGCATAAGCAGCAGCAAAGCAATGGCCCCCCCACCCACCAGCAAAAAGCATCGGCAGCCCCACCGAGCACTCAAGTGTGCAGCAAAGCATCAATAAAGACACAGACTTGCAGTACCCCTAAGGCTACTCTGCGAAGAAAGAACTTTTCAGGATGTATATTGTATACATTTCTCTGACATTAAATGTACTTTTGAAACCTTTAAAACTACTCGTTCACCCAGTATTCGACATACCACAGGCTCTCTCTCTGCCTAATAAGGGAAAAAGTGGTGTCTCCGTTTTCACAGCAAGAGGGGAGATATAACAAAACAACTCACTGATTTATGGTGTTAAAAGTCTGTTGTGTCACTTTCTTCAAGCTCTGTGCCTAAAGAACTCGGGTCGCTGGGCACATAGCCAGTAGTAAGCTTGCTGCTTCCGATCTTCCGTGTACTCCCACAACCAATCAGTCAGCGGTGGAAACACCGGCCTTGGATCAGCCTGTCTCCAAAGCCATGAAAATCTGGCACCCTGAAGGCGCGCTGGTCTTCCAGGCTGCAGCTTGGTATATCGAAAAGTGGCCCGTCATGAGGCCTTGGGATTGGGTGCCATTTCTGCAAAGAACTGAAGTCAGCATGTAACTCCAGGTCAGGGTCTTCAAAAGAACTTTGAAATGGGATAAAAGAGATATTAAGGATAGAGTAGGGCTGTTTCCGAAGATGCAAGCAAAGGAGTCGTCGTTTAGTGCCATCATCATAAGCTCCACCCCTCCAGATAATAAGTGATAATAATATGAACAAATTCACCCTGAAATTTGAGAAGGAGAAGCTGAAGTCAGATGTATCAGTATTAGTGTGGAGTAAAGGGAATTACAGAGGCATGAGAGAGGAGTTGGCCAGAATTGATTGGAAAAGAACACTGGCAGAACAGCAATGACTGGAATTTCTGAAAGCAATTCTGAAAGATATATACATCCCAGAGGAAGAAGTCTTATAAAGGCAAGATGACACAATCATGGCTAACAAGGAAATTCAAAGCCAACATAATAGCCAAAGAGAGGGAATAAAATAGAACAAATATTAGTGGGAAGTTTGGGGATTTGGGAAGCTTTTAAATACCAACAGAAGGCAACTAAAAAAGTCATTAAGGATTTTAAGGTAGAATATGAAAGTAAGCTAGCCAATAATATTAAAGAGGATACCAAAACTTTCTTCAGATACATAAAGTGTAAAAGAGAGGCAAGAGTGGATATTGGACCACTGGAAAACGATCTTGGAGAGGTAGTAATGGGGGACAACAAAATTGTGGATGAACTGAATAAGTATTTTGTATCAGTCTTCACTGTGGAAGACACTAGGAATATGGTGGAAGTTCCAGGTGTTGGGGGGGGGGGGGGGTCATGAAATGTATGAAGTTACCATTACTATAGGGAAGGTTCTTGGAAAACTGAAAGGTCTGAAGGTAGATAAGTTACCAACTAAGGAAGAAATTGTGGAGGCATTAGTAATTGTGAAGGATTAGTGGTTCTGGAAGACTGGAAAATTTCAAATGTCACTCCACTCTTCAAGAAGGGAGTGTGGTTGGGAAGATGTTGGAGTTAATTGTGAAGGATGTGGTTTTGGGGTATTTGGGTACACATGATAAAATAGGCCATTGTTAGCATGGTTTCCTGAAGAGAAAAGCTTGCCTGAAAATCTGTTGGAATTCTTTGAAGATATAACAAGCAGGATAGACAAAGCAGAATTGGCTAATGTTGTGTACTTGGATTTTCAGGTCTTTTACAAGGTGCCGCTACAAGCCTTATCTGAGTCAGATAACAGTGGGATAGAAGTATCCTTGAGACTAGTGGTATTTACTTTCAGGCTTTTGTATGTTCTGCCTAATGGGAGAGGGGAGAAGAGAAAATGTCTGTGGTGGGTGGTGTCTTTGAATATACTGGTTGCTCTGCTGAGGCAGTGAGAGGTTTAGACAGAAAGGAAGCTGGTTCCTGTGATATGTTGAGCTGTGTCCACAACTCTCTGCAGTTTCTTGTGGTCATCTGCAGAACAGTTGCCATTCAAAATTGTCTTGCATCCAGACAAGACGCTTTCTATGGTGGATTGCTTAAAAATTGGTAAGAATCGACAGGGACATGCTGAATTTCTTTAGTCTCCCAAGAAAGTAGAGGTGTTGGTGAGCTTTCTTGGTCATGACATCAACATCGTTGTACCAGACAATTGATGATGACACCTAGGAACTTGAAGCCCTCAACCTTAAAGCTATGGAGGTGGACAGGATCATATGCACCTCAAAGCTATGGAGGTGGACAGGAACATACGCACTGGAAAATTTCAAATGTTGCTCCACTCTTCAAGACGGGACAGAGGCAAGAGAAAGGAAACTATTCCCCTTTCTGGTCAATGACCAGTTCTTTCATTTTGTTGACATTGAGGGAAAGGTTGTTGAAATGACACCTTATCATTAAGCTCTCTATCTCCTTCCTGTACTCTGACTCATTATTTGAGATGCGGTCCACTACAATGCAAACATTACATCTTCAAAACTGTAAATGGTGTTAGAGCAGAATCTGGCCACACAATCATACGCTTACAGGGAGTAGAGTAGTGGGCTGAGGATTCTGTCTTGTGAGCACCAGTGTTTAGAACAGGGGGTCCCTGCCTGGAGTCCATGAACCCCATGCTGAATGGTATTGGTCCATGGCATAAAGAAGGTTGGGAAGCCCTTGTTTATTATAGTATTGGCAGAGGTGTTGCTATCTCTCCTTCTCCCAGTGAGTAGTGCTCTCCTGTTTCAAATTGTCCATCATTGTCCCTGTACCTAAGAAAATCAAGGTAGCATGCCTGAACGATTGATGCCCTGTCACTCTCACCTCAATTATAAGCATATGCTTTGAGAGGCTGGTTAAAGACTACATCTGTAGCATGCTACCACCCACATTGGACCACCTGTCTACTGACAGAACTGGTCTACTGATGACACCAAAGACACAGCACTACACATTGTCCTCACTTATCTGGAGAAGAGGCAGTGTTCAACACCATAATTCCCTCCAGACTTGATAGATAAATCTCAGAGACTTCTGCCTGTACCCCACTTTGTGCAGCTGGATGCTAGACTTCCTATCGGATTGCCGACAAGTGGTAAGGATGGGCTCCCTCACCTCCGCCCTTCTGACCCTCAGCACAGGTGCCCCCCAGGCTTGTATCCTGAGTCTCTTCCTCTACTCCCTTTACAATTACGACTGTGCTGCCACACACAGCTCCAATCTGCTGATCAAATTTGCAGGTGACACGACATTGAGTGGCCACCCATTTTAATTCCACTTCCCATTCCCATTCCGATATGTCCATCCATGGCCTCCTCCACTGTCGACAAGGCCATAGTTAGGTTGGAGGAACAACACCTTATATTCTGTTTGGGTAGCCTCCAACCTGATGGCATGAACTTCAATTTCTCAAACTTCAATTAATGCCATCCAAACCCTCCTTCACCATTTCCTATCCCCTTGTCCCTCTCTTGTGTTACCTCTTTGCCCGTCCGTCTCCTCCCTTTGGTGCTCGTTTCCCCCCCCCCCCCCACTTTCTTCTTTCTTCCATGGCCTTCTGTCTCTTTCACCAATCAACTTCCTAGCTCTTTGCCTCATCCCTCCCCCTCCAAGTTTCACCAATCACCTGGCATTTCTCTCTCCCCTCCCCCCACCTTTCAAATCTACTCCTCAGCTTTTTTTCTCCAGTCCTGCTGAAGGATTTTAGCCCAAAGTGTATCAATTGTACTTTTTTTTTTCCATAGATGGTGCCTGGCCTGATGAGTTCCTCCAGTATTTTTGTGTGTGTGTTGCCTGGATTTCCAGCATCTGCAGCTTTTCTCTTGTTTGTGAATTGATTTTGGCCATATTTCTAGTGGTGATGAGACAGCCTAAAGAGGAGAGGTTAATACCCTGACATTGTGGGGCCATGATAACAACCTCTCCCTCAATGTCCAAAAACAAAAGAGTTGATCATAGATTACAGGAGGAATGGAGACAGGCTTGCCTGATCAACGTCAATGGGACTGCAGTTGAGAGGGTGAGTAGTTTCAAGTTCCTTGGTATACCCATCACCGAAGATCTTACTTGGACTGTACACACTGGCTGTGTGGCAAAAAAAGCACAACAACGTCTCTTCCACCTCAGGTGACTGAAAAAGTTCGGCATGAACCCCCAAGTCCTCAAGACCTTTTACAGGGGCACCATTGAGAGCTGTACAGCTGTGGCTGTATCACCACCTGGTATGGGAACTCCACCAACCTTGATCGCTGGGCACTGCAGAGAGTGGTACGGACAGTCCAGCACATCTGTAGATGTGAACTTCCCTCTACTGAGGACACTTACAACAGCAGGTGCATAAAGAAGGCCTGAAAGATCACTGGGGGCACCAGTCACCCCAACCATAAATTGTTCTGGCTGTTTCCGTCTGGCAAACTGTGCCATAGCATTGAAGCCAGGACCAACAGACTACGGGAAGCTTTTTCCTACAAGCCATTAGACTTAGAAATTCATATGTCTCTGTACATTGCGATGGAGTCATAATGCAAAGATTTTTACTCCATGTTGTGGAATAAATAAACAAACAAACACACGAATAAGTAAATAAAAAGATGTCCTTACTGATTACAGTTTCTTGGTTATCAAGTCAAGAATCCAGACATTAACTCCCAAGGTCCAGAGTTTGGTGATGAATTTGCTTGGAATAATAGAGTACATATGTACGTATTTGCCATATGTACATTGAAACATTCAATGAGATACGTCATTACTTCAACAGCCAACACAGTACAAGGATGTGCTTAGGGCAACCTGCAAGTGTCACTGTGCTTCCAGCATCAAGCTAGCATGCTCACAACTTACTAGCCCTAAACCATGTGTCTTTGGAATGTGGCAGGCAGAACTGTGGTTAATAAACAAAATTTGATGTAGGTGTCTTTACTGTATCAGGTTACTGTTTCTCATCCCCAACACATTTATTTCCTTTGAAGTTGATGAATACAAACTAAGAGGTGGAGCCTGAAACTTAGAAGGTTAAAGGTTGTTTTTCATCAAAATTCATGTTATGAAGAGAAGTAATGGGGTAGATGTGGATGAGTTATTAGTTATGGAGACTCATTAAGTGCAAAGAACAAAATTCAGAGCCAGACTTTTAGGAATGTAGAGTATAGACAGACATACTTTATTGATCTCAAGGGAAACTGGGCTTCGTTACAGCCGCACCAACCAAGAATAGTGAAGAAATATAGCAATATAAAACCATAAATAATTAAATAAAAATAAGTTAATCATGCCATGTGGAAATAAGTCCAGGACCAGCCTATTGGCTCAGTGTGTCGGACACTCCTAGGGAGGAGTTGTAAAGTTTGATGGCCATAGGTAGGAAAAACTTTACAACTAGTCGGAGCTGTTGTAACAGGCTGCATGCACGGCCAGCGCATGCGCACACTATGCTAGGTTTGAAACATTCTTCTGCAAACAATGTGAATTGAAGATCATTTGTTAATTTTATATCTAGGACTTAAAGATTTTTGTTTTCTGTGGTCATTAAGAGGGATAAGACAACAGCCAGTATTTTGAGAAATAGCCATTATATAGAGTTAGTAACAGATCAGCCATGATGCCATTCTGTGGTAGAATAGTCTAAGGGCATAATTGGACCACTTGGGTTTCTCAGTACTTTTTGTAGTAGGCAGCTGTCGATCCCAGGGGATCTTGGGTTTGTGCCTCTGGTGGACTGTGTCCTCTCCAGGGCGCAAGCCTGGGTGGGAAGATTTGAAGAACTGCTATTGCCCATTGCAATGGGTTCCCCCTCTCCACGTCACTGATAGATACCAGTCACCATATGAAGGGCAAGTGCTGATATACTGTAGCTTGCCAACAGTGTTGTTGTAGAGGTTGCCAGAGTGAAGTTGTAAACACAGCAAACTGCCTTAGGGACCCTGGCTCTGGATTTCTTTCTCGGGGTTTACTCCCGAAGCCCTTCCCAAGGGTGGGTATGGCCGCAAGGCAGTGGAGGTTTAAAATCAGAGTTTTCCTTTTCCTTCTCCTGGGTGTGCTGCAGTCTGAGATGACGAGCCCCACCTGTCCGAAGCGACTGGTTTTGAGGCACCAGTGGTCCGCCCTTGCCCCTTCTCTTGTCAGTAGCAACGGTTCCACTGGACCTAGTAGCTAAGCCACATGTGAAGTCAAAGAGTTGGCCTTGGTTGTCAGTGACGCACACCATTCGGAGCACTTTATAGGTAGCAGGAGCTTATCCCCACTACCACTCCGGGCTATAACAACCTTAGGTATTTTTTTAATGCTTTGGTATTCTGAATCAGCTTTGAGAACTTACACATCAGCTTTAAGAAAGTTGCATTTCATTTGATGCCAACAGTGTTTTTTTTCAGTCCCAAACAGGACAGCTAGTACAAGTCTATTATACGTAGAAGTTTACTTGGCAAGGTACTGCTGCATATTATTAACAATCTTAACATATTCTTTGGGCAATAACTAAACAGAAACATTCACCTGTTGCATGATCTTTGGGAAAATATTTAGGGATAAATCATGTTAAAATCATCAATAAAGAATTCTGGCCCAATATTAACCCAATTTATCTGGTTTAATTATTGTATGTTAAAGTTATTGATTTAATTATTGTATTGCCTTTAAAACTGATCTCTGATTTCTGTAGGAAACTAATATTTATCTGGCTGGGACAGAAGAAGGTTACATTCATAAATGCTCATGTTCCTATAATGAACAGTTCTTAGAAACATATGGAGTTCACAAGGTATGTGACAAAAGAAATTCAAAATTAAATGTACCATAGATCCTGTTAATAATGCCTATGGAACTGAAATTTAATAATAAGAAGGTATCGATTTTATTGGTTTTTTTCCAATTCAAGGCTGACAAGAAGGCAGTTGACATTAGTATACCCTCAGGTATCCTGTACCTAATAAAGTGGCCACTGATTGTATGTTCGTGGTCTTCTGTTGGTGTAGCCTATCCACTTCAAACTTTGACATGTTGCACATTCAGAGATACTATTCCGTGAACCACTGTTGTAACATGGTTATTTGAATTACTGTCACCTTCCAGCCTACTTGAACCAGTCTGACCATTCTCCTCTGACATCTCATCAAAAAGGCAGTTTCACCCACAGAACTGCTGCTCACTGAATGCTTTTCCACTGTCTTCTGTCAACTCTAGACCGTTGTGTCTGAAAATCTCAGGAGAACAGCAGTTTCTGAGATACTCGAACCAACAATCATTCATGCATCAATCAATCATGCAAGAAAAACTTGCATCACATTTTTCCTGCCATTTTGATGTTTTGTTTGAACAACAACTGAACTTCTTGACCATGTCTGCAAGTTTTTATGTATTGAATTGCTGCCACTTAATTGGCTGATTACACATTTGCATTAACAAGCAGGAATATAGGTGTACCTTTTTAAAAGAAACAGTGTCCACTGAGTGTACATTTTCATTTTGGGCCTTTTAACTTTTTTTTCGATTTGTCATTTACATTCTTGGCAATTAATTATTTTTTGTCTCTTCCCAGTTATCAAAAATGCAATGGTAGTGGGATCTATTGTTTGACTTCCTTTTGTTTCTTCAGTTTTCAGTTTTGTACCTCTGGATAGAGTTGCCGTTAATTAGCTAATGGTACAAACTAGAAACAATGCAAGGAAATGGTTGTTAAAATGTTCCTTGTTATATACTTGCCTGAAAACTACTTTTGCCCATTGTTTATTCTGATCATTGATAAATACTTTTGAGCAAACAGCTTAGCCAGCAGAGTCCTGAGACACATGTTTCAGACTCTAGCAGAAATTTAAAAAAAACTTGTCTAGTTACCCACTGGGGAAAGTGAACTAAAAGTGGATCATAATTATGATGATGTCCCTGGGTAACTTTAAAAAAAAAGAATGATTCCTTAGTGAAGTCAGGATGAACTCCTGAATGTGACATAAGAATTCAAAATTTAGTCTCAAAATTTAGATGTGTCTTAATCAAACTGCCCCCACCACGAGATCGACTTGACATTGAGAACTGTCTGGCCAAGAGATATTTATATTTTAGAGATGAGATTGATTTTTCCATTTACTTTTAGCTTGAATAGAAGTATAATGGTGGCATATCAGAAAAAGTAACTGTGGCTTCATATGGTTACAGGAGGGCAAGTAACTAAATAAACTAAAGTAATATGTTAAACTATCCTGTTGTCATTCCTGCCATTTATTTTTCCAAAATCAACATAACTGTATATTCTTTTTCTTTTGCTGCCACCATTAGGAATGTTTTGATATATGTACATTCCCAGGTATAACATCAGTTCTGTATGAATAAAAATATAGTTTTAGTTTCTACATTCCCTCAGTTCTTTTGTAAATGCATTGTGTTTACTTTAGCTAGTTGAGAAATGGGTTAATGGGACATAGCCATACAGCACAGAAACTGGCCCTATAGTCCACTATATCCATTATCCTTCTAAAGTTTGTGCACCTTTGATCAAGAACACAAAGATAGAAAGACCTGTATAGCGACATGTCAGAAAATTCCTTTGATTCATGGTGTTAATAATCTTCCAGGATTCTACACAATTATTTCAAGAAATGAAACCTTTTATCAAAAGGTTTTAGTAAATTGGATTAGTAAGTATGCAGATGATACTAAGATAGGTGGCGCTGTGGATAATGAAGAAGGTTTTCAAAGCTTGCAGAGAGATTTAGGTCAGTTAGAAGAGTGAGCTGAAAGATGGCAGATGGAGTTTAATGCTGATAAGTGTGAGGTGCTGCATTTTGGTAGGACTAATCAAAATAGGATATGCATGGTAAATGGTAGGGCATTGAAGAATGCAGTAGAACAGAGTGATCTAGGAATAATGGTACATAGTTCCCTGAAGGTGGAACCTCATGTGGATAGGGTGGTGAAGAAAGCTTTTGGTATGTTGGCCTTTATAAGTCAGAGCATTGAGTATAGGAGTTGGGATGTAATGTTAAAATTGTACAAGGCATTGGTAAGGCCAAATTTGGAGTATTGTGTACAGTTCTGGTCACCGAATTATAGGAAAGATGTCAACAAAATAAAGAGAGTACAGAGAAGATTACTAGAATGTTACCTGGGTTTCAGCACCTAAGTTACAAAGAAAGGTTGAACAAGTTAGGTCTTTATTCTTTGGAGCGTAGAAGGTTGGGGGGGGGGGACATGATAGAGATATTTAAAATTATGAGGGGGATAGATAGAGTTGACGTGGATAGGCTTCGTCCATTGAGAGTAGGGGAGATTCAAACAAGAGGACATGAGTTGAGAGTTAGGGGGCAAAGGATTAGGGGTAACACGAGGGGGAATTTCTTTACTCAGAGAGTGGTAGTTGTGTGGAACGAGCTTCCAGTAGAAGTGGTAGAGGCAGGTTCGATATTGTCATTTAGAGTATAATTGGATAGGTATATGGACAGGAAAGGAATGGAGGGTTATGGGCTGAGTGCAGGTCGATGGGACTAGGTGAGAATAAGCGTTCGGCACGGACTAGAAGGGACGAGATGGCCTGTTTCCGTGCTGTAATTGTTATATGGTTAAAAGCCTGGATGGAGAGTTAGTTCCTGTACCAAATCAAAGCTGTAAAGTGAAACAGAAAAATGGTTAGGTTACATCAAGCTTAGATTTTAAAAGTTGCTAAATTACAGAAAGAAGGTTTTAAGTCTCAATTTGCACAAAGTCAATGCATTGAGTCTTGTTTTAAAACAGAGCATAAAGAAATTAGCTGAGGGTATAAGAGCAGAGTGGTCAGAAAAGACAGTATTGTGACCAGCACACAATTAACCTTTGTTTCATTTCTAGGGTCCTGTGTATAAAATAGCATGGTCACCATTTTCTCATGATACTTTTCTGAGCTGCTCTTCTGACTGGTCCATTCATTTATGGAGTCAGGATATAGTACGACCAGTTCTGCGCTTTACTTCCACTGTTACAAAGGCAGTGCACAGCATCATGTGGTCACCAAAATCAGCAACTGTGTTTGGAGCAGTTAATGAGAACAGAGTGGAAATCTGGGACCTTTCGGTTAACATGTCGGTATTTCCTTTTGCCTTTTTGAATACTATAGATTGAAAGTAAGCCATTAATCTTAGAATAATACAATTTTCACTAACCTAGTTCATAACACGTGGTATTGCTATGAATATTTTGAGACCAGAAGGTTATGATTTTTAATCAGATGTTTACTAAGCATAGCCAAGAAATTTGCTGAAATTTCATAATTAATCTATGAGCTGCCCCATGACAAAGGAGAAGGCAGAATTGGGGATAGAATTTAAGGCAATTACCCAGATGGCAATATTTGAGTAACATATAAGCTTTATGTATAAAGTCAGTGGGCTTTATGTGTAAAGTGCACCACATTGACATTAAATGAAAACAGATTGGCTTCACTATACAAAAATAGTATTATTATTCAATAACATTAAGCATGAAGTTTGCAGTGTGGAGCACTGGAAATTCTGTAACCATGTTAATGTAAGTAATCAGTACTTTCAGGAAGATGTGAAAAAATTGCATAAGAAGCAAGGTTTTGTAGGGCTATATCACATTCTCACATTGAACACAGAGCTTGCCATAAAACAGGGATGGCAACATAGAGGAAAATTCAATGCAAGGATGGCGCCTTGCTGTGTTGTCCGTCAATTTTTTAAAATGTTCACAGGGATGGCTTTGGGCACAATGTAAGTGTTGAGGATCAGGTTATGGTTTAGGGACAGGGATGATGAAGAGTTAGATGTCAGGAGCAGGAGTTGGTGTTCAGCGCACTCTACAGTCAAAGGTCCGCACTCCAGGATGTCGGGTCGGCAGGTGTGGAGGATGAAGTCCAGCAATCCCCAGGTCGGGAAGTCCTGTGTTGGTGGTTTATGTGGGCAGTAGGCACAAGGGCTGGTGATCCTGCAGATCAGCAAGTCCTGGGTAGAGGTCCATACAAGTTTGGAGGTAGAAACCTGAAGTTGAAGCCCCTAGGTCACCTTGTATGGAGGTCAGAAGCTTAAAGTCTGTGAGTCTTTGCCAGGGTCTGGTGGTTGGAATCATGAAGTCTTTGAGTCTAGGGAGGTGGCGTGACCTGGGGTTGGAGGCCTGCCTGTGTGAGTGGGTGGGAGGGTAGGAAAGGGGCTTGTTTTGCTGCTGCTGTTGTTGTTCCTTGTCTTGTTCTGCTGAACATTCTGGGCATATGATGTTGGTGCCAGAATGTGTGGTGATACTGCTGAACTGGCCCCAGCACATCCTGAGGCATGACATTAGTTAACACAAACATTTCACTGTATGTTCTGATGTACACGTGATAAATAAATCTAAACCTGAATTGGTTTTGCTTCAGCATTCTAGCTCTGGAGCAAATTAAATGGGACATTTGCCAAATGGACAGCTAGCGGTGTGCTGGTTATTGGCCAAATTTTTATCAGTGTTGGAGATGCATCTATCATTCAATACATTCAATGTGATTGTGCCTTTTGAATTTAAACACTTCTCCAGCTCATTGCCAACCACTGGCATGTCTTATTTGGCACTGTTATGCCAGTAATCTCAACCACTAATGAGTGGTTTAGATTACAGTGATAAAAATCCTGATATTCTAGGGTCCATCAACTGCTTGCAAGGATTCCAAACTGCTTTGAGTGAAATAAAAAGTAGACCTTGTTCCTAATCAGAGTAAGGGGAAGCAGCTCTTGCATTCATGCAGACAAAAGGGACTCATCCTGACATGCATGCAAAAGTGTCTTTAAGAGACTTCTGGATAGATACATGGAGCTTAGAAAAATAGAGGGCTATGGGTAACCCTCGGTAATTTCTAAAGTAAGTATATGTTCGGCATAGCATTGTGGGCCAAAGGGCCTGTATTGTGTTTTAGTTTTTCTAGATTTCTGAATTCTGAAGTAAGTCACTTATCAATCTGAAACATAGGTTGTTTCATTTGCCATTGATACTTGCAGTAGTTTCTCTTTTTTTATTATTGCCTGGTATGGAATTTGCTGCACTGTTCTCAGGACAACCTAAAAGTCTTGACAGTCATCAAATTATTCTGTACTGCAGTAGTATTGGTTGCCATATCTCATTCATATATGCAGCTTTAAAAGGTGGTGAATCCCATATATATTAAGAGAAGCTCAGTATGTAACTCAAGATTTTAACGTTGGGCAGAGATTTCATCTAACATTTCTCAATTTGGACTGAAATGCCATTTAAGAAATAAAATAGACCTCAAAGTTCATATTCTGTGCATTTCTAAACTTATTTTTGAAGTAAGCGCAACATACTAAAGCAAATACACAAATATTATGTTTTATTTTGTTATATGCTTTGGTAGATTGGATCCTATTATTATCTACCCAGCCACGGAAGGAGTAAGGTTGACTACCATACTCTTTGCTAAAAACACGGATTGCATTCTCGTTGGTGACAGCAATGGACAGGTCACAGTATACCAGCTCAGTAATATGTCTCCAAATGAAGAAACCGTAAGTTCCAACTTAGATGTTGTGACTTATATAAAATATGAACATTTTCTTCACTCTCAACAATGTTGAACATTTAAGTATCTTCTATAAGAAAAAGTTATTAATGTTATTTTATAATTTTGTATTTCCTTGTAAGATTATAGATTTCCATATAAATATTCACAGGTTTATAAATAAAATTGTCAAAAGTTAGAGGATCTTGGATGAGATACAAGTGACTCAAATGTCAGTGACAAGCACTTTGGAACTAGTGGTCATAGTTCTATTAGTTTTAAATTAGTTATGGAAAAGGATCAATCTTTCATTTTCAATGAATTAATTGATTTCACATATTTCATTGAAACCTATCAAATATTAAACAGCTAGAGTGGACATGGGAAATGCTTCCTATATTGAGGAATCCTACGACCAGAGGGCAAACCTCAGAATACAATGATAGCCCTTTAGAGCAGAAGTGAGGAGGAATTCCTTTAATCAGAGGGTGCTGAATCTGTGGAGTTCAGTGCCAAAGATGGCTGTGAAGGCTGAATCATTGGGTATATTTAAAGCAGAGTTTGTTGGGTTCTCGATTAGTAAGAGTGAGAAAGTATACGGGGAGAAAGAAGAATGGGTTAAGTGGGATAATAAATCAACTATGACGGAATTGCGAAGTATACTCAGTGGGCTGAATGGCCTAATACTACTCGTATATCTTATGGTCTTATAATATAATCTAGAATTTAAAGTACTAATTGGAACAATGAAATTTTGACGGTATTAGATAGGAACTTGTGAAAGGCAGTTGTGAGTAGGTTGCTTCTGTCATGATAAGGCCACTGTTAGGTTGAATTAGCAACACCTCAAAATCTCTCTGGG
Organism: Hemitrygon akajei; assembly: GCF_048418815.1. Taxonomy (NCBI): domain Eukaryota; kingdom Metazoa; phylum Chordata; class Chondrichthyes; order Myliobatiformes; family Dasyatidae; genus Hemitrygon; species Hemitrygon akajei. Next base: position 56,925,824 of record NC_133135.1, read on the forward strand.
TAGTCTCCGACCTGATAACATGAATATTAATTTCTTCCCCTCTTCTCTCTTTGTCCATATTCCGTTCTGGGTCCTGCCTTACCCCTTCTCCTCATCTGCCTCTTTTCTCTCCCTGGTTTCCCTCCTCCCCTTTCATCCATGGTCCACTCTCAAAAGTTCAGAGTAAATTCATTATCAAAGTACATATATGTCCTCATGTACAACTCTGAGATTCATTTTCTTGTGGGCATAGTCAATAAATTCATGATAGAATAATAAGTATAATAGAATCAATGAAAGACTGCACCAACGTGGGGATTCAACCAGTGTGCAAAAGACAACAAACTGTACAAATGCAAAAAAGAATAAAAAATAAATAATAAACATGAGATGAAGAGTCCTTGAAAGTGAGTCTATGGGTTGTGGGAACATTTCAATGATGGGGCAAGTGAAGTTGTTCACTTTGTTCAAGAGCTCGATGGTTGAGGGTTAATAACTGTTCCTGAGCCTGGTGGTGTGAGTCTTGAGGCTCTTTTGCCTTTTACCTGATGGCAGTAGTGAGAAGAGAGTCCTGGGCGGTGGGAGTCCTTAGTGATGGATGCTGCTTTCCTGTGACACACTTTTTGTAGATGTGCTCAATGCTGGGGAGGGCTTTACCCATGATAGACTGGGCCATATCCACTATTTGTTTAGGATTTTCCATTCAAGGGCATTAGTCCATACCAGGCAGTGATTACTCTCCAGCACACATCCATAGAAGTTTGCAGAGTTTGAGATGTCATGCCAAATCTTCGCAAACTCCTAAGGAAGTAGAGGTGCTGCCATATTTTCTTTGTAAGTGCTGGGTCCATGACAGGTTCTTCAAAATAATAACACCAAGGAAGTTAAAGTTGCTGACTTCCTTCACCTCTGATCCCCAATGAGGACTGGTTCTTGGGCCTCTGGTTTCCTCCTCCTGAAGTCAGCAACCAGCTCCTTGATCTTGCTGACATTGAGTGAAGGGTTTGTTGTTATGACACCGCTCGGTTAGATTTCCATTCTCTGTCCTATATGATTTGGCCAATGACAGTGGTGTTGTCAGCAAACTTGAATATGACATTAGAGCTTTACTTAGCCACACAGTCATAAGTGTAAAGTGAGTGGAGCAGGGGCTAAGCACACAGTCTCATGTTGCATCTGTGCTGATGGAGATTGTAAAGGAGATGTTGCTGCCAATCCAATCTCATTGGGGTTTGCAAGTGAGGAAATCAAGGATGCAGTTGCACAAGGAGGTATTAAGGCCAAGGTCTTGAAGCTTACTGATTAAATTCACCTCTCTTGCCAAATTCCTTCTTCAGCCCTTCACCTTTTCCACCAAACAGCCCCTAGCTTCTCACTTCATTTCCCTTACCTGGTCTCACCTATTACGTGCCAGTTTGTACTCCTTCCCCAACCCCACCTTCTTAATCTGGCTTCATCCCCCTTCCTTTCCTGATGAAGGCTATTGGCTGAAAATGTCTACTGTTCGTTCCTTCCCATGAATACTGCCTGGCCTGCTGAATTTTGTGTGTGATACTCTACTCTGTACTCTGGAGTAAGCTGCTCACAGGCAAAGGAACGTCTGCAAGTCAAAGGGTTTTAAAAGTGAGATAGAGAGTTAATGATCTGCATGTTTCTGTTATAGTGAAGGGCAAGTTTGGCAGAAGTATGGAACCCTAGGTGACAAGGGATATTGAGGCTCAGGGCAGATAAAAAAGATTCATAGGTCAAGTACAGGCAACACACACAAAATGCTGGTGGAACACAGCAGGCCAGGCAGCATCTATAAGGAGAAGCACTGTTGACATTTCGGGCCAAGACCCTTCGTCAGGACTAACTGAAAGGAAAGATAGTAAGAGATTTTAAAGTAGTGGGGGGAGGGGGAAATGCGAAATGATAGGAGAAGACTGGAGGGGGTGGGATGAAGCTAAGAGCTGGAAAGGTGATTGGCGAAAGTGATACAGAGCTGGAGAAGGGAAAGGATCATGGGACGGGAGGCCTTGGAAGAAAGAAGGGGGGGGGGGGGGGAAGCACCAGAGGGAGATGGAGAACAATCAGAGTGATGGGCAGAGAGAGAGAAAAAAAACAACTAAATATGTCAGGGATGGGGTAAGAAGGGGAGGAGGGGCATTAACAGAAGTTAGAGAAGTCAATGTTCATGCCATCAGGTTGGAGTCTACCCAGCCGGTATATAAGGTGTTGTTCCTCCAACCTGAGTTTGGATTCATTTTGACAGTAGAGGAGGCCATGGATAGACATATCAGAATGGGAATGGGATGTAGAATTAAAATGTGTGGCCACTGGGAGATCCTGCTTTCTCTGGCGGACCGAGCGTTAGGTGTTCACCGAAACGGTCTCCCAGTCTGCGTCGGGTCTCACCAATATATAAAAGGCCACACCGGGAGCACCGGACGCAGTATACCACACCAGTCGACTCACAGGTGAAGTGTCACCTCACCTGGAAGGACTGTCTGGGGCCCTGAATGGTGGTGAGGGAGGAAGTGTAAGGGCAGGTGTAGCACTTGTTCTGCTTACAAGGATAAGTGCCAGGAGGGAGATCGGTGGGAAGGGATGGGGGGGACAAGTGGACAAGGGAGTCACGTAGGGAACGATCCCTGCGGAAAGCAGAAAGTGGGGGGGGGGGGGGGAGGGAAAGATGTGCTTGGTAGTGGGATCCTGTTGGCGGTTGTGGAAGTTACGGAGAATTATACGTTGGACCTGGAGGCTGGTGGGGTGGTAGGTAAGGACAAGGGGAACCCTATCCCGAGTGTGGTGGCGGGCAGATGGGGTGAGGGCAGATGTGCGGGAAATGGGAGAGATGCGTTTGAGAGCAGAGTTGATAGTGGAAGGGAAGCCCCTTTGTTTAAAAAAGGAAGACATCTCCTTCGTCCTGGAATGAAAAGCCTCATCCTGAGAGCAGATGCGGCAGAGACGGAGGAATTGTGAGAAGGGGGTAGCATTTTTGCAAGAGACAGGGTGGGAAGAGGAATAGTCCAGGTAGGTGTGAGAGTCTGTAGGCTTATAGTAGATATCAGTAGATAAGCCGTCTCCAGAGATGGAGACAGAAAGATCAAGAAAGGGGAGGGAGGAGTCGGAAATGGACCAGGTAAATTTGAGGGCAGGGTGAAAGTTGGAGGCAAAGTTAATGAAGTCAACGAGCTCAGCATGCGTGCAGGAGGCAATGCCAATGCAGTCGTCGATGTAGCGAAAGAAAAGAGGGGGACGGATACACGCATAGACTTGGAACATGGACTGTTCCTCAAAGCCAACAAAAAGGCAGGCATAACTGGGACTCATGCTGGTGCCCATGGCTACACCCTTGGTTTGGAGGAAGTGGGAGGAGCCAAAGGAGAAATTATTGAGAGTAAGAACTAATTCCGCTAGACAGAGGAGAGTGGTGGTAGAGGGGAATTGGTTAGGTCTGGAATCCAAAAAGAAGCGAAGAGCTTTGAGACTGTCCCGGTGGGGGATGGAGGTATATAGGGACTGAACGTCCATGGTGAAAATAAGGTGGTGGGGGCCAGGGAACTTAACATCATTGAAAAAATTCAAAGCGTGAGAAGTGTCACGAACATAGGTGGGAAGAGATTGAACGGGGGGGGGCGGGGTTAAGACCGTGTCAAGGTATGTAGAAATGAATTCGGTGGGGCAGGAGCAAGCTGAGACAATAGGTCTACCTGGACAGGCAGGTTTGTGGATCTTGGGTAGGAGGTAGAAACGGGAAGTGCGGGGTGTGGGAACTATGAGGTTGGTGACAGTGGATGGGAGATCCCCAGAGCTGATAAGGTTGGTGATGGTATAGGAGACAATGGCTTGGTGCTCCTTAGTGGGATCATGATCAAGGGGTAAATAAGAGGAGATATCACAGAGTTGTCGCTGTGCCTCGGCCAGGTAGAGGTCAGTACGCCAGACAACAACAGCTCCCCCCTTATCAGCAGGTTTTATAGTGAGGTTGGGATTGGTGCGGAGGGAGCGGAGAGCTTAGCATTCGGAAGGAGTTAGGTTGGAATTGGAACAGGGTGTGGTGAAGTCGAGATGGTTGATGTCCCATTGGCAATTAGCAATAAAGAGATCCAGAGCAGGCAGAAGACCGGAGCAAGGTGTCCATGAAGAGGAGGAGGGTTTAAGACGGGAGAAGGAGCCATCGGTGGGGGTAGGAGAGTCCTTGCCAAAGAAGTAAGCTCGGAGACGGAGCCGGTGGAAGAAGAGTTCAGCGTCATGGCGTTCGCGGAACTCGCTGAGGTGTGGGCGAAGGGGGACAAAGCTGAGGCCCTTACTGAGGACAGAGCGCTCTGCCTCAGAGAGTTGAAGGTTGGAGGGAATGGTAATGACCCAGCACGGATGAGAGATGGGATTAGAGGGGGGAGGGAGGATGGTGGTGTCGGTGGAGAGGGGAGGGTTGGGGTGAGAGGAAGATGGAGCCTCTGAGGGCCTAGGAGCTGATGATGGGATCTGAGGGAGAGGGGATTGCCGAATGGTGGTGGGGGAAGGGGAGACGGGAGTCACAATCGCAGTATGTGAAGACCCGGCCTGGAGTTCAAGGCTGGAGTCGCAGTCGGTGGTTGTGCAATCGCTTTGAAGCTGGCCAGGCAGCTGGCATTATTGTGACTCCCTGGAGGAGTATAGGGCTGCAAGGAGTGTACTGAAGAAGGAAATCAGAAGGGCAAAGAAGAATAAGCGATCGTGTTTCCAGAGAAGATTAAGGAAAATCCAAAGGGATTTTGTAAGTATATTAAAGGAAAAAAACAGTAAATTGAAAGAGAATAGGGCCCCTCAAAAACTAAAGTGGATGTATTTCTATGGAGCCACAGGAGATGAGTGATGTTCTCCTTAGTCAAACAAAAGATGTGCGAACTATAGACCTATTTAGAAAGATAGTAGTTGATTAGGAATGGGCAGCATGGCTTAGAGACAGAGTAATACAGCTTGGAAACAGGCCCCTTGGTCCAACTGGTCCATGCTGATCACACATCCTCCCGGGTGGTTCCAGTTGCCTGTGTTTGGCCTATAACCCTTCAAGCCCTTCCCTTTCACTTTCTTATCCAAATGTTTCAAATGTACCCCCCTCAACCACTTCCTCAGGCATTCAGGAAGCTTATTTCAGTTCCCTTTGTGTAAATAAGTTACTTCAGGTCTCTTAAATCTCTTCTCCCACCCCCAGTCTTGTATCTGAACCCTCTAGTTTCAGATTTCCCAATCCTGAGGAAGTGATTGATTGTCCACCTTATCCAGATCCCTCATGATTTTATAAATTGCTCTGAGGCCACCTCTCATGCTCCTACACTCCAAGGAATAAAGACCTAGTGTGGCCAACCTTTCCCTTGAACTCAGGCTCTCTGATCTCTCTGCACCCTCTCCAGTTTGACAGTGTTTTCACTATAACAGGTAGACCAAAACTGTACATACAGCAATATTGTAGATGTTATCTCACTAACAACTTGTATAATGGAACATACATAATATCTCTGCTCCTAAACTTGAATCGTTGACTGAAGGCCAGCATGCTAAACACCTTCACCACCCTGTCTAGTTGCACGGCAATTTTCAGCAGACTATGCACTTGTACTCCCAGGTCCCTTTGTTTCACAGCAATTTTCGGTGCCTTGCCATTCACTGTATAGGCCCTATCCTGCTTTGTGTGCCCAAAGTGCATCATCTCACACATCCAAGTTGAAATCCATTTGCTATTCCTCAGCACATCTCCTTAACTGACCAAGATCTCATCAGCCATGACCTCCCATGCACAAAACCGCATTGACTATTCCTGATCAGAACTTGATTATCCGAGTGATGATAGATCTTGTCCCTCAGAATTCATTATAACCCCTATCACTATCAACAAAATCCTTCATTTAGTATTGTCAACACATTTGCTAATTATGCTATGTACATTCACATCCAAATCACTTGCATACAAAATGAATAACCAAGATCCCAACATTGACCCCTGGGGCACCCCATTAGTCACATCTCCAGTAAGAGAATTGCCCTTCAACCATCACCCTCTGCTGCCTATCATTGAGCCAATTCTGAATCCATCTTGCTAGCTTTCACTGAATCTTGTGCAACCTAATCTTCCAATGTAGCCTAGCCTTCAGGATGTTGTCAATCGCCTTATTAAAGTCCATATAGACAATTTCCACTGCTCTACCTTCATTTATCCCTTAGTTACCTCTTCAAAAAACTCCTAAAGATTCATAAGCCATGACCTCCAAAGCACAAAATCACACTGACTATTCCTGAACAGGCCTCGATTATCCAAGTGATGGTTGATCTTGTCCCTTGGAATTCCCTCCAGTAACTCCCTACAACTGAAGTTAAGTTTACTGGCCTGTAGTTCTCTAGCCTTTCCTTGCTACACTTCTTAAACAATGGAACACCATTAACTACTCTCCAATCTTCTGGAACTTCACCACTGTCTATGAAACAAATGATCTCTACAAGAGCCTCTGCAATTTATTTCTCAGCCTCCAAGGGGGTGAATACTTTTTATAGGCATTTTACTTAACCTCCTTCTTGACTTTTCTTTTACTACTAAAAAAATCTCTTAGGGCCAATCTTATCAGCAATATCCTTCTCAACCTGCTTTTTGGCAATCCTAATTTCCCTCTTGACTCCTCCAATGTTACAGTGGCCTCATCTTGGCAGTAGAGGAAGCTATGGATCGACATGTTGGAATGGGAATATTAATTCTTAGTTCATGGGAGACAGAAAGAAAAGTAAATATGTGAAGACTGACATTACTTGCTTCTGAACAAACACAGTAAATTAGAACACAGAAGAGCACAGTAACAGACCATTCAGCCCAAATGCTGTACTGAACTGATTAAACTGGTAGTTAAATGCCTAACTAAAGTATCCTGTATCAAAGTCCCTCTGCATTTTCATATGTCTAACTACACCCTATCCTCATTATATGCGGGGGATACGTTCCTCACAGTCGACGCATAATGTGAATAATTATTTAAGTGGAGAAAACAGGGATGTGTTCTGGAGGGCTTCCTAAGTATGTTTTATCTGTAATTTATTCACATTTCCATACCACAAGGCAATATTCGTATTATATTTCATCAATTTAAGGTAATATTCAACGTAATAAATCATAGAAAGTTAACATACTAGGGTGTACAGTACTCAAACCCTTAAGAGCTCGGGGGTTTAGTGAATGGCAAACTAAGAGAGGCTTCATCTTATAGTCTCCTTCGGCATTGGAATACATAAGCAAAGTCAATCTATCCTTTGCTGCCTTGAAACCTGACGCAGTTTTTTCATCCTTACTTATCTAAGTACGTTTCAGCATACGCTTCCAAAAAGGCCCAGTCTTGTCTGCATTAAACACCTGCTTTGGTGTGATGCCTAACACAGCTATCATAGCCTGCAACTGCACAGGGTAGCGTTCAGCAGCTTCGTGGTCAGCACTAGCTTGCTCACCACACACAGCTAAGTTGTGAAGCCTGTGATGATTAACAAACTTAGAAAACCATCTCCTACTTGCATTAAAGCTAACAATATCACTTGACACTTCCTCACTAGCCTCTGAACAAAGGCGACCATAAATTTCCAAAGCTTTCACAGGAAGATGATCGGAACTAAGTGTTGCTTTTTTCTTTGTTTCATGCTCAATGTACAAACTCAACATTTTCTCAATTTTTGTCATAATCGGGTTACGCACTTTGGTAACAATCTTTGAGGACACTTGTGGTGAATCAATCACTGCACTTTTTAACTTCTCAGCATTTTTCTTTGTTTCTGATCGTGGACTCACTTGGGCCGAAGTAGTGTCCCAGAGCTGTGTTACCTTCACCTGACGTGGCCCTGTTTTATAATTTCCAACTTTTTTTCAAGTGTTAAAGCGGTTCTCTGCCATTTGGCTGATGGCCCAGGACTTGACATTGGACGCTTAGGAGGCATAGTTAAATATTTGAAGCACAAAATCACTGCACCATAGGTAAAAACAACAAAAGTTTAAGAGCGCAAGATCGCACATCCACACGTTGCCAAAACCAATGCGAGACTGGTGGGAGTGAGACTGTGAGGCATGCGCACATGACTTGTATTGGTGGGAAAGCAGTGCTCCTCGCATAACTAAGAGTTTAGGATGCATATAATGAGAAGTTGGTAGAAATAGGTTCCTCGCATAACTATGAATCCGCATTGGCTGAAGACGCATATAATGAGGATAGGGTGTAAGAACCTTTTAAATAACTTTATTGTATTTGCCTCCATTACACCTCCCCACCCCCATGGCAAGGCTTTCGAGTGCCACTCTGTTTAAACAAACACTTGCCTCCATACATCTTAAATGTATGTCCTCTAGGACAATTTAAAACTGAAAAAGAAAATACTGGGTCAATGCCTCTCATAATTTTATAAACCTCTATCAGGTTTCTCCTCAACCTCTGCTACTCCAGAAAGATGATACAAGTCTGTCCAAACTTTCCTTATAGTTCATTCTTTCTAATCCAGGCAGCAACCTGGTAAACCTCTTCTACACCCTCTCTGAAGCCTTGACATACTTCCTATAATGGGGTGTCCAGAATTGAATGCAATACTCCTGATACCGAATGTTGAAAGGACTAGGTAAGGTGTATGTGGAGAAGATGTTTCCTATGGTGGGGATGTCCAGAACTAGAGGGCACAGCCTCAAAATTGAGGGGTGACCTTTAGAACAGAGTTAAGGAGGAATTTTTTTAGCCAGAGATTGGTGAATCTGTGGAATGCTTTACCAGTGACAGCTGTGGAAACCAAGACAGTGATATATTTAAAACAAAAATTGATAAATTTCCTGATTGGTCAGGGCATCAAACGTTATGGTGAGAAGGCAGGTGCAGGGAGTTGAGTGGGATCCAGGATCAGCCATGATGGAATGGTGGAGCAGACTTGATGGGCTGAATGGCCTAATTCTGCTATAAAGCTACAATATAACTTCCTGACTCTTGCACTCAGTGCCTCGACTAATAAACGCAAGCATGCTGTTCCCCTTCTTAAACAACCTATTAACTTGTGTGGTCACTTTCAGGGAGCTAAGGACTTGGGGCCCAAGGGTCCTGCCATTAACCGTGCCCTGTCCCATTACTGTTGATCTCCCAAAGTACAACACCTCACATGTGGCTGGATTGAAGACCATAAGACAATAGAGCAGAATTGGGCAATTCGGCTCATCATGTCTGCTCTGCCATTCCACCTTGGCTGATCCATTTCCCTCTATATTGAACTGGGATAGAAGAACCTTTATGTATGTTAATTTTAATTGAATTTTGGGTTTGGGGAAAATGTCTGCAAATGCTCCTCTGTCCTAAGCAACAAACAAAATTCTGGAGGAACTCGGGTCAGGCAGCATCTCTGGAGGGAAATAGACAGCTGAAGTTTTAGTCAAGAGCTTTCATGTCGGGGTTCATTCAACCTGATTACTGGATCCTCTCTGAGTTATCTGAAGAAGGAGGGTATGATAATTTTTAATATATATTTATTATCAGGGAGACTAAGCAGATGCTACGCCTTGCCCAGTGAAGGGAAAAGGAATGCCTTACACCTCCATTGGTAGAGATAGATCTCCACCCCACCACCCTTAGCTTAGCTCCCCAATCAGGGTCATGTGAAGCCATGGAAGCAGGTGGTGCATATCACAAGTCCCAGTTCTGTGACCACTAATACCAATCAGACAATCTCTGAAAAGTATTGATAATGACTTCAGTCGTCCATCTTAAGACCATAAGACATAGGAGCAGAATTAGGCCATTCAGCTCATCGTGTCTGCTCCGCCATTCCATCATGGTTGATCCCAGATCCCACTCAACCCCATACGCCTACCTTCTTGCTATATCATTTGATCCCCTAACTGATCAGGAAATGATCAACTTCCACCTTAAGTAGTCTCATGGATTTGGCCTCCACCACTGTCTGTGGCAGAGCATCCGACAGATTTACTATTCTCTGGCTAAAACAATTCCTCCTTACTTCTGTTGTAAAGGACCACCCCTCAATTTTGAGGCTGTGCCCTCTAGTTCTGGAAATCCCACCATAGGAAACATGCTCTCCACATCCACCCCATCTAGTCCTTTCAATGTTCGGTAGGTTTCAATGAGATCCTCCCACATTCTTCTAAATTGTAGTGAATACAGGCCCAAAACTGCCAAATGCCCCTCATATGTTAACCCTTTCATTCTTGGAATCGTCCTGGTAAACCTCCTCTGGACTCTCTCCAATGAGAGCACTCCCTTTCTGAGATATGGGGCCCAAAACTGTTGACAAAACTCTAAGTGCAGCCTGACTAGTGTCTTATAAAAGTTCAGCATTATCTCCTTGCTTTTATATTCTATTCCCTTCTTTACCACAGATCAACCTGTAAATTAGCATCTTCAGTCCTGCATTCTTTGCCCTTTTGAATTTTGCCTCTGTGGTACAGCTTAACTCTGCTCTGTCTGCATTTCTACCCAATCATTGGCTTGCCCTTTTTTACATTCATGTTACACCCACCATCTACTTGTAAACCTGCTGGCTCATCCTCAGCTATATCATACCAGTTCCTGTCCTCCTGTCATATTAGTTTAAACCACTCCCAACAGCTCTAGTAAACCTGCCCACAAGAATATTGGTCCCCCTCGGATTCAAGCGTAACCCGTCCCTATGATTGACAAACATCCCACTAATTGAATCAATCAATTTGTATCACACCCATTCAAAGATTATTTGTATTCAGCAGGTTTGTTATTAATAATATTAATTTTATTGACCAAGTGTATTTCTACAGCTATCACCTCACTTCACATTCCTACAGAGACCAATTGCCTTCAGAACAAGCTTGTGGCCCCTTCTATGTCTTTGGGGAATCAGGTCAATTATGTTTTTCTTAGATTTCTTTAACCGAGGTGCCTAGTCTGTTAGCCCAATTATATGACAGGAATACTTGTTCTCATGCAGTATGTTTGTGTCATATCTTGGGACAAAAATATATATTCCCATAGATTTCAAGGATAAAGAGCTGTGAATTGCATTGCCCTCTCAGATTGCAAAATAAGGATATTTTAATCTGAATTTCATTTCCAAACCTTCATTGGTGTCACATTTGAATATTGTAAAATGATACTTGTCACAGCTATATACATTTGCACAGTGTGCCACTGAGATTCCAAAGAAGTCATTTGGTGAAATGGCTCTAATCTCAACTAATGAAAATGTATAAGCAGCCGGTTTGTTCAAAAAAATTGTCTTGATTTAAAATCTCTCACTTTCACTTTCTGATGAAGATTATTTAAAGGTATTTTCACTTTTTGAATCCATGCTGGTTGCTGGTCACTGGCTTTGTCACATATAGTATATATCCTCAGCATTTTCAACTCTTGTTAAAGAATAAGTAAATAATTTGTAATTTATTCTGAATGTCTTTTTTTCCTATACCAATTTATTGGATCAGCTAAGATTTCATCATTTTTCTCAGAATAATGATTAGCCTGTACAAAAGCAAAAAGATTCCTAATGCTGGAAATCAAAAATAAAACCAAAATTTGCAGAAATTTGGGAAATGTTAGTATTTCATGTCACTGATCCTTCACGAGAACTCTTTGTGCTTGAGAGGTTAGGATAAGTCTATATTTAGTTTTAAAGTTGTAAGACTGTCTGAAAAGGGACACAAATCTAATTTAATCTAATCTAATCTAGTTGTTAATGACATTTTTTTTTCTTTCTTGCACAGCTACCCGTACTAAATAACATCATTATGACAACACTGGCCAGCCAATTGGTTAGTGAGTCTCGTGCAATGGAAGAACACATTAGTAACATATGCAACAATTCTGATTAATTAATGTTATGTTTAATACAATTGTTAATTTCATTATTTTGTACATTTAAGTAATGTGAAAATTTGATTGTATTGCTTGAAGTATTTTCATCATACACTAAATATCTTGCATTCCCCAAGAATATTAAGCAATTTCATTTTGATTTACCCTCAAATCAGAATTTTTTCAGAATATTTTATTCTGAAAAAGGTGGTTTAAAAATGATTCATGGATATAAAGAACTTGTGTGATTTTGACCAGCTAAATTAAAGTATGTTAACAATTCATGATGTACTTAACTCCTTTTTGATATTTAGGTAGGGGTACTTAAGTGATATATATACGCAATTTCTGAGTAAATTTGATTTTAATGCTATCAGATGAGATTAAAGTCGGTATTTAATGATTTTTCTACCTGAAAACAAATTGTATGTGGGGAGAAAAAGATAAGATATGGATTGGTGTTATGACAACGTCTTTGCGGGTATTGTTTCAGGTTGCCATAACACCAGTCATTTTCCCAAACAAATATACATCACTTATAGAAATCCTCTCAATTAATCTTGAAGTAAATAGGATTTTGTTGCCGCTATTGAACCACAGCATTTTAAAACATAGCAGATTGAAGTTAATTCAGTACTAACACCTAAGTAACATTGGATAAATATTCATCTTCCCTGATTGACAAGGTGGATCACTTGCTCATTCTGTTACTTCAAAACACTGAAAATCAGCTGGATTCTATAATGATCACTATAAGATTATCATCCAGAGACTGTAGGTGACAAATGATCTTTTCTTAAAGAACAATTAATTTTTTAAAGTTATAAATCAAAATGAATGTTTTTAAAAGATGAAACTAAAGCTTTGGATAGTTAATAGTAAAATATTCAGAATATTTTTTAGTTAAGGAGCTTCTGAAGAGTTGTGAGCAAACAGATGTAGTTATGTATTTAAACACTATAGTCACATTGGCTTGTGTTTAAAGGACAGCAGTCTAAAGTCAGAATTTACTATTGATTTAGTCAGTTTATCCAGATTGCTTATCCTCTGGCGATGATCTTTGCATCATCAATGGGGACAGGAGAGGTTCCGGATGATTGGAGGGTTGCAGATGTTGTTCCCTTATTCAAGAGATAGCCCAGGAAATTATAAATCACTGAATCTTATTTCAGTGGTTCATAAGCTGATGGAGAAGATCCTGAGAGGTGGTATTTATGAACATTTGGAGAGGCATAATATGATTAGGAATAGTCAGCATGGCTTTGTTGATGGCAGGTCATGCCTTACAAGCCTGATTAAATTTTTTGAGGATGTGACTAAACACATTGATGAAGGTAGAGCAGTAGATGTAGTGTATATGGATTTCAGCAAGGCATTTGATAAGGTATCCTATGAAAGGCTTATTGAGAAAGTAAGGAGGCTTGGGATCCAAGGAGACATTGCTTTGTGGATCCAGAACTGGCTTGTCCACAGAAGCCAATGAGTGGTTGTAGACTGGTCATATTCTGCATGGAGGTCGGTAACCAGTGGTATGCCTCAGGAATCTGTTCTGGGACCCCTACTCTTCGTGATTTTTATAAGTGACCTGGATGAGGAAGTGAAGGGATGTGTTAGTAAATTTGCTGATGACACAAAGGTTGGGGGTGTTGTGGATAGTCTGGAGGCCTATCAGAAGTTACAGCGGGACTTTGATGGAATGCAAAACTGGGCTGAGAAGTGGCAGATAGAGTTCAACTCAGAAAAGTGTACAGTGGTTCATCTTAATAGGTCAAATATGATGGCAGAATATAACATTAGTGGTAAGACTCTTGGCAGAGTGGAGAATCAGAGGGATCTTGGGGTCCAAGTCCATAGGACACTCAAAGCTGCTGCGCAGGTTGACTGTGTGGTTAAGAAGGCATATGGTGTATTGGCCTTCATCAATTGTGGGATTGAGTTTAGGAGCAGAGAGGTCAGACCCCACTTGGAGTACTGTGCTCAGTTCTGGTTGCCTCACTAGAGGAAGGCTGTGGAAGCCATAGAAAGGGTGCGGAGGACATTTACAAGGATGTTGCCTGGATTGGGGAGCATGCCTTATGAGAATAGGTTGAGTGAACTTGGGCTTTTCTCCTTGGAGAGACGGAGGATGGGAGGTGACCTGATAGAGGTGTATAAGATGATGATAGACATTGATCGTATAGATAGTCAAAGGCTTTTTTCCAGGGCTGAAACAGCTAGCACGAGAGGTTACAGTTTTAAGGTACTTGGAAGAAGATACAGAGGAGATGTCAGGGTAAGTTTTTATGCAGAGAGTGGTGAGTGCATGGAATGAGCTGCCGACGAAGGTGGTGGAGGTGGATACAATAGGGTCTTGTAAGAGACTCCTGGATAGGTACATGGAGCTTGGAGTAATAGAGGGCTATGGGTAACCGTAGGTAATTTCTAAGATCAGGACATATTCAGCACAGCTTTGTAGGCTGAAGGACCTGTATTGTGCTGTAGGTTTTCTATGTTTCTAAAAATGTCCATTTCTGTCATTAATCAGTCTTATGTTCAGTTTTTTGATTCAAAACTTCAATACTATGATAAAATTTAAAATATTCTTGTTGAAAATATTCAGCAAAATCATTACAGAACCTTTTTACTTTGAGATGCCAAGCAACCTAAAGGAGCAGTATATATTTGGCTAGATTTCAAGATTCAGGATTGTTTATTGTCATTCTTCAGTACAAAAGTGTAAAGGAGAACAAAGTGATTGTTACTCACAATCTGATGCAGCATGAAAAAAGCTCAAAAAGCATATAGAACAAAATACAAGCACAATAAATATGTAGTTTCAGAAGCTATGGTTTCCACAAGCCCTGATCTCAACATCATTGAGGCTGTCTGGGATTACCTGGAGAGACATCAAAAATATGCAGAACTGTAGCATGATGCCTGGAACAACCTACTAACCGATTTTCTTATAAAACTGCACAACAGTGTACCCAAGGGAATTGATACAGTTTTAAAGGCAAATGATGGTCACAGCATTTATTTTATTCAGTTTTTTTTTTACTGTTTATTGCTCTTTATAGCATTTTTTGACCTTGTAATTTTATTATTGAAAGCATCTTCGCTTTACATAATATGTGCTTAAGACTTTTGCTGTAGTGTAAATACATACAGCTTATAAACATAGACTGATAGTATGTGTATAATGTGACACCAGGTACAGGAACATCTATATATAAGGTGACCTATAGGAAATGATGAAGTACTGTTAATGAGGTTGTGGTGGAGTGGGTTCACGGACGGACCAGCCTGACTGCTTGGCGGGGAGTAACTGTTGTCCAGGCACTGATACATGTGTAGCTTCTTCCCTAATGGAAGTGGAACAACTTTATCAGTTGCTAGATTGCTAACAACATGTGACTAATGGAGCAACAAATTTAATTAACAAAAATGATTTCACTGTGTACCTTTCATTGGAAAAAAAATGAATAACAATATATTTTTATGGTAGAGTATTGTGGCTTTCTTACTCTGTAGGGGTGATCCTTGACACTGAGCACTTGTACATGATTATCTAGTGCCACACAGTGGTAACTAATGCAGATTCAAGTTCTGTTGTACCCATTTACAATTTGAATGGTCTTCGCCACCAAGAGAGATGAAAAGTTATGATTATATCAACATGGACTCCGGTTCCTTGTATTAAGTGATTAGGAAATGCTTTGGCTTTACCCTAAAACTAAATTGTTTAGTATTGATTCTTCACTGAAGGTCAGGAAAGATAAAAGACTAAGAATTAAACTATAATGATCAAATAAAGCTAGAAAGCAGAATAAAAGAATCCATTATAATTTGTTTTAAGTTTTCTGCATCTATGCAAATAGTGTCTATTCATACACAACACAATGCTATCTGCATCATTAGTAGTCAAGGACTGTTCTTTAGAATACCTTACATTGAATATACAAGGAGATTTAGATATTAGATGACCTTCCCTAAAGCCAGGAATTTTATCCCTTAGTGTTACAATTTGCTGACAATTCTGAGTGCCCAAGACCATCATCTTTGTCTACAGTTAAAAACAATAAAGAACCTCATTTTCAAAAATGCACCGTGCCTAAATAAATTCTTCATAAAATCTTATTGGAATCAAGAAGCAAATAATTAATCTCCTCTTCCTCCTCAATTTCTTAAGTAGACGTGTGGTAGCTTATAATCAAAGCCCCTCCAGTAACTTGTTGAAATGGTTATAAACAAGGTAAAATTTAAAGATGTTCAGCCTAAATAGCCTAAAATATAAAAGCAAGGAAGTAATGTTGAGGATTTATAAGGCACTGGTGAGGCCTTACATGGAGTATTGTGAGCAGTTGTGGGACTCTTATCTGAAAAAGGATGTGCTGGCATTGGAGAGGTTTCAAAGAAGGTTCACAAAAATAATTGTGGGATTGAAAGGCTTATCATATGAGGAGCATTTGATGGCTCTGTATTCACTAGAATTCAGAAGAATGAGAGGGGATCTCATTGATACCTAATGAATGATGAAAGGCCTTGACAGAGTAGATGTGGATTGGATGTTTCCTATGATAGGGGAGTCTAGGACTAGAGGGCACAGCCTCAATAGAGGCAGAGAGTGGTGAATCTATGGAATTCATTGCCACAGGCGGCTGTGGAGTCAAGCCATTGGGTATATTTTACGCAGAGGCTGATAGATTCTGGATTCGTCAGGACATGAAGAGCTATGTAGAGAAGGCAGGAGATTAGGGCTGAAAGGGAAATGGATCAGCCATGATGAAATGGGGTGAAGACTCAATGGGCCAAATAACCTAATTCTGCTCCTATATCTTATAGTCTTAATATTCTGTCTACGACTTCTAGTTATCTTCACATGTGGATAACTAGAAATGGTCTAAACTATTTCTAGTCCGGCACCATGGTAGCACTGTGATTAGCACAACACTATTACAGCTTGGGTGTCGGAGTTCAGAATTCAATTCAGGTGTTGTCTGTAAGGAATGTGTGGGTGTAGTCTGGGTGCTCCGGTTTCCTCCCACAGCCCAAAGACAAATCGGTTAGTGAGTTAATTGGTCAGTGTAAATTGTAAATTGTTCTGTGACCAGGCTAGGATTAAATCGGGAGTTGCTGGGCAACTTCACTTAAAGGGCCATAAGGATCTATTTCATGTTGTATGTCAATAAATAGATAAACAAGCAAATTTCAGGAGTTGGCTCAGATATGGAGGGTAACATAACTGAGTTCAGTTCTATCCTCATCAACCACCACATATTTGCATATTGAAGTGCATCAGTGGGTGCATGGTATTCCAGTTCCTGCTTTTGCTGAGATTTATTAACATAGGCCTTCTCACTGCACTGAGTCTTCTGAAATTTACAAAAACAGTTTTTCATAATGCGAATACTTCTGTGATGTGAGTAGTCTAAAGGAACAGAATAACACCAAACACAAGAAAACCTATAAATGCTGGAAATCCAAAGCAACACCCACAAAATGCTGGCGGAACTCAGCAGGCCAAACAGCATCTATGGAAAACAGGAAACAGTTGATGTTTTGGGCCAAGACCGTTCATCAGGACTGGAAAAAAGATGAGAAGTCAGAGTAAGAAGATGGGGAGAGGGGAGGTAGTAGATGATAGCTGAAACTCTGGGGGGTGAAGTAAAGATCTAGGAAATTGGTGAAAGAGATAAAGGGCTGGATGAGGGGGAATCTCATAGGAGAAGGTAGAACACCCATTAAAGAAAAAGGAGGAGGAGGAACACCACAGTGAGGTGATAGGTAGGTAAAGAGATAAGGTGATAGAGGGAAACAGGAATGGGGATGGTGGAGAGGTGGGGGACCATTACCGGAAATATGAGAAATAGGTGTTAATGCCATCATGTTGGAGGCTAACCAGATGGAATATAAGGTATTGCTCCTCCAATGAGTGGCCTCATTGCAGCAGTAGAGGAGGCCATGGACTGACACGTCAGAATGGGAATGGGAAGTAGAATTGAAATGGGTGGCTATCAGGAGATCCCACTTGTTTTGGCAGATGGTTCGTCAGTGCTTGGCAAAGCAATCTCCCTCTCTGCATCGGGCCTTATCAATATCCAGGAAGCCAGACCAGTAGATGAACCCAATAGACTTGTAGGTGAAGTATCACCTCACCTGGATGGACTGTCTGGGGCCCAGAGTGAGAAAGGAGGTGAAGGGGCAGAGGTGGCACCTGTTTCACTTACAAGGATAAGTACCAGGAGGGAGATCAGTGGGGAGGGACGAGGGACGTGTGGACAAGGGAGTTGCATAGGAAGTGATCCCTGTGGAAAGCGGGGTTGGGGGGGAAGGAAAGATGTGCTAGGTGGTGGGATCTCATTGGAGATGGCAGAAGTTATAGAGAGTTTTAATAGATATTTGAACTATTTTTCACCCAGATAGAGATATATCAAAGTATTAAAATAAAACTACCTAAAAATGTAACAAACTTTTATAACACTGATATATCCCAAACAATTTCTTCAAGTTTTACTTTGAAAATATTTCAAGATTTAAAATCTTCAACTGATTGTTTCAAGGTAAATTTTAACTTAGTAAAAATTGATCATATTGCTTCAATACATTAAATAGGAAACAGATTGAAATGTTAAAAGGGCATCGTGTGCTCTTGTGTATGTAAGATTATTACATTCCGTACCAACTACTGGGAGGGGACCTAACAATTTACTTAATATAAAATTGATAAGAATACAATATGCTATCTGATTAAAATGACCTTTTAAATTTGGACAAGGTTGTAAAGTCTGGATACTCCTGCCTTCTCCTAATCCCATGAGTGAAGTAAATCTATAACTCTTCAGTGCTGATTATAATGTACATTTTCACTGATCATATGTACTCTTTCATCTTGCAAGTGGCAATGACCTCTGGTAAGCTTTATCAAGATATTTTTCAAAGAATGAGCTGAAAAAAAATACTTCATATTTCTCTCTGACCTGGAGAAGATGGTGGAGAACCACTGTTATCCTGCTGATGAAGATACTTTCATACTGTTGTCAAGTAGGAATTCCCAGAATTTAGAAAATAATGAAGGAATGGTGTCATGCCCTCAGCCCCCTCCTTTGTGAGAATCGCAAGAGAGAGAGAGAGCCTTACGGTTTGGAATGTGGGCTGGTCGCTCAACAAGACAAAAGCCTCGGACATAGCCATTGTCTTGGGAGACACCTTTGTGGGATAAGGAACTGGCCTACGTGCAAAATCTCAGGGCAATGGGAGATGGGTGATGGGGGAAGGATTGCCTCGCCCCCCCACCCTGATGGACATCTACAACCCTGCCAGTCCAGATAAAAGGTGGGCTGCTGAGGCGGGGCGCGAGACGCACCAGAAGACGCGCTTGAGATCCTGTGACAGCGTTTTGATAGCAACAGCCGGTGGTGGGGTTCGTGTGCGTCTTTTCCTTGCCTGGGATTGGCGACCCCACAACGGAAGAATGGCTTAGCTACAGGGGAGGCCACAGATGAGCGTTCATTCCCCCAACGAGGCTCCGACAAACCGAACTCCTCCAGGTTGGAAAACCTGTCGGGTAACTCTTTCATCCCCCCTCTCTCTCTCTGTCTAACAAAAGTGCACCAACGCGACACCACAACGACGGCAGCGGGTGGAACTGCAGTGACCGCAAAAAGACTTAAATATCCAGTAAACAATATATATCTACATTACCCCTAGACAACGATAGAGCTTATTTCTGATTGATTATTACTATACCTGTGCTTTAGATTGAGTCGTGACGACGTATATGATCTGAATGTTTTGTATTAATCATACGTTTGTGCCCCTTTATAAATAAAAAACGTTTGAAAATAGTAGCATCAGGCTTCGGTGGACCCATCTATCTTTGCTGGAAATTTACCCGGTTACTGGGGAACGTAACAATGGCAATATCTTTCTGATTTAGGAACAGGTGTTACTTTCAACTCTGTACATGTCAATTCACCATTAATGTTTAATCATTCTAGCAATCTTTGAGATGCTTCCGATATGTTTTGCTTCTAAACAGACGAGTTAAAAAATGAAGTGAAAATCTTTGATGACAGAATTGACTAGGATATTAGAGAGTCTCATGAGTAACTTTACTGGTTACCCTGAAAATCAGTGTCATGCATGACTGAAAATATATATCTTGTGTACAATTTGTCTTTATTCAGTACTGACAATTTCTTTCTCCAGTAACGTAAATAAAGGACAATATATACTTCTAAATGTATTACTGACAGCAATCAAATTTGTAGAACTGTCACCATGAAGTAACTTAAGGGCAGTCAAACTTCTTTGCATGAAGGATTGAAATATTCAAGATGTTATTACTATAACTTTAATAATGTTTAAAAATCATTTTGCAGTTCAGACATAAATGATTAATGTAGGAAAAACAAATTATGAAAAGGCAGGGGTAAAGGCTGTAAACTCCAAACCTTGAAGCATTTGTAATATTTCTTTGAAATAAGCACCTCGGAAGACAAAAGCAGAATAATATTAACTATTATGGCACATTGCGATGGCAATAAGTTTTATAGATGTTTATACTGAAGTGACGAGTTCTAGAAATGATTTAGAATGGTCTTTGAAAAATGCAAAAATATTTATGAGGATAGTATTTTATTATGCTATAAAAGTAGAGAATTTGAGAATATTGACCCTCTGACATTAAATGAATGAATAGATGATATTGTAAATACTCAGTCATAAGACAGCATCTACGGACAGACAATTAGCGAATATTTCAGGTTAATTACCTTACATAAGATACTGTAACAATTGGTGCATCTATACCAAGCCACAGAAAAGTGTTGTATTTATTTAGTATCTGCCATTAAGTTTAGCATATCGCAAATGTTTTACACATAACGCTTTGAAAGGTTATTGCTGTGCTAATGTAGAAAATACAGCAGCTGAATGATGGAGAAATTATGCATTTTTTTTTGCTGATCAAGTACTAGCCAGGATATGAAAGATAACACCTCTTCTCTTTGAAATTTAGATTGAAGGAACAGGCTTGTGATTATCATGAACTGTAGGTTTAATTAACCTAATGAATAAGCCAAAAAAAAAACACAGGAACACAAGAAAATGAAGTAGGCTCTCAGACCCCTCAAGCCTGCCCATCATTTAGTATGATCATAACTGATATATGCTGGTCTGGACACCTTCTTTGCCATTTCTCCATATGCCTCAATTCCTTGATCCATCAACTTTAAATACTTCAAATGGTCCAGCTTCTACCACTGTTCCAGATATTAAAGAAAAAAAATTACAATGTACCTACCTCAATTTAAATGAATGGTTCCTTTCTTGTAGTTAAGATCCTTTGTTCAAGGTTCTCTTACTAGTGAAAACATCCTGCCAAGACCCCTTATTTAGTAGAATCAAGGGTGACCTTGTTCAATGATACAAGATATCAAACTCAAAAAATATAGAACTAAACAAATGCCTGAGTATTTACAATTTGTAATGTTATGTCGAAGTTGTATAAGATGTTGGTGAGGTCTAATTTGGAGTACTATTGGTCACTCATCTATAGGAAAGATGTCAATGAGAGTGCAGAGAAAATTTACGAGGATTTTGACAGGACATGAAGACCTGTGTTATAGGGAGAGGTTGAATAGGTTAGCACTTTATTCCCTGGAGCTTAGAAAAATGAGGGGAAATTTGATAGAGGTATATAAAACTATGAGGGATATAGATAGGATAAAATCAAGCAGAACTAGAGGTCATGGGTTAAGGGTGAAAGATGGAATGTTTAAGGGAACATGAGGTGTCACTTCTTCACTCAGAATATGGTGAGAGTGAAATGAGCTGCCAGTGGAAGTGGTGGATGCGGGTTCAATTTCAACATTTAAGAGAAATTTGGATGGATACATGGATGGGAGGGGTATGGAAGGCTATGGTCTGGGGGCAGCTCGATGGGACTAGGTAGATGAATAGCTTAGGCACCAAACGGCCTATTTCTGTGCTGTACAACTCTATAACTATTGAGACTCTCTTCGTAGTACAGCCCTCTCACTCCAGAATTTTTTCCTCTTCTTGCCTTGTGGCGCATCGCGCAGCAGCCTTGCTGTTTCTTTAGCATTTTTACAAGGCCAAGTTGCTAGCTTGATGCTCAACCCAGCATGGATGGAAAGCATGCAAGGAGCCGGCTGGATTTGAACCCAGGGCCACTTGCCTCAAAATCCACTGGCCGGGACTCCAGAAATTAGTCTGATGAATTTCTCCAATTTTACTACATTGTTTTTCAGATAAGGGAACCAAAACTATAGCATGATTCCAGATGAGGCTTCACTCACACTCTGTATAATTACAAAACAAATGTTTAAACTCCACCACCTTTACAATGAGGGCCAAAATGCTGTTTGCTTTCTTAACTATTTGTTGGAGACACCCGATAGCTTTTTGTGATCCATGCACTAAAACACCTGAAACCCTCAGCCTTTCTCCATCTCTGCATATAGATAATCTGCCTTTTGATTTCTTTTACTAAAGTGCAAGATCTCATACTTCCCCACTTTTTAAATGTTATTTGCCAGTCTTTTTGCCAAGTCTATTTATATCCATTGCAGAATCATAGTATCCTTATCACAACTTACCCTTTTATGTATTTTTGCTTCATTGGCAAATTTGGAAACCTTACATGGGGTCCTTGCTCCAGGCCATTAACGCAAATAGTCAACAACTGCAGGCCAAGGACTGATATTTGCAATAATCCCCGAGTTACCTTCTTCCACTCTGAACAGGACTATTTATTCTTCTCTGTTTTCTACAAAACAACCAGTTTTCCAACCATTCTAGCACACTTCCTTCATTATCATGGGTTTTTAATTTTGGACCCCTTGTCAAATGCCTTTTAGAAATCGAAATACACTATACCTACAGGTTCCTCTCCAACTCTCCCCATTACATCCTCAAAGAATTCATTCAAATTTGTCAATATTTTAACTCTCATGAATACATGCAGATTAGATTTAATAATTATTCAGTTTTTCTAAATGATTTGCACTTTTCTCTTTGATCATTGGTTCTAGCATCTTGCCAGCAATAGTTATTAAACTAATTGTCATGTAGGTCTCTGCCTCCTGCTTTTGTCCTATTTTGACAAAAGTATTATTGGCTGTTTTCCTTAACAAGGGGCTACATCGGCTGTTTACTTCTGATACCCCTGCAAAGTTTAGTGAGATAGCAAAAGAAAGAATGAACCATGATGCTAAATACAAAATTTATGAGTTTATTTACTAAAACATTAAATGATTTCACAGTACCAGCATCAATTTACTTTTCCTTGAAAATTAACACTAGAACTATTAAATTTAAAGGTATTAATTCCAAACACACTCATGTAATCAATACTGTTTTTCAAAATCATCACTTCTTTTTTGGGTAGTCTGCTTTGTTCTTAATTTAGCACCTTATATTTTTCCACTTTTGTTAAATTGTTGTGACAATTAATTACAGCCCAAGAAGGCACACACATGCACATGAATCATAGTCAACCAAAGCAGTTCCAAAATCAGATCATTAACTTTATATGGAAAGCAAGCAGTAATATTGTTTTTGTAGATACAAAAGAATGCATTATTTTTGTATCTTTGGAAGTATGGCTTCATATTTTCTCATTTGCCTTTTCTATCATGCTAGCTGGTAGTCACATGGGAACTCAAGAACCACCCCAAGTTATGAGTTTTCATAGTAGGCTAATAAATAACATACAACATAGTCACAAGCACTTTGACTCAATCCGTCTGTGCTGGTGTTCTGAGAGAGAAATCAGGGTATCATAGAAAGAGCACAGCATTGAGAGAGGTATTTAGTCCAATGACCTAGCAAGAGCAAACCCACTAACTCCACTCACTATTAATCTGCATTTGGATTTTATATCCTTGCACTTTTAAATGTTACACTTAAATCAAATGTGTTTGCAGTCTTACGGTGTTTAATTTACAGTTTACCATGTAACACCAGGTCTCATGGAAAGACCCATTGTCCAAGCACAGGATAGTTTATATCATTGCTGAGAGGGGCTGCAAAAATGTTCCCTTCACGCATTTTGTAGCAGACACTTATGGGCTGGGCTGACTGGTGCCTAATCAGCTGGATTATTTGTTAACCTGGCCCAAACACGTCAGCATCAACAGAATTGTTGCACAAGAGGATCAGTATTGAAGCAGTAAAATACTGCAATGAAGGGAACCCACACATTTTATCAACTCCCAACAGAGAAGAGCTGTTGTGTCCATTGCTTATGGTCTGCTATGAAATCCACCATCAGTGGCATTTGCAAGGAGATACTTGAGTTCCCCACCAAGAAGATTGTGGTTGGTTTAATGGGACTTATCAGAAGATCTCCCATTCTTCAAGAAAAATGAAACAGCTTCACATGCACATTAAGGCTGGGTTGAATAAAAAACATATTATCTAAAACCAAATACTGGAAAATTGGTGGAGGGGCAGGTAGTGTTGAGGAAATAGGCTGCAGAAGAACTTAGACAGATTAGGAAAATGGGCAAGAAAGTGACAAATGAAATACATTGTTGGAAAATGCATGGTCATGCACTTTGGTAGTAGATATAAATGTGCGGAGTATTTTCTAAATGGGGAGAAAATCCAAAAATCTGTGATACAGAGGGACTTGGGAGTCCTTGTGCAGAACACCCTAAAGGTTGAGTCGGTGGTGAGGAAGGCAAACAATGTTAGCGTTCATTCCAAGAGGTCTAGAATACAAGAGCAGAGATGTAATGCTGAGGCTTTCTTAGGCACTGGTGAGGCCGCACCTTGAGTATTGTGAACAGTTTTGGATTTCTCATGTAAGAAAAGATGTGCTAGCATTGGAGTGGGTTCAGAGGAGGTTCACAAGGATGATTCTGGAAATGAAAGGGTTATCAAATGAAGAATTTTTGATAGCTTTGGGAATGTACTCTGTGGAATTTAGAAGGATCGGGGGGTCTCATTGTTGAAAGATCATCTCAATTGCTGAAAGGCCCGGCAGAGTAGATGTGGAAAGAATGTTTCCCGTGGTGGGGGATCTTGGACAAGAGGGCACAACCTCAGGAGAGAGGGGCGCCCACTTTAAACTGAGATGTGGACCTTTCTTTAATTAGAGGGTGCTGAATTTGTGGAATTTGTTGCCACAGGCAGCTGTGGAGGCCAGGTTGTTGGGTGTATTAAGGCAGAGCTTGATAGGTTCTTGATTGGGCACGGCATCAAAGGTTATGGGGAGTGGGGCTGAGGAGGGCAAGAAAGGATCAGCTATGATTGAATGGTGGAGCAGATTCTATGGGCCAGATGGCCTAATTCTGCTCCCATGTCTTAAGGTCTTATGGTGTTAGGGAAAAGCAGCAATAGTCAAAGTTTAATATATAAAAGCAATGAATAGAAATGAGAATTAGTATCCATGAACTACTTTAAAATAGAAAGCACAAGCAGTAATTAATGCTGAAATTAAAAAGAGAGTTGTGTAAACCAACAGTACATTTAATGGATGAGTTCTATTTTTGTAGAATCCATGAATTTATTTTGTTTGGATGTCAGAAAATACACAAAAATCACTCCACAAGGTAAGTATTATTCCAACAAAAAACGGATAAGACAGAGAGACAGTGAGTTAGCCAAACATACATATAATGGGATGTTGTTAATTAGCCTAATCAAACCCGATATCAGCTGAAGTGTCGTCCACCTTAGGACAGATGATACCCCAGCATGCGAAGCTTGAATAGGGATGGACAAAACCAAGTGGGTTAAGACCTGGAGCCCAGAGAAGCGTTGCCACTGGTGGAAAAGGGAATTAAAGAGGAAGGGAGATAAAGCAGGGATCATTTTATCTCATGTACCTTTGAGAGAGAAAACAAAGCGTCAGACACAGCAGGAATCATATAGTTCACAAAATGGCAGAGCCATAGAATAAAAGGCCAATACAGAGAATGGTTGTACAATGTACAAATAGAGCTTGACAAATACAAGGAAGAGTTCATACACCTGCAGAGACAGAAAAATGGGTGAGAAGCAGACAGAAGCATAAGAACATTTAAAGGACAAATTAGATAGGGATCTTGCAGATGGCAAGGTAAATTGGATAAGGTGCTGTGTGTGGGCACTCACTAGGGAGCAGCAACGGTAATGCCTTGAGAAGGTGAATTGGAGGATTGGGAAGTGGGATGGTGGCAAATGGGAATCTGACTATATGATGCACTGTCTGTCCAGATGGTATCTATTAAAACCGGGTTGAGATGATCTCAGCCAGCCACTCATTGCCACCACCCAAAAATCCTTCACCCTAGGGAAGAAATAGAGCGTTCTATCTGAGCTGCCTTCACATAGAGTTGCTTGGAGGAATGCAGAATTCTTGCATAAGTGAGAAGAAATTATTGAAATTGACCAGATGCACCCAAAGTACATGGTTAAATCTAAATGCCTGAGAAGTGTATGGGGTAGTATGGTTCAATGCAGAAGAAAATATCAGACAGATGTCGGTTCACATGCAGAAGAGTTTTGATTGGAGCCTGAGGATTTGGAAAGGATCTTTAGTGAGTGCCTTCCCCCTCTTAGAAGCAGATGAATATGAAGATATAGTCGACATTGATAAATCAATCTCCACTAGCTATCATAAAATATAAAGTACAAACAGTACAATGCTAAAATTAAAATGATTCTTGTGTAAATAAACAGTATTCTCAGCAGATCATAGGTTGTTTAGGAGATATGGTTTGATATAACCATGAAAAATTCTTGTTTGCATTGACCAAATGTATAACAAAACCAGACATCCAATGTCCTCAGCTGAAATGTCTTGCACCAGAAATCAAGAAAAGTTCCCCACTGTTATCTGCAGTGGCGTAGATGTTCCATCATTCAACAATTGTGGATATTGTGCATCACAAACATCTGTTCTCAGAAGCTTTTATACTATCTATGTGAATTACTTTACGCCATTGGAGTTGTTAAATCAGCTAGGGGTCTAGTCACCTTGCACCTGTGCATACACGTACTTGTGCAAATGGCAACAAACTCCACTTTGTCTTCTTTAGCCTCCTAGACCGCTCCAAGAAGGATAAACAATATTTCTAACTACTTCTAACCAGGCACATTACAACATTCTACATGGAACAATCAATTCAATTTCAGATACCAGCTATTTTAAATCAGATTTCCAATATTCGCTGCATAGCCTTCTGGTAACTTTATATAATTATCTTACAAATATACCTCATTCAGTCTACTCCTTATTCACTGATAACCATCTTCTTTTGTTTTGCACCATCACATAATGTTATTTGATCTCTTTTATCCAGCACCCTTTCACCCTCTTATGTTCTCACTTCCCCTTTTCAATGTATCCTCAGATTTGCTCTCTCACTATTCCCAGTTCAGATGAAAGGTCCTGATAAGAAATTGAAACATTAACTTATGTTCCTTTCTCTATGGATGCTGCCTGACTTGTTGAAGAATTCCAGCAACTAACAGTATTTTGTTTTTGTATTTTAGCATTATACAATGACACATTTTTCACTCAGAAAAGTTGTTTAAAATTCAATGTTGTAACAGAATTAAAGAATCCAAACCAAACTGATGTTAAAAAGATCTACAAATCTCCAATTTGTCATATTGTAAATTAAAGAACAAGGAGAAGGACCAGAATGAAGTGATATGATAGAGATGGAAAAGTTCCTAAAGGGTGTGTAACTGTAGGAATGAATGAAGTCATGGGTCTGATAAGGTAACAACCTGTACTTCAATGATACAGGAGATGTAAAGACAGACCTGATCCACTGATGCTTCTGTGGGTGGATCTCATTCTACAAACTCACATCTGAATAGGTAAATAATCTGTTGACTGAGAAAGATTTTGGAAGTTCATTGTTAATGAAATAATATTGTGAAAACTTGTAGATTTTAAATTACTTTGATTTTAAGACAAACACAAACGTCAGACCCATTTCCTTGGATGGTAAGATATTATAATTTGTGCAAGGAGGATTTATTTTTAAAAGTCGTAGAGTTATAGAAAAGTACAGCACAGAAACAGGCCCTTTGACTTCTCTTAAATGTTGAAATCGAGCTCACATGCACCACTTGTGCTGTCAGCTTGTTCGACATTCTCACAACCTTCTGATGTGCTCATTGGTTGGGAGGGTTGATGTACTGGGCCAAATTCACTACCTTTTGTAGGATTTTCCAATCTAGGGCATTGGCGTTTCCATACCAGGCCATTATGCAGCCAGACAATACACTCTCCTCCACACATCCACAGAAGTTTGTCAAAGTTCTGGATGTCATGTTGAATCTTCACAGTCTCCAAATGAAGCAGAGGCACTACTGTGCTTTTTTCACAATTGCACTTACATGCAGAGTCCAGGACAGGTTACCAAAATAGTAACAGAAATTTAAAGTTGCTAACCACCTCCACCTCTGATCCCCTGATGAAAACTGGCTCATGGACCTCTAGATTCCCTCTCCTAAAATCAATAATCAGTTTCTCGGTCCCACTGACATTGAGTGAGAGATTGTCGCTATGACACCACTCAGCCAAAGTTTCAATCTCCCTCTCATATGCCGATCCATCACCACCCTCAATTTGGCCCAAAATAGTGGTGTCATCAGCAAACTTGGATATGGCATTGGAGTTGTGCTTAGCCACACAGTAATTGGTGTAGAGTGAATAGAGCAGGAGGCTAAACACACAGCCCTATGGTGCTGATGGAGATCGTGGAGGAGATGTTGTTGTCAATCCAAATTGACTGGGGTCTGCAAGTAAGGAAATCCATGATCCAATTGCACAAAGAGGTAAAGGTCTTGAAGCTTATTGATTAGGATTGAGGTATTAAATGCTGAGCTGTAATCAATAAAGTACATCCTGATGTATGCACCTTTGCTGTCTAGATGTTCCAAGGTGAGTGAAGAGCCAAGATGGCATCTGCTGTAGACCTGTTGCTCTGGTAAGTAAATTGGAGCAGATCCAAGTCACCTCTCAGGCAGGAACTGATATGTTTCAATACCAACCTCTCAAAACACTTCCTCACTGTGGATGTACAGTAAGTGCAACTGGGCAACTGACATTGAAGAAGGCTATTCTTGAGCACCAGTAAAATTGAAGCCTACTTGAAGTAGGTGGGTACCAACACTATCAAAGTGAGAGGTTAAAAATCTCAGTGTACCCACCAGCCAGATGGGCAGCACAAATCTTCATTGCATGGCCAGGTCTCCTGTCTAGTCCGGATGTTTTCCTTGGATTCATCGTCCTGAAGGCAGCCATCATGTCAGCTTCAGATACTGAGATCAGAGGATCATCAGGAGATGCGGGGTTCGTGATGGTTCCTCCATGTTCTGATGGTCAAAGTGAGCATAGAAGGCATTGAGCTCATCTGGAAGTGAAGCCCTGCTGTCTCCCATGTCACTTGATTTAATTTTATAGGAGATGATAGCATTCAATCCCTCATTGATTCCAGTTTGGTCTAGAATCTCCACTTCACCCATGAGATGGGTTTCTGGATATCACACCTGCACTTCGTGTAGCACTCTAGAGTTCCGGACTTGAGTACCTCTGATCTGGTCCTCAGCAAATGTCTGATTTCATCATTCATCCAGGGCTTCTGATTGGGGTAAACCCTGAATGATTTTGTGGGGACACACTCGTCTAATAAAGTCTGTTACAATCCCAGTGTAGTCATTCAGATGTCTAGATCCTGGGTGTCAAGATCTCTAAGGATCTTACCTGGTCTCAACATATCGATGCAGTCATAAAAAAGGCAAGATAGTGGCTATACTTTATTAGGAGTTTGAAGAGATTTGGTATGTCAACAAATACACTCAAAAACTTCTATAGATATACCATGGAGAGTGTTCTGACAGGCTGCATTACTGTCTGGTATGGGGGTGGGGGGTGGCTACTGCACAGGACCCAAAGAAGTTGCAGAGGGTTGTAAATTTAGTCAGCTCCATCTTGGGTACCAGTCTACAAAGTACCCAGGACATCTTCAAGGAGCAGAGTCTCAGAAAGGCAGCGTCCATTATTAATGACCTGCAGCACCCAGGGCATGCCCTTTTCCCACTGATATCATCAGGTAGGAGGTACAGAAGCCTGAAGGCACACACTCAGTGATTCAGGAACAGCTTCTTCCCCTCTGCCATCCGATTCCTAAATGGACATTGAACCCTTGCACATTACCACACTTTTTAAATATATATTATTTTTGTTTTTTGCATGATCTTAATCTATTCAACATATGTATACTGTAATTGATTTACTTATTTTTTACTATTATTATTATATTTTGTTTTTTTTTCTTCTATATTATGTATTGCATTGTACTGCTGCTGTTAACAAATTTCGCGACACATGCTGGTGATAATAAACCTGATTCTGATAGATGAATGCCTGAACGTGGCCCAGACCACTGACTCAAAGCAATCCTGTAATCAATCATTCCTCTGCCTCCTGCATCCATCCTTAGTTGTTGTAATCTCGGCAGCCCTGCTTTTTAGGCTCTGCCTGTAGCAGGTAGGAGGAGGACAGTCAAGTGATCCGATTTACCAAAATAAGGTCTGGGCAAGGAATAGTAGGCATTCCCTATCTTAGTGTAACAGTAATCTAAAATATTGGGACTTCTGATGCTACAGATTATCTGCTGGTGATAACTGGGCAGTGTTTTCTTCAAACCAGCCTAGTTGAAGTCTCCAACTATAATTTGAAATGCATCAGGATGGGCTGTTTCTTGTCAACAGACGGTATCATGCAGTGTTGCAAGTGCTTGCTTATAATTGGCCGCTGGTGGTATATATGCTGCATCTGGAACATGAGCGGGAACTCTCGAGGCAAATAGAATGCTCTGCATTTGATTGTTCCAAGTCAGGGGAACATGAGTTCGACATAACCGCCACATCGGAGCACCAAAGAGAATTGACCATAAAACATGCGCCTCCCCCCTTTGCCTTACCCAAGTGTGGTGAACACTACTGCATGATGGGATACTTGACCACCCTGGAGCGGCTGGACTTCAGACTGCTGATGCAAGTTGAGAATAACCTTGGATGATAGTGCAGTACCGGGAACTCCAATAGACAAGATACTAGGCCCCTGCAACCAGGAGGGAGGATGTGTCTGAGGATAAATTATGAGTCCTGATAACAGGAAACAAAGTTAGACTTGCGCTGAGAGATAATTGACATGACTGTTAAACAATTGATCATGTACTGACCGTGGGATGCTAAACAAAGTTATAGACAATAGGTGCAGAAGTAGACCATTCGGCCCTTCGAGCCTGCACTGCCATTTTGAGATCATGGCTGATCATCTACTATCAATACCCGGTTCCTGCCTTGTCCCCATATCCCTTGATTCCCCTATCCATAAGATACCTATCTAGCTCCTTCTTGAAAGCATCCAGAGAATTGGCCTGCACTCCCTTCCGAGGCAGTGCATTCCAGACCCCCACAACTCTCTGGGAGAAGAAGTTTTTCCTTAACTCTGTCCTAAATGACCTACCCCTTATTCTCAAACCATGCCCTCTGGTACTGGACTCTCCCAGCATCTGGAACATATTTCCTGCCTCTATCTTGTCCAATCCCTTAATAATCTTATATGTTTCAATCAGATCCCCTCTCAATCTCCTTAATTCCAGCGTGTACAAGCCCAGTCTCTCTAACCTCTCTGCGTAAGACAGTCCAGACATCCCAGGAATTAACCTCGTGAATCTACGCTGCACTTCCTCTACAGCCAGGATGTCCTTCCTTAACCCTGGAGACCAAAACTGTACACAATACTCCAGGTGTGGTCTCACCAGGGCTCTGTACAAATGCAAGAGGATTTCCTTGCTCTTGTACTCAATTCCCTTTGTAATAAAGGCCAACATTCCATTAGCCTTCTTCACTGCCTGCTGCACTTGCTCATTCACCTTCAGTGACTGATGAACAAGGACTCTGAGATCTCTTTGTATTTCTCCCTTACCCAACTCTACACCGTTCAGATAATAATCTGCCTTCCTGTTCTTACTCCCAAAGTGGATAACCTCACACTTATTCACATTAAATGCCATCTGCCAAGTATCTGCCCACTCACCCAGCCTATCCAAGTCACCCTGAATTCTCCTAACATCCTCATCACATGTCACACTGCCACCCAGCTTAGTATCATCAGCAAATTTGCTGATGTTATTTTCTATGCCTTCATCTAAATCGTTAACGTAAATGGTAAACAGCTGTGGTCCCAATACCGAGCCCTGTGGCACCCCACTAGTCACCACCTGCCATTCCGAGAAACACCCATTCACCGCTACCCTTTGCTTTCTATCTGCCAACCAGTTTTCTATCCATCTCAATGCCTTCCCCCCGATGCCCTGAGCTTTGATTTTACCCACACAATCTCCTATGTGGGACCTTATCAAATGCCTTCTGAAAATTGAGGTACACTACATCCACTGGATCTCCCCGGTCTAACTTCCTGGTTACATCCTCGAAAAACTCCAACAGATTAGTCAAGCATGATTTACCCTTGGTAAATCCATGCTGGCTCGGCCCAATCCTATCACTGCTATCTAGATATGCCACTATTTCATCCTTAATAATGGACTCTAGCATCTTTCCCACCACCAATGTCAGGCTGACAGGTCGATAGTTCTCTGTTTTCTCCCTCCCTCCCTCATTCTTAAAAAGTGGGATAACATTAGCCATTCTCCAATCCTCAGGGACTGATCCTGAATCTAAGGAACATTGGAAAATGATTACCAATGCATCCGCAATTTCCAGGGCCACCTCCTTTAGTACCCTAGGGTGCAGACCATCTGGACCTGGAGATTTGTCAGCCTTCAGTCCCATCAGTCTTCTCATCACCGTTTCCTTCCGAATGTTATCACCAACAGTTATGTGAAGTTGTTTGTCTTGCTGTATAAATATGAGCTCTGTATAACCTAAAAGTCAGAGTTCTGGTGGTGGTGGAGACTGCTGCAGACTCTCCATGATATCATGTTAATAAACTCTTAAAATGACACTTGAAGTTGATCTGTGTTCTTAGTTAGTGTTTCCACAACACCAAGTCTGCAATTCGGTCCAGCCTGTAAATTGTAAATCCTTCCGGTCTAACTGCCTTGTCTGGCATATCCACGGATAGCCAAGCCTTGATACAGCACAACAATTGAGATGTCTGTCATCTTCACCTGATACAGCAGTCTTGCCCTCAGATCCTCAATTTTATTCTCCAGAGACAGCACATTTGCCAACAAGATGCTGGGTAGAGATGGCCTCATCCCTCTGTATTTCAGCCTGGCTTGGATTTCCCCATTCCTGCCACATTTTCAACCATGGCAATGAGTCTTAAAGCCAACATGCCTGATTGGTTCCGGTTCTTCAGTTGCTCAGGAGCTATTAAGTTATGTTTCCCCTTAAACCTTTCACCCTTCTCCCTTAACCAATGGTCTCTGGTTGTAGTTCCACCCAACCTCAGTGGACAAAGCCTGCTTGCATTTACCCTATCTATAACCCCCTTAATTTTGTATTCCTCTATCAAATCTCTTCTCAATGTTCTACATTCCAAGAAATAGAGTCCTAACCTATTCAATCTTTCCTTATAACTCAGGTACTCCAGACCCAGCAATATCATTGTAAATTTTCTCTGTACTCTTTCAACCTTGTTTACATCTTTCCTTTAGGTAGGCAACCAAACTTTCAAACAATACTCCAAATTAGGACCTAGCAATATTTTACACAGCTTCAACATAACATCCCATCTCATGTACTCAATACTTTGATTTACGAAGTCCAATTTTCCAAAAGCTTTCATTACAATCCTTTCTACCTGTGAAGCCACCTTCAATGAATTATGGAGCAGTATTCCTAGATTCCTTTGTTCTACCACACTCCTCAGAGCCTGATAGTTCACTGTATAAGGCCTACCCTGGTTGGTCCTCACACTTCACACTTGTCTGCATTAAATTTCATCTGGCACTTTCAGCACGTTTCCAGTTGATGCAGGCCCCGCTGCAAGCTTTGATAGCCTTCCTTGCTGTCCACTACATCCCCAATCTTGCTGTCATTTGCAAATTTGCTGATCAAGTTAACCACATTATCACCCAGATCGTTGATATCAATGACAAACAACAACAGACCCAGTACTGACCCCGGCGACACTCCACCAGGCACGAGCCTCCCATCAAAGAGGCAACCATCTATAAGACTGGGCAGACATGATGTATTACACTGACTATCCTTAATTAGTCCATCTCTATCCAAATACTTATATTTCATGACACATGCCGGTGATATAAACCTGTCTCTGATTCTAATGCTGATATCCAGTCCCTTAGAATACCTCCCAATAACTTTCCTAGAGATGTTAGACTCACTGATCTATAATTTCCTGGTTTATCTTAAACAGCGGAACAATATTGGTATTTCTCCAATCGTCTGGTATCTCACCTGTCGCTAAGGATGATTTAAAGATTCTGCTAGAGACCCGGTAATGCCTGCACTTGCCTCCGCAGCGTCCTATAGAAAACCTTGTCAGTCCCCGTGGATTTATCCACTCTAACTTGCCTCACGACAACAAGAACCTCCTCCTCTGTAATCTATAAAGGGTTCATGAAGTCAGTCACTTTGCCTCACTTATATAGACACTGAGCCCATCTTCTGAGTAAATATAGATCCAAAAAATGCATTTAAAATCTTCCCCATCTCCACACAAGGATTACCATTGTGATCTTCCAAGGACTTATTTTGTCCCTTGCAATCCTTTTGCTCTTAATATATCTGTAGAATCCCTTCAGATTCTCCTTCACCTTGTCTGCTACGGCAACCTCAGGCCTTCTTTAAGCTCTCCTGATTTCTTCCTTAAACATCCTCTTTCATTACAAATACTCCATCAGTACCTCATTTGTTCCCTGTCTGTATGTGCTATGCATTTCTTTTTTTTCTTAACCTCACTATCTCTTGAAAACCAAAGTTCCCTACAGCTGTTACCTTTATCTTTTCTTCAGACAGGCACATATAATCCTTGTACTCTCAAAATTTCACTTCTGAAGGCCTCCCACTTACCAAGTACACCTTTGACAGAAAACAGCCTTGCTAGATCCTTTGTGATACCATCAATATTGGCCTTTCTCCAATTTAGAATCTCCACCCACAGACCAGACCTATCTTTTTGCATATTTACTTTGATGCTAATGATAATGTGATCATTAGATGCAAAGTGTTCACCGATAAAGACTTCCGTCTCATTCCCTAATAGCACATCAAGTATCGCACACTCTCTTGTTAGGACTTTTAGGTACAGATTAAGATAACTTTCCTGAATACCTTTGATAATCTCTATCCCATCTAGTCCTTTTACACTATGGGAGTCTCAGTCAATGTGTAGAAAGTTAAAATCACCTGCTATAACAACCTTGTGTTTCTTCCAGTAGTTTACAATCTCTCTACAAATTTGTTCCTCTAAATCCCTTCGACTGTTGGGTGGTCTGTAATCCAGCCCTATTAACCTGGTCATACCTTTATTATTTCTCAGTTCCACCCATAATGTCTCACGAGATTCTCCAGTCTGTCCTGACTGAGAACTGCTTTGACATTATCACTGACTAATAATTAATTATTCATATTTGTGAAACCGATACATCATTCAAAAAATAAGTGGCAGAAAAAAGAACTAAGCAATTAACTCAAATAATCCTTTGTTATTAACAGCTGCTAACCCAACTGATAATAAGGTCATTTTTAAGTAAGTATTAGAACAAAGAATTTAGGATTTTGAAATTTCAATGTTTTTAGTACTTTATATATGTAAAACATGTCCAATTCCTGACCAGTAATACCAGCTAGAATACTAGTTAAATCAATTTGTTCACTATTTTGTGATCACTATTGGAACAACACAAACCTGTGAAATTGAGGGCAACTCAACAATGATGCCCCACTGCTGCACAATCTGAAAACTTGATGTCAGAAAATCAAAACAAACTGTACATGCAGTTAATCTGAAATTGAAACAGGATACTGAGAAACCAGAGTTGAAGACATCAAATTCAGTGACCTTTTCCACAAATGCTTCAAGTTCAAGTTTATCATTTTAACCGTATATGTGTATAACTCCAAATGCAATAATGTTCCTCTGAATCAAGGTGCACAACATAGTATGTAAAGTTCACACACAACACATAAAGTAATATTACCACAAATAAATTAACAAATAATAAGGTGTATTTAAGTTAAAAAGTAAACAGTATTACACTACTGATGCTTCAGACTGAGTGGTGGTAGGGAGTTCAGTAGTCTCACGGCCTGGGAGAAGAAGTTGTTTCCCATCCTAACAGTCCTTGTCGTTATGCTACAGTACCTCTTACCTGATGGTGGGGGCAGTCAAAGAGATTGCTGGATGGATAGACAGACAGACATACTTTATTGATCCCGATGGAAATTGGGTTTCGTTACGGTCGCACCAACCAAGAATAGTGAAGAAATATAGCAATATAAAACCATAAATAATTAAATAATGCCAAGTGGAAATAAGTCCAGGACCAGCCTATTGGCTCAGGGTGTCTGACACTCCGAGGGAAGAGTTGTAAAGTTTGATGGCCACAGGTAGGAATGACTTCCTATGACGCTCAGTGTTGCATCTCAGTGGAATGAGTCTCTGGCTGAATGTACTCCTGTGCATAACCGGTACATTATGGAGTGGAGGGGAGACATTGTCCAAGATAGCACGCAACTTGGACAGCATCCTCTTTTCAGACACCACTGTCAGAGAGTCCAGTTCCACCCCCACAACATCACCGGCCTTACAAATGAGTTTGTTGATTCTGTTGGTGTCTGCTACCCTCAGCCTGCTGCCCCAGCACACAACAGCAAACATGATAGCACTGGCTACCACAGCCTCGTAGAACATCCTCAGCATCATCCGGCAGATGTTAAAGGACCTCAGTCTCCTCAGGAAATAGAGACGGCTCTGACCCTTCTTGTAGACAGCCTCAGTGTTCTTTGACCAGTCCAGTTTATACGTGTTCTTTAGTGAGTGATCATTGACAATGCTAAGGACCCTGCATATGCAGCACTCCTGGTAAGTATCTCAGATAGGTGGAAGAGAGACCCTCAGTAGTCCTCAGAATTCTTTCTAGGGTCTTGCAGTCAGATGCCTTGCAATCCCCTGTCAGATGCCTTTTGGTGTTTCTAACTCTCTCCATGGAGCAGCCATTTACGTACAGTGAGCAGTCAGCCTGCACCTTCCTAAAGTGGACAATCATCTCCTTAGTCTTGTCCATACTGAGACCTGAGGTGCTGACTTCCTGACCTACAGTGCTTTCCCAGCATTTTCTCTTTTTATTTCACTTTTGATCAATTTCTCACACAAAGAATGAATATATGGTGTCTTGAACCAGTACCTTCTGGAAAGGAGGAGAAAATGTAAACAGATCTCTGCCCTGCCATCTAATGGGATCTGCCCCAAGCCTAATTTTTCATCTGTGCCAGTTTGACTTGGTTCTCAATTCATTATTCCAATAATTTACCCTAATCTTTGAATACCCTCAGTCATCTAGTTTCCAAACCTCCAGGATGGAGTATTTCAAAGATTTAGCATCTTTCCATGCCCTTTGAAATATTTTGAGTAATTTTTTAACAAATATTTTATAACAAACATTTTGAGTAATTTTATAACATTCCTCTTTCTCTTTGTGCTTTCATTTGGGAGTATCTATATGAGGTACTGCCTCAAGAAAGCAACATCTATCATTAAAGATCCTCACATCCAGGCCACTCCATCTTCTGGAATGAGACTTCTGTAACTTCAGACAGGAGGCACAGAAGCCTAAAGTCCCACAGCACCAGGTTTAAGTATTTTACTTCAACCATTTGGTTCTTGAACCAACGCTTCATGAATGGAGAAGCTTGTTTAAAAAGAGAACTTCATGGATGTTTGGGCTCATTCCAGCGGCCCAATCAGCAGCAGGAGCAGGCCAAAGCAACGAGGTTTTCCGCAGGTCGATGATGCTTGTTTAAAAGTATATAAGGGACAAATGAGGCAGCTATTGTTGGGTCGGTCATTATTGGGAGTAGACCAGTGGTGAGAGTAGGAGTGTCAGGCTTTGGCTCAAAGGAGGCTTCGGCTCAGAAGAGACGTTGGCTCTGGGTAAGGTTCTGTTAGGGTTCCCTTTTTTTTCTCTTACCGTACCTAGTGTAGTAAATGGCCATTGTGTGCTCTTCATGCCGGATGTTGGAGTCCTGGGAGACCCAGAGACTCCCAGCGAACTATATCTGCATGAAGTGCATCCGGCTGCAGCTCCCTGAAGACTATGTTAGGGATCTGGAGCAGCACCTGGATGACCTTTGGCTTATACGGGAGAGTGAGGAGATAATTGATCAGAGTCACAGGGAAGTAGTCACCTCAAAGTTACAAGAGGCTGGGTGACTGTTGAGAGAAATAGAAATGTGAATAGGCACAGAGCACCCCTGTGACCATTCCCCTCAATAATATGTATACTATTTTGGATACTGTTGTGGGGGATGACCTCCCAGAGGAATGGCACGGAGACCAGATTGCTGACATTGAATGTGGGTCTGTGGTGCAGAAGGGAAAGAGGGAGAGAGGGAGAAGAGGAGCAGTAGTGATAAGGGACCCAATAATCAGGGGAACAGACAGGCGATTCTGTGGATGTGAAGGGGACACATGAATGGGTTGTTGCCTCCCAGATGCCAGGGTCAGGGACATCTCGGATCATACCAACAGCATTTTGGAAGGAGATGGCGAGCAGCCAGATGTCTTGGTACATATTGGTACCAATGATGTAGGAAGGAAAAGCAAAGAGGTCCTGAAATGAGAATTTACAGAAGGTAGAAAGCTGAGAAGCAGGGCATCCAGGGGAGTAATTT
Organism: Hemitrygon akajei; assembly: GCF_048418815.1. Taxonomy (NCBI): domain Eukaryota; kingdom Metazoa; phylum Chordata; class Chondrichthyes; order Myliobatiformes; family Dasyatidae; genus Hemitrygon; species Hemitrygon akajei. The sequence continues at coordinate 56,964,451 of NC_133135.1, forward strand.
CTGGATTGCTACTTGTGCCATGAGCCAGTGAAGGTAGAAACAAGATGATTAGGCAGATTAATGTGTGGCTCAGAAGCTGGGACAGGGGGCAGGACTTCAGGTTCTTGGATCACTGGGATCTTTTCTCGGGGAGGTATGACCTGTACAAAAGTGACGAGTTGCACCTGAACCCGAGGGGGACCAATATTCTCACGGGCAGGTTTGTCAGACCTGTTGGGGAGGGTTTAAATTAATTTGGCAGGCGTGTAGGAACTGGAGTGAAGGGACTCAGGATAGGACGGATGGTAAAAAAGCAAAGATAGCATGTGGTCAGATCGTCAGGAAGGGCAGGCAGGTGACAGGACAACATTGCAGTCAGCAGTGTAAATAGCAATGTAGTAGGGATGCTGACTCAAAAAGGGCAGCAAAATCAGCACTCAAAGTGTTATGTCTTCACGATGGTGTATAAGAAATAAAGTGAATGATGTTGTTGCACTATTACAGATTGTCAGGTATCATGTTGTGGCCATCATTAAACTGTGGCTGCAGGATGCTTGTACTTGGGAGCTGAATGTCCAAGGTTATACATTGTATTGGAGGATAGGAAGGTCAGTGGAGGGGTGGCGTGGCTCTGCTGGTGAAGAATGGCATCAAATCAGTAGAAAGATGTGACATAGGATCAGAAGAAGTTGAATTCTTGTGGTTTGAGTTCAATAGGTACACTTAATGTCAGAGAAATGTATACAATATACATTCTGAAATGCTTTTTCTCCGTAAACATCCACGAAAACAGAGGAGTGCCCCCAAAGAATGAATGACAGCTAAATGTTAGGACACTGAAGCCCCCCCACTCCCCCCTCCCATGCATAAACAGCAGCAAAGCAACAAATCCCCCTCCCACCAGCAAAAAAGCATCTGCACCCTCCACCGAGCACTCAAGTGTGCAGCAAAACATCAATAAAGACACAGACTTGCAGTGCCCCAAAGACTACTCATTCACCCGGTATTCCACATACCACAGGCTCTCTCTCTCCCTAAAAAGGACAAAAGAGGTGTCCCCGTTTCACAGTGAGAGGGGAGACATAACAAAACAACTTGCCAATTTATAGTGTTAAAAAGTCTGTTGGGTCACTTTTTCCGAGCGCTGTGCTTTTGATCTTCTGTCTCCCACGACACACCAGTTTTCTGTGGTGGCACCGACTTCGAATCTCCCTGCTTCCAGAGCCACAAAAATCTAGCAGCCTGAAGGCTCACTAGTCTTCTAGGCCGTGTCATTAGCATGTAGATAAGTGGCCGGTTGTGAGAGAGCGGGTCCCATAACCACAAAGAACCAAAGTCAGCGTGTAACTCCAGGTCAGGGTCTTCAAAAGAACGCTGTAAAGGGAAAAAAGAGATACTGAAGATAGAAATAGAGCTATTTCCAAGTATGCAAGTGAAGGAATCGCCGTTAGACACCATCAGCCTAAGCTCCACCCTCGAGTGAAGAAACTGCAAGGATAAAAGGACCCTGGTGGCAGTTATATACAGGCCTCCCAAAAGTAGCTGGGATGCAGACCACAGATCACAATGGGAAATAGAAAAGATGTGTCAAAAGGGAGATATTATGATAGTCATGGGAGATTTCAACATGCAGGTCGATTGGGAAAATCAGGTATCTCGAGTGAGTTTGTTGAATGCCCCCGAGATGGCTTTTTAGAACAGATTGTCATTGAGCCTTCTAGGGAATCAGCATACTGGATTGGGTGTTATGTAATGAACCAAAGGTGATTAGGGAGTTTAAGGTAAAGGAACCCTTAGGAGACAATGATGACAATATAATTGAGTTCAACTTGAAACTTCATAGGGAGAAAGTAAAGTATGACGTAGCACAATTTCAGTGGAGTAAAGGAAACTACAGTGGTATGAGAGAGGAGTTGGCCACAGTAAACTGGAAGGAGATGCTGGCAGGAATGACAGCAGAGCAGCAATGGCGTGAGTTTCTGGGAAAATGAGGAAGGTGCAGGATAGATGTATTCCAAAATACTCAAATGGCAAAATAGTACAACCATGGCTGACAAGGGAAGTCAAAGCTAATGTAAAAGCAAAAGAGAGAACATACAACAAAGCAAAATTTAGATGAGTATTTTGTATGAGTCTTCACTGTGGAAGACACCAGCAGTGTGCCAGATGGTGAAGGGTGTGAGGGAAGAGAAGTGAGTGCAGTTACTATTACAAGGGAGAAGGTGCTCAAAAAGCCATAAGTCACCTGGACCTGATGAACTGTAGCTTAGGGTTCTGAAAAAGGTAGTGGTAGGGATTGTTGATCTTTTAAAAATCATTGGACTCTGGCATGGTGTCAGAGGACTGAAAAATTGCAAATGTCACTCCACTCTTTAAGAAAGGAGGAAGGCCACAAAGGAAACTTTAGATCATTTAGCTTGACCTGAATGGTTGGGAAGATGTTGGAGTCAATTGTTAAGGATGAAATTATGGAGTATTTGGTGACACAGGAGAAGATAGGACAAAGTCAGCATGGTTTCCTTAAGGAAAATCTTGCCTGACGAACTTGTTGAAATTCTTTGAGAAGATTACGAGTAGGACAGATAAAGGGGATGCAGGAGCAAAAAAGGATCAGCAATGATTAAATGGCAGAGCAGACTCAATGGGCCAAATGGCCTCATTCTCCTGCTATGTCTTCTGGTCAACCTGTGCAATGCTATTCACAACTTCAGTATGGCAACACTTTTTATTTCAGAATCAGAATTAATATCACCCACATATTTTCCTAAGGCAGTACAATGAAATAATGAAATACATGATAAATAAATATAGCAAAAAAAACATATAGATATGTTATTTTGTGGAGGAGGGATTTGGGAGTCCATATGCCTGATCCATTTTATTCATTTTTTTGTGTGGGTGGAGGGATTTGGACGTTGATGTGCCTGATCCGTTTTGTTGCTTTTTTTGTATGGGAGGAGGGATTTGGGGGTCAATATACCTGTTCTGTCTTTGTTTGCTTTTTATTTCAGGGAGGTGGGATTTGGTGGTTGATGGTCGTCTTAGTTTTTTTTCTTTCCTGGTTTCACAGCTACCTGGAGAAATGAAGAATTTCAGAGTTATACACTTTGATAATAAAATGAACCTTTGAACCTTTATGTCTATTGAATAGTTAAATTAAAATAAGTAGTACAAAGTAACAGAAGTAAAAAAGTACTGAGGTACTGTTCGTGGGTTCAATGTCCATTTAGAAATCGGACTTTGCAAAGCGAGCATAAAAGGTGGCAGAATATAGTATTAATGGTAAGAATCTTGGCAGTGTGGAGGATCAGAGGGATCTTGGGGTCCGAGTCCATAGGACGCTCAAAGCAGCTGTGCAGGTTGACTCTGTGTACGGTGTATTGGCCTTCATCAATCGTGGAATTGAAATTAGGAGCTGAGAGGTAATGTTGTAGTTATATAGGACCCTGGTCAGACCCCACTTGGAGTACTGTGCTCAGTTCTGGTCGCCTCACTACAGGAAGGATGTGGAAGTCATAGAAAGGTTGCAGAGGAGATTTACAAGGATGTTGCCTGGATTGTGGTACATGCCTTCTTCTCCCAGAGAGTTGTGGGGGTCTGGAATGCACTGCCTCGGAAGGGAGTGGAGGCCAATTCTCTGGATGCTTTCAAGAAGGAGCTAGATAGGTATCTTATGGATAGGGGAATCAAGGGATATGGGGACAAGGCAGGAACCGGGTATTGATAGTAGATGATCAGCCATGATCTCAAAATGGCGGTGCAAGCTCGAAGGGCCGAATGGTCTACTTCTGCACCTATTGTCTATTGTCTATTGTCTAAAATAGGTTAAGTGAACTCGGCCTTTTCTTCTTGGAGTGACGGAGGATGAGAGGTGACCAGATAGTGGTGTATAAGATGATGAAAGGCATTGATCATGTGGATAGTCAGAGGCTTTTTCCCATTGCTGAAATGGTTGCCACAAAAGGACGCAGGTTTAAGGTGCTGGGGAGTAGGTACAGAGGAGATGTCAGGGATAAATTTTTTACTCAGAGAGTGGTGAGTGCGTGGAATGGGCTGCCGACAACGGTGGTGGAAGCAGATACGATAGGGTCTTTTAAGAGGCTTTTAGATAGGTTGTTATGGTATGGCAACAATGAATATAGAACACAGACAGGTTTTTTAAAAACAAATTAAACATTTATTTAAACTCAGCTCAAGAACAAATGAAAAGTAAACAAACGACTAATTTAACCAGAAGTTAACTGCTATACGGCAACTTGAACAGTTCTTAAAGTGATAAATGCGAACACAGTTCTTGAAAGTGGTAAATGCGAAAGTCCAAGTGAATACACAGTCAATTAGGAGAGACTTTTCTGAAGTAATGAATTCCTCGACGACGTGACATTACTGCTGATCCCAGCAGAAATATACCTTGCCCGAAGGATTCATGACAAAGGAAATAAAAACGGCTTAAAGGAACTGACCTTAAAAGTAACGTTAGCAAATTTGCAGATGACACAAAGCTGGGTGGCAGTGTGAAATATGAGGAGGATGTTAGGAGAATGCAGGGTGACTTGGACAGGTCGGGTGAGTGGACAGATGCATGGCAGATGCAGTTTAATGTGGATAAATGTGAGGTTATCCACTTTGGTGGCAAGAACAGGAAGGCAGATTACTATCTGAATGGTGTCAAGTTAGGAAAAGGGGAAGTACAACGAGATCTAGGTGTTCTTGTACATCAGTCACTGAAAGTATGCATGCAGGTACAGCAGGCAGTGAAGAAAGCTAATGGCATGTTGGCCTTCATAACAAGGGGAGCTGAGTATAGGAGCAAAGAGGTCCTTCTGCAGTTGTACAGGGCCCTGGTGAGACCACACCTGGAGTACTGTGTTCAGTTTTGGTCTCCAAATTTGAGAAAGGACATTCTTGCTATTGAGGGAGTGCAGCGTAGGTTCATGAGGTTAATTCCCGGGATGACGGAACTGTCATATGTTGAAAGATTGGAGCGACTGGGCTTGTATACACTGGAATTTAGAAGGATGAGAGGGGATCTGATTGAAACATGTAAGATTATTAAGGGATTGGATACGCTAGAGGCAGGAAACATGTTCCCAATGTTGGGGGAGTCCAGAACCAGAGGCCACAGTCTAAGAATAAGGGGTAGGCCATTTAGAACAGAGTTGAGGAAAAACTTTTTCACCCAGAGAGTTGTGGATCTATGGAATGCTCTGCCTCAGAAGGCAGTGAAGGCCAATTCTCTGGATGCTTTCAAGAAAGAGTTAGATAGAGCTCTTAAAGATAGCAGAGTCAAGGGATATGGGGAGAAGGCAGGAACAGGGTACTGACTGTGGATGATCAGCCATGATCATATTGAATGGCAGTGCTGGCTCGAAGGGCCGAATGGCCTACTCCTGCACCTATTGTCTATTTCCTTGGCAAATAATGCTGCGCCCAACCCTTTCCGCCCTTCAAGACAGGGGTTATCTCGGATGCAGGTTACTAATTCCTTGAATGAAGATTCAATAAATAAGGTCGATCCTGCATTACCACTGACGACACTAACTTTACTCGATCCTTTGGGTTGCCGCACTTCAATAAATTCTTCACTCTCCAATACTTAGACTTTAAAATTAAATTGAAGATACATCGAAAATAACTGGCAGTGATTTTAAAAACTGCCGTCACAACTTAGAATAGAAAGTAAAACTCCACTTTAAAACAAAACTGCGTCATGACGCATACGCAGCATAATGGAGTAACTGACGAATTAAACCACAAACTAACCTGCGTCACCGCAAGGCTTTCCGGTTTTATACCTGTTGAAACAGGCCATCACATGACCTCTGGCGGGAAAATTACATCATGTGACCTCACACTGATGGGAAATTACATCACCCCACCATCACTAGACCATTACATCATGCTCACCAGATACTCAATTACATCATGGTCATAAGACAGTCACAAGATCCCCATGGGGTATGTAACAAGGTACATGGAGCTTAGAAAAATAGAGGGCTATAGGTAAGCCTAGTAATTTCTAAGGTAGGGACATGTTTGGCAAAAGCTTAGTGGGCCGAAGGGCCTGTATTGTGCTGCAGGTTTTCTATGTTCTATGTGTTGAGCTCATCTGGTAGTGAAGCATTACTGCTGTTCACGATACTAGGTTTTGCTTTGTAGGAAGTAATGGCCTGCATACCCTGCCAGAGTTGATGTGCATCCAGTGTCGCCCCCAATCTCTGCTGGAATTGTTGCTTGGCTCTTGAACTAGCCCTCCACAAGTCATACCTGGTTTTCTCATACAGACCTAGATCACCAGACTTAAGTGCCACAGGTCTAGCCCTCAGCAGACTTACGAACCTCCGATATCATCCACAGCTTTCGGTTTGGGAATGTATACTAAGTTTTTGTTGGCACATGCTCATCCACACAGGTTTTAAAGAAGTCAGTGACAACTGTGGCATATTCATCCAGGCTCGAAGATGGCTCTCTGAACACAGTCCAGTCTACTGATTCAAAGCAGTCTTGTATGTGCTTCTGTGCCTCCCTGGTCCATACCTTCTTGGTCCTCACTACTAGCGCTGCAGTCTTCAGACTCTGCCTGTACTTAGGGAGTACAAGTATAGCCAGGTGATCAGACTCACCAAAGTGTGAGCTGGGTGTGGAATAGCATGGTAGGCACTCTTGAACTTAGTGTAAGAGTGGTCCAGTATTTTACTTCCTCTGGTGGGGCAGGTGATTTGTTGATAGAAAGTATTTAGTGACTTTATCAAGCTGCCCTGGTTAAAATCCCCCAAAATGGTGGGGAAGGGATTAGGATGTGCTGCTTCATGCCTGTTGATTACATTGCCCTGTTTGTCTAGGGCCTGTTTGACATTAGCCTGAGGTGGAATGTACACTGCTACCAAAAAGATCACTGAAAACTTGCTGCAGGTAAAATGGCCGGCACTTAATTGCAAAGTATTCCAGGTCTGGTGAGCAATATTGGGATGTTACTGACATATTAGTACACCACGAGGAATTGATCATGAGGCATATACCTCCACCTCTGCTTATGACAGACTCAACCGACCTGTCTTGACAATGTATTGTGAACCCTGTATTCGAATTGCTGCTTCTGGCATGGAAGGGGTTAACCATAATTCAGTAAAACAAAGAGTGCACGCATTCCTCTGATACAGCACCCTAGCTTTGAGATTGTCAATTTTATTTACTAGAGACTGCACGTTTGCCAGCAAGACAGTTGGTAATGGGAATAGAAAACTTTGCTTTTTTAAACACACCTTCAGACCAGCACGTTGACTCCCTTTCGCTGGCAGCTTCTTAAAGGGGCAGTGTGCTGGCCGCACCCTGGTCCATTTTCATCGGTTTTAAGCAACGGCAGATTGTTTAATTGCATTAGAACTTCATCAATGACTGTACACATCATAGATGAAGTTATGGTTCTCAGCTGTAGCAGGTTAAAATGAGAATATTTGTTGTTTTCCATCGTTTTCAATGACAGATGATGTTAGAATTGTCCATGATGTTAATTAACTAATTAATTTTAAAATCAAGATGCAGCACGTAATGGGCCCTTTCGGCTCTTCGAGCTGCACTGCATAAAAACCCCTGACGAACCCTAGCTTAATCATGGAACAACTAACAATGGCCAATTAACCTACTAACTGGCATGTCTTTGGATTGTGGGAGGAAACCAGAGCACTCTGAGAAAATCCACACATTCCACGGGGAGGATATACTGACTCCTTACAGATAACGTAGAACTCCAATGCCCCGAGCTGTAATTGTGTCGCACTAACCATGGGGCTACCATGTTGCACCATGACTTTATCTAGTTCTAATTGGGTTCGTTCTTGTGTCATTTTGTGTAATTTATGTTTTTCTTGTGAACGTGTCTCCAATGTTGAGCCTGTGATGCTGCTACGTTTTTAATTGTATGTTGTGCATCTGACAATAAACTTAACCTTGACTTTGACTTACAATCACAGCTCTCTTAAAATATTTGATTCCTTGTTCTCTGAACTATTTCCCCTTTCGTAATCCTCCCAATTGTCAATTTAGCCTTTTTTTAAGGTTGTTTCCTGCACTCCATTCCTCTCCCCCAATCTTCTTACAATTCCTTTAAGTCAGAGATCCTACCTCGGTATCCACTTCTGGTTTTATCATCTGAAATGCAGTAACTTTGCGCTCCCTTAGTTTATTATAGACCTCCAGGTCTCTGATACTCTTCTCTCCTGCATTGGCCTTATCCTTCCCACCTTTCACATGGCAACTTAGACCCCAAGACACAGGAGCAGAATTAGGCCATTCGGCCGATCGAGTCTGCTCTAGCATTCCATTATAGTTAATCATCCTTCTCAACCCATTGTCCTGCTTTCTCCCCACAACCTTTGACACCCTTCCTAATCAAGATCCTAATCAATCTCTGCTTTAAATATACACAATGACTTGACCTCATAGCCTATTGTGGCAGTGAATTCCAAAGATTCACCACCCTATTTGCTCATCTGTTCTGAAGGGCAGTCCTTTTACTGGAAGAACTGTTTACTGAGTCTCTGTGGGTGGAAGTTAGAAACAGGAAGGGGTCAATATCTCTACTGGGTGTTTTTTTATAGCCCACACAATAGTAACAGGGACATCAAGGAGCAGATAGGGAGACAGGTTCTGGAACGGTGCTATTATAACAGGATAGTCATGATAGGAGATTTTAATTTCCCCAATATTGATTGGCATCTCCTGAGAGCAACGGGTTTAGATAGGATGGACTGTGTTAGGTGTGTTCAGGAAGGTTTCCTGACCAATATGTCGATATGCCTTCAAGAGGAGAAGCTGTACTTGATCTGGCATTGGTAAATGAACCCGGTTAGGTGTCAGGTCTCTTAGTGGGACAGCATTTTGGAGATAGCGTCACAATTCTATCTCCTTTACCACGCCATTGGAGAAGGATAGGAACAGACAAGTTAGGAAAGCGTTTAATTGGAGTAAGGGGAAATATGAAATTATCAGGAAGGAACTTGGAAGCATAAATTGGGAACAGATGTTCTCAGGGAAATGTATGGCAGAAATGTGGCAAATGTTCAGGGGTTATTTGCATGGCATTGTGCATAGGTACATTCCAATGAGACGGGGAAGGATGGTAGGGGACAGGAACAGTGGTTTACAAGGCTGTTGAAAATCTAGTCAAGAAGAACAGAAAAGCTTACAAAAGATTTTTAAAAAACAGGTAATGATAGAGATCTAGAAGATTATAAGGCGAGCAGGAAGGAGTTTTAAGAATGAAATTAGGAGAGCCAGAAGGGGCCATGAGAAGACCTTGGCAAGCAGGATTAAGGAAAACCCCAAGGCATTCTACAAGTATCTGAAGGAAAAGAGGATAAGATGTGAGAGAATAGGGCCAATCAAGTGTGACAGTGGAACAGTGTGTATGGAACCAGAGGAGATACTTATTGAATACTTTGCTTCAGTATTCACTGGGGCCAGGATCTTGGCAATTGTAGGGATGACTTACAGTGGAGTGAAAAGCTTGAACATATAGACATTAAGAAAGAGGATGTACTGGAAAGCATCAAGTTGGATAAGTCACTGGGACTGGACTGGATGTACCCCAGGCTACTGTGGGAAGTGAGGGAGGAGATTGCTTGAGCATCTGGTGATGATCTTTGCATCATTAATGGGGACAGGAGAGGTTCCGGAGGATTGGAGGGTTGCAGATGTTGTTCCCTTATCCAAGAAAGGGAGTAGAGATAGCCCAGGAAATTATTGACCAGCGGTGGTAAGTTGATGGAGAAGATCCCGAGAGGCAGGATTTATGAACTATTGGAGAGGCATAATATGATTAGGAATAGTCAGCATGGCTTTGTCAAAGGCAGGTCGTGCCTAATGAGCCTGATTGAATTTTTTGAGGATGTGACTAAACAGATTGATGAAGGTAGAGCAATAGATATAGTGTATATGGATTTCAGCAACCACTTGATAAGGTACCCCATGCAAGGCTTATTGAGAAAGTAGGGAGGCATGGGATCCAAGGGGACCTTGCTTTGTGGATCCAGAATTGGCTTGTTCACAGAAAGCAAAGGGTGGTTATAGACAGGTCATATTCTGCATGGAGGTCGGTGACCAGTGGTGTGCCTCAGTGATCTGTTCTGGAACCCCTTCTCTTTGTGTTTTTATAAATGACCTGGATGAGGAAATGGAGGGATGGGTTAGTAAGTTTGCTGATGACATGAAGGTTGGGGGTGTTGTAGATAATGTGGCGGCATGCTCTCAGAGGTTACAGTGGATTGGGGTGCATGCCTTACGAGAATAGGATGAGTGAACTTGGCCTTTTCTTCTTGGAGCGGCGGAGGATGAGAGGTGACGTGATAGAGGTGTATAAGATGATGAGAGGCATTGATCATGTAGATAGTCGGAGGCTTTTTCCCAGGGCTGAAATGGCTAACACAAGAGGACACAGTTTTAAGCTGCTTGGAAGCAGGTAAAGAGGAGATGTAGCGAGTGTTAAGTGCATGTAATGGGCTGCCGGTGACGGTGGTGGAGGCTGATATGATAGGGTCTTTTAACAGACTCCTGGATAGGTACATGGAGCTTAGAAAAATAGAGGGCTATGCCTCACCCTTGGTAATTTCTAAAGTAAGTACATGTTCGGCACAGCATTGTGGGCCGAAGGGCCTGTATTGTGTTAAGGGTTTTTTATGTTTCTATTCTGAGGCTTTGTCCACTTGTCCAAGACTCCCTCACTAATTGGAACATCCTCTTCACATCCACTCTATCTAGGCTTTTCAACATTGGATACATTTCAATGAGTACCCCATAATTCCTTCTCAAACTGCAGCGAGTACAGACTCAGAACGCTCCCTGTCAATTTCGGGATCATTCTCATGAACCTCATCTTAACCCTTTGCCAGGACATTCTTTCTCAGATACGGGACACAAAACTGCTCATACTCTAAATGGAGTCTGACCAATGATTTATAAAGCCTCAGCAGCACATCCTTGGATTTTATATTCCAGCCCTCTTGAAATGAATGCTATCATTGCATTTACCTTCCTCACCACCGACTCAAACCGCAAGTTAACCTTTAGGGAACCCTGCACGGGGACCCCCAAGTCCCTTTGCGCCTCTGATCTCTGAATTTTCTCCCCGTTTAGAGGATAGTCCACGTTGTCTCAGTCCTTCTCCAGCAGACTGAGTCCCTGCACAGTAAGAGGTGCATTGCTTCTCCCGTGTAGCAAAGGATAACTGCATGCAGAGAACCGCAGAACCGAGACGTGACTCGCGGGTTGTTGCTGCGCCGTTTCTGGGAGCCTCGAGGAAGGGGCAGCCCTAACTAACTTCGGACTCACGTTTCGCTGCCATCTTCCGAGAGAACTGTGCAAGTCGAAAGGAGGTATTGCAAACTATTTTCTTTTTCCATATTACCTTACATTTTTCCACATACTTTACGATAACAGATTACTATGGACGTTAAAATGTGTGTTTATATTCGCCCCACCTAGTCCTGTAAAGTTTTCAATGCCTTCAGGTCTCCAATTCGTTCTCAAACTTGTTTCTTTCAGTAATGCCCTCTGTCACTGTCCGGGCGCTGCACTTAGAGCGAGTGAGGTGAGTGCCTTCATCAATACCTTCACTAGAGGGGAGGGGAGGGGTGGGGAGGCGGGCTGAGAGGGACGAGTCTCAGCATCTCGCTATAAAAGAGCAGCCACCTGAGTTCAGGAGGCGACTTTCCTCCCACTGGCCGCTTGTTACCTGACTGCTGCTGCTTAGAACGAACGAGCATGCGGTCCACGCTGCTGCTGCTGCCGTCCTTGCTGGCGCTGCTCGCCGCCTCCCGGGTCAGCGCGGAAAAGCCGCTGCTGTTTAGGCTGTGCGGCCGCGACCTGATGCGGGCAGTGATCTACACGTGCGGCGCGTCGCGCTGGCGGAGAGAGACCCAACCCAACGAGATGATGGGTGAGCTGGCGTTCGCCGAAAACTCTCCTAGTTCCAACTGTTTCAAAAAGTTTTCCCGAAAAGGCGCTTTAATAGTTTGCGCCAGAGAATGTCTGATTCATTCGCCACACTTGAACCTAACTTTTGCACTTGATATTGTAATGGGCCAACTTTGTTTTCTTTCCGAATATTAACAATAAGGTCTCTTCCATTTGTTTTTGAATATAACAGAAATTAAGAGTGGTAATTTAATCACCACTCTTTGATCTGCAGGATAATACATCATCGTACTGTATGTACTTCGTAAATATCTAATGTATTAAAATTGCACGTTATTACTAAAATATAATTTCTTATTAGTCTTTGGCGTCGGTTTGAATTGGGTGGTCAGATTAAACTGTAATTACGAATAAAAATTTCTGCAGAGATATTTTGGCGAGCGAATGTCATATGTTTTATTTTGTCTTGGGTCACCAACAGAGGATCAGAAATCGCCGTTCGTGGGATTCCATCCTTCAAAACGGCTCCTCGCCCAAGGTTTGGGATCATCCAGCGGAGAGGATTCGAGCTACAGGCCGGACCTTTTGGAAGAAATGTTGGCGGTTTACCGGAACCCATCCCGGGACAAGCGCCTATTCAATCACACTCATGCCGATCTTTGTTGTCGGAGGGGCTGTACCAAAAAGCAAATGAGCTTTCTCTGCTGAAGCAACGGGGAGCGGCATCCGACCGCTGCCACGGTACCTCTGGTCGGGGGCCATCGGAGCGTTGTTTGTGTTTAAATGCAAATTACAGTACTGTATAATTGTTGTTCAACGCAAATTCGGTGTACGGCGTCTGTTATCGATTGGAAAAGAAACTTATTTTAGGGTGCAAGAATGCGCTCTCTGTTAAATGTTGACATAACTTAATAAAATTGAGCTGAAATTTGAAAGTTTCATTGCATAATTGAAACTAATCAAAAATCGCACATACTCACCAGAAAGTCACCCGTAGCAGCGCCGGGCTGGCTAAAGCATATTTGATATTAGGGCGTTGCATAGCGTAATCAGGGGTAGGCAACATTTGAAGATTTCACCATCGGATGAGTTATTTGGAAGCTACTAGTTAGGAATTTGTAATCAAGTGATCTTTGGCTCTCAACTAGGCGTCAAGCTGGATGCAAAGGTTCATACAGTCTCGTGCAACTAAAACGTTATGAATCTCGGGCACCTTTAGCAAGAATACATAAGATAGAACGTTCCCCCCCCCCCCAAATGGAATGGGAACTTAATTGTTCAAGTTATAAAAATAATTCATAACACGATGCAGAAAAGAGTTCATACGTGAAAAGGGAACGGTAAAAGCTCTGATTAACGCACTCTTCGTGCACCCTATAATGCAATGGTTAACAAAACATCATTTTATGGACTGCCCAAATAAATAGTTTCTGAATCGTTCGAGTATGTTTGAGGATATGAATGAGAAATGAAAGCAGTATTAGGTCCTTCAAATTTTTGTCAACTGTCGATGAAGATAATACTTCATAGTCTCATTTCTACCTAATGCACTAACCTAATGCTTGGTTCTCTTAAAAAAATCTGAATTACTTCAAAACCCCCTCACTGACAGAGGTACAAATCATCCATTTGGGCAAAGGATTGTGGTCTGGTTTAAGGTCTCCAAAATGTATGCTCCTTCAAACTATTGTAAGATGATTTACCTGGTTCCAGACACCTGGAGTCAGGAAAACTATAGCCCCACAAGCCCTATACGAAGTGCTTACTGAGATCACTCATATTTTGAGGTGATCATGGCATAGAAGGGATATCATTCAGCTGGGGACAATGCGGAAAAGATTCACAAGGATTTTTCTGCAATTGGAGTGATTGAATGGCTGGGCTGGGGCTGTTTTCCCTGGAGAGAACAACACTGAGGAGGGAGTGTAGAGAGCTTTATAAGTTAATCATGGGCAAAGATAAGGTGGATAATCAGAATCTCTGTCCCTAGGTTAGAGGAGTCTAAAACTAAAAGGCATGTTTTTAAAGTAAGATGGGAAAGGGACCTGAAGGCAGTTTCCCAGTTGGTGGATGTTGGGTATGAAATGACCTACCAGAGGAAATGGTAGACGTAGGTCCAATCACAGTACATTTGGACAGGTAAGTGGATAGGGAGGGTAGAGGAATATAGGCCAAATGCAGATTAATTGGACTAGTTGGTCAACTTGAATGAATTGGGATGAAACCTGTTCCTGTGCTGTATGGCCTTTTGTTTTTCTGAACTCTATATTTAATTCAAATGAGTCAATCCTAACCTCAACCATAATCATTGATTATGTAGTGACAACACTCCAACTAACAATGTTACAGGCATATTCTCATCATAACTCGATATAAGTAGAGCAAAATCATCTTCTTGCACTCAAATCACATGTAATTTTGTCCAATGTATGATCTGTCTTTCTCAACAGTGATAAGTTTCAGTGATGCATGCGCAAGGTCTTTAAACCAAAATACGCATGCTTTATTTAACTTCTCTTTAGTTACCATGCAAACATTCATTGAAACCGTTTCCATTCAGACCACTTTGAGAACTAAATCACTTTAGAAAGTGAACAGATCTAGCAAAAGCGTCTATGGAGTCTCAATCAAAATCCACACAAACATTTGCCATTCAACATTATAATAGTGTGATTAATATACATAGTTTTAATGATCAATTTAAACAGCATGTTCCTTCGAACTCCGAACTTTTACGACTCAATAATGCAAAGCAAATTAAATATATCCAATAAAAACAAGATTTTGACCCATTGTGGTTTAAATATTTAAATATGAAACATTCATATCGTTTTCCATTTACATTTTATTGTTAGTTTTTAATGCTTTCCCCCCAATTCCACCATTTCCTCACTCAAGCAGTCATCCTTTTCATTTCTATCCAATCTTATTCATTTATAAAACACTTATTTTCATATGCAGTAGTTTTCTCACAATGCTTTTTTTTTCTTTTATGAACTGTTACTTGTACCAATATATACCTGGATTTTCATTTCTCCATCTTATCCCTTCTATATGACTTGTCATATGTAGGAAAGCAAATATCAGCTACATCATCATATAATAAGATTTTTCAACAAATTTGCTTCATCCCTGGTCATTATACTGCTAAACAACACCTTATTTAAATATTTTTTCTGATTAAAGATAACTTAGTTGAGGTTATCTTTCAAATGCCACTGGAACAAAAGATTCTGTAGTCCATTGGCACCATCTTGTATTCTTTATTTAAGTATCTGCTTGTATGTGAATCTATTTCAGTTACAGTCATCAGTTTTACATGATCTGCTACTTTCAGGCTTCTCAAACTGATTCCTAAGCTAGTATTGGAGCAAACTAGTTCCTTTCTTCTTGGAATACAATATGCTGATTAAGTAAATGGTTCAAAATGTCTTCTAAGAAATTCTCCTACTTGGACCATAATTTTCAGTTTTTCCATCTACAATCTAATTACATATCTAGGATTTCCCATAAGCTCGGTTTATTACAATTTGATTTTTACACAGAGGTGAATGCCACAGTATCGTAACGGTTAGCACAACGCTGTAACAGCTTAGATCATCAGAGTTTGGAATTCAATCCCAGTATCTTAAGGAATCTGTAAGGAATCTTACAGAAAACATGTGAGTTTTTCCCAGGTGTTGGGTTTCCTCACACAGTCCAAACTGTACTGCATAGATTAATTGGTCATTGTAATTTGTCCCATGATTAGGTTAGGGTTAAATTGGGGTTATTGGGGGCTGCTGAGATGGCACAGCTCAAAGGGCCTACTCTCTGCTATATTGTCGGTAGATCTAAACAAGGTTTTGTTGTCAGTCTTGTGCAATATTTTTCAAGTACAGTTCATTCCATACTACTTATATTTACATTTTTCTCCATTATATCAATCATTTCCCTTTAAAAAGTATTTTGACTTTAATTCCATTTACAAAACCTTCGTTTTTGACAGATACCATTTACTCTATTTATATTATAGCAAATGGACTATTGTTAATCTCAACCATCATACAATAATCTCATTTTCTGAAGGCAGTTCCTTGCTATTAGTTGGAGATGAATCATGACCTGTTTCATGACTGACTTTTGCATCCCTTCTATTGTCCATTTATCACCACTGAACACAATACAGCTACAGATCAAACCATGGTCTGCAAGGTTTCGTATCACATCTTGTGACATGCAAATCCTTTTAGTTTTTATGAAATAAACTATATCGATCCTTCTTCAGTTTCCTCATAACAGCCACCATATTCAGTGACAAGAAAGTAGACAACCTGTAGCCTAGTATAAAAATCTAGGACAAAAGGGCTACAGTATTGTGGGGAGATTTAGATCTAACTAACAAAACATTGTATTTTAATTCAATCCCTCAATAGTTTGGCAAGTCACAGACAATACAGGATAATTCTATCATTTTCACTTTAATTATTCCCTGTAATTTTTTTGTACTATAAACTGGGTTCAAAACATAGCTGGAAATTAAAAAAAATAGTGAAAACAATATTTTGTTGTCTTAAATGTATATAACTAGTTCATGTATATAAGTGTTTCACTTCAATGTATTAAGTATTTTAAGATATTCAGTGTTGGATACACATATTTATATAAAATAGAAAAATATTTTCAAAAAATTTATTTAAAAATACAGATTTCAATATTTAGACATGATTTAAGTTAACTACGTATACATTTTCTGCATGTTGTATTCATAGTTAACAAATTTTAGGGTTATTGCAATAAAGAAATGAAGATGTGGTTCAAATCTTTTTCTACCATTTAAAAGTCTTTCTTCATGTAACTGTAGGAAAGCATATTGTTATATTTTCTTAATAATATGTGGTATACAACACTGATCCCATCCTATATTAGTTGACCATAGCCAATACTAAATTTTCAGAAGGCAATTGATAAGGTCCCACATAGGAGATTGGTGGGTAAAATCAAAGCTCATGGCATTGGGGGGAAGACATTGACATGGATAGAAAACTGGTTGGCGGATAGAAAACTGGTTGGCAGATAGAAAGCAAAGGGTAGCGGTGAATGGGTCTTTCTCGGAATGGCAGGTGGTGACTAGTGGGGTGCCACAGGGCTCGGTATTGGGACCACAGCCGTTTACAATTTATGTCAACGATTTAGATGAAGGCATTGAGAATAACATCAGCAAATTTGCTGATGATACTAAGCCGGGTGGCAGTGTGACATGTGATGAGGATGTTAGGAGAATTCAGGGTGACTTGGATAGGCTGGGTGAGTGGGCAGATACTTGGCAGATGACGTTTAATGTGAATAAGTGTGAGGTTATCCACTTTGGGAGTAAGAACAGGAAGGCAGATTATTATCTGAATGGTGTAGAGTTAGGTAAGGGAGAAATACAAAGAGATCTAGGAGTCCTTGTTCATCAGTCACTGAAGGTGAATGAGCAAGTGCAGCAGGCAGTGAAGAAGGCTAATGGAATGTTGGCCTTTATTACAAAGGGAATTGAGTACAAGAGCAAGGAAATCCTCTTGCATTTGTACAGAGCCCTGGTGAGACCACACCTGGAGTACTGTGTACAGTTTTGGTCTCCAGGGTTAAGGAAGGACATCCTGGCTGTAGAGGAAGTGCAGCGTAGATTCACGAGGTTAATTCCTGGGATGTCTGGACTGTCTTACGCAGAGAGGTTAGAGAGACTGGGCTTGTACACGCTGGAATTAAGGAGATTGAGAGGGGATCTGATTGAAACATAAAAGATTATTAAGGGATTGGACAAGATAGAGGCAGGAAATATGTTCCAGATGCTGGGAGAGTCCAGTACCAGAGGGCATGGTTTGAGAATAAGGGGTAGGTCATTTAGGACAGAGTTAAGGAAAAACTTCTTCTCCCAGAGAGATGTGGGGGTCTGGAATGCACTGCCTCGGAAGGTAGTGGAGACCAATTCTCTGGATGCTTTCAAGAAGGAGCTAGATAGGTATCTTATGGATAGGGGAATCAAGGGATATGGGGACAAGGCAGGAACTGGGTATTGATAGTAGATGATCAGCCATGATCTCAAAATGGCGGTGCAGGCTCGAAGGGCCGAATGGTCTACTTCTGCACCTATTGTCTATTGTCTATTGTCTATTTCACTCAAGGAAATAGAGTCAGGCTTCACAATTTCTATCCAGAGACCTCTGGGGTGGGGGGAAGATGAGGAAATGAACTGGGAAAGTCAGATAAGCAAACTAATGAGTACAGCAAGTAATCTCACCACAATAGAACAACTTGGCCAACCTGAGCATGATAATGGAGTGAGGTCCATGCCTGTGCAATTTGTGCTCCCTTACTGAAGAGATCACACAAGGTGGGGAGGGGTGAAGAAAATGAAGACAAAAGGGTTTTTGAATGATTTTCTGTCTTTGAACTGGCTTCAGTACATTCCTATTCGAATCTTCTCTTTTCCTGCATCGTAAAGCAACTGCACGGTTTGCCATGATGGTTTAGTAGAATAATACCTATTCTGTTGCCTCACAAATCGAGAAACCTTGGAGACAATGCAAGAGGGAGGATAGGCAGCTGTTAGAGAAGTGATGCACTCAGACCAAAGGTTTGAGATGCAAGAAGCATAATAAACAAAGCGGATGAACTTATAGAGCATGGATCAGTACTTGGAGCAATGATGTTGTGGCCATTACAGAGACTTGGATGGCTCAGGGGTAGGAATGGTTAATTAGAGTGAAAGGACAGGGAGGGAGGCAGAAGAGGTGGGGGCGTGGCACTGCTGAGTTAGTGTCACTGGTGAGTTAGTGTCACTGCGTGGCATTCAGAGTTAGTGTGACAGCTGCAGAAAAGGAGGAAGTCATGGAGGGATTGTCTACTGAGTCTCTGTGGGTGAAAGTTAGAAACAGGAAGGGATCAATAACTCTACTGGGTGGTGTTTTTTATAGACCACCCAATAGTAACAGGGACTTTGAGGAGCAGATGGGGAGACAGATTCTGGAAAGGTGTAATAATAACAGGGTTGTCGTGGTGAGAGATTTTAATTTCCCAAATATTGATTGGCATCTCCCTAGAGCAAGGGGTTTAAATGGGGTGGAGTTTGTTAGGTGTGTCCAGGAAGGTTTCCTTACACAATATGTAGATAAGCCTACAAGAGGAGAGGTTGTACTTGATCTGGTATCGGAAAATGAACCGGGTCAGGTGTCAGTTCTCTCAGTGGGAGAGCATTTTGGAGATAGTGATCACAATTCTATCTCCTTTACCATAACATTGGAGAGGGAGAGGAACAGACAAGTTAGAAAAGCATTTAATTGGAGTGAGGGGAAATATGAAGCTATCAAGCAGGAACTTGGAAGCATAAACTGGGAACAGATGTTCTCAGGGAAATGTACGGCAGAAATGTGGCAAATTTTCAAGAGATATCTGCGTGGTGCTCTGCATAGGTATGTTCCAATGAGACAGGAAAAGGAAGGTTGGGCACAGGAATCTTGGAGTACAAAGGCTGTTGTAAATCTAGTCAAGAAGAAAAGAAAAGCCTACGAAAGGTTAAAAAAAAACTAGGTATTGATGAGATCTAGCATATTATAAGGCTAGCAGGAAGGAGCTTAAGAATGAAATTACGAGAGCCAGAAGGAGACATGAGAAGGCCTTGGCAAACAGGATTAAGGAAAACCCCAAGGCATTCTACAAGTATGTGAAGAGCAAGAGGACAAGACGTGGAAGAATAGGATCAATCAAGTGTGACAGTGGAAAAGTGTGTATGAAACCGGAGAGGATGCAGAGATACTTAATGAATACTTTGCTTCAGTATTCACTATGGAAAAGGATCTTGGTGATCGTGGAGATAACTTACAGCGGATTGAAAAGCTTGAGCATATAGACATTAAGAAAGATGATGTGCTGGAGCTTTTGGAAAACATCAAGTTAGATAGGTCTCTGGGACTGGATGAGATGTATGCTAGCCTACTGTAGGAGGCAAGGGAAGAGATTTTTGAGCCTCTGGTGATGATCTTTGCATCATCAATGGGGATGGGAGAGGTTCTGGAGGATTGGAGGGTTGCAGATGTTGTTCCCTTATTCAAAAAAGGGAGTAGAGATAGCCCAGGAAATTATAGACCAGTGAGTCTTACTTCAGTGTTTGGTAAGTTAATGGAAAAGATCCTGAGAGGCAGAATTTATAAACATTTGGAGAAGCATAATATGATTAGGAATAGTCAGCAAGCCTTGTCAAAGGCAGGTCATGCCTTATGAGCCTGACCAAATTTTTTGAGGATGTGACTAAACAGATTGATGAAGGTAGCACAGTAGATGTAGTGTATATGGATTTCAGGAAGGCATTTGATAAGGTACCCCATGCAAGGCTTATTGAGAAAATAAGGAGGCATGGGATCCAAGGGAAGCTTGCTTTGTGGATCCAGAATTGGTTTGCTCACAGAAGGCAAAGGGTGGTTGTAGATGGGTCATATTCTGCATGGAGGTCGGTTACCAGTAGTGTGCCTCGATGATCTGTTCTGGGACCCCTGCTCTTTGTGATTTTTATAAATGACCTGGATGAGGAAGTGGAGGGATGGGTTAGTAAATTTGCTGATGACACAAAGGTTGGGGGAGTTGTGGATAGTGTGGAAGTTACAGCAGGACAGCGATAGGATGCAAAACTGGGCTGAGAAGTGGCAGATGGAGTTCAACCGAGATAAGTGTGAGATGCAAACCTGAGGAAATCTGCAAATGCTGGAAATTCAAGCAACACACACAAAATGCTGGTGGAACGCAGCAGGCCAGGCAGCATCTATAATAAGAAGTACAGGCAACATTTCAGCCAAGACTCTTCGTCAGGACCGTCCTGACGAAGGGTCTCGGCCCGAAACGTTGACTGTACTTCTTCCGATAGATGTTGCCTGGCCTGCTGCATTTCACCAGCATTTTGTGTGTGTTAAGTGTGAGGTGGTTAATTTTGGTAGGTTAAATATGATGGCAATATATAGTATTAACAGTAAGACTGTTATCAGTGTTGGAGGATCAGAGGGATCTTTGGGTTTGAGTCCATAGGATACTCAAAGCTGCTGTGCAAGTTGATTGTGCAGTTAAGAAGGCATACGGTGCATTGGCCTTCACCAACTGTGGGATTGAGTTCAAGAGCTGAGAGGTAATGTTACAGCAATATAGGACCCTGGTCAGACCCCACTTGGAGTACTGTGCTCAGTTCTGGTCTCCTCACTGAGGAAGAATGTGGAAACTATAGAAAGAGTGCAGAGGAGATTTACAAGGATGTTGCCTGTATTGGGGAGCATGCCTTATGAGAATAGGTTGAGTGAACTCGGCCTTTTCTCCTTGGAGCAGCGGAGGATGAGAGGTGACCTGATAGAGGTGTATAAGATGATGACAGGCATTGATTGTGCAGATAGTCAGAGGCTTTTTCCCAGGGCTGAAATGGCTAATATGAGAGGGCATAGTCTTAAGGTTCTTGGAAGTAGGTACAGAAGCGATCAGGGGCAAATTATTTATTTATTTATTTTTATTTTTATTTTTTACGCAGAGAGTGGTGAATGCCTGGAATGGGCTGCCGGCAACGGTGGTGGAGGCGGATATGATAGGGTCTCTTAGGAGACTTCTGGATAGGTATATGGAGCTTAGAATTGAGGGCTATGGGTAATCCTAGGATATTTCTAAAGTAAGTAAATGTTCAGCTCAGCATTTTGGGCTGAAGGGCCTGTATTGTGCTGTATGTTTTCTATGTTTCTGTACACACACTTGAAATTGTACTTATGTAAATCTTGAACCCCAATCTACAGTGGACGCAATCTCACTGGGTCTTCACTCTGCTTTGAAGTGCCTGGTTGACAGCAGGCTGCTGTTTATCAGTTAACTACCATTTCCCCTCATTATTACTGACCAAACATCTAAACCTGGGCTTCTGTACCTCCCTCTGCCACTGGGTCCTCGACATCATTGGGAGATCACAGTTAGTCCAGAACACTGATAATTGCTCTTCCATGCTGACAATCAAGACCAGTTCACCCCAAAGGTGCATGCATAGCCCACTAGTCTACTGTCTCTACACTCATGACTATGTGACTAAGAACAACTTAAATGGCATCCATAAATGACACCACTGTTAATGGTAAAGTCTCAGATTTTAATGAGTTGCTGTAAGGAGCGAAACAGGTCATCTGGTTGAGTAGTGTTAATCTTGCACTCAATGTGAGCAAGATCAAAGAATTGATTGTGGACTTCAGGATGGGGAAGTCAGGGGAAGACACATGAATCATCGTCGAGTGATTAGCGGTGGAAAGGGTGAGCAGTTTCAAGTTCCTGGGCATCAGTATCTCAGAGGATCTATCCTGAGCACAGCAAATGATAAATCTTGAAGAAGGCATGCTAGTGGTCTACTTCATTAGGAGTTTGAGAAGATTTGGAATGTCAGCAAAGACTCTTACAAAATTCTATAACTGTATGGTGGAGAGAATTCCGACTGGTTGTATCACTGCTTGGTTTGGAGACTCCAATGCACAGGATTGCAAGAGGTTGTGGAGGGTTATGAGTCAGCCAGTTCCATCATGAGCACAATCCCCTCCACCACCAAGGATAGCTTCCAAAGGGGGTGCCTCAAGAAGGCATCATCCATCATTAAGTACACTCACTATCTAGAACATATCATCTTTTCATTACTACCATTGGAGAAGAGGTACAGGAGCCTGAAAGCACACTCAACAATTTAGTAACAGTTTCATCCCCTCTGCCATCAGATTTCCAAATGGTCCATGAACACCATCTTGTTACTCTTTCTTGCTTTGCACTATTTACCCTTTGCACTATTCTGCTGCTGCAAAATGACTTAGCAGAGGGTATAGACAGCATAAGTTGTTTAGCGTTCTGAATGGTCCATAAACACTAACTCACTTCTCCTTTTTTGATGCATTATTTATTTTGTAATTTATAGTCATTTCATACCTTTGGATTGTCCTGCTGCTATAAAACAGATTTCACATCATACAGGAGTAATGATAAACCTGATTCTGAAAGTTCTCCCATGATTTTTATTTCTCACCAATTTCTTTGCCTGGGAGTATCTATCACTATGCTGGCAATTGGAACTACGCTGGAA
Organism: Hemitrygon akajei; assembly: GCF_048418815.1. Taxonomy (NCBI): domain Eukaryota; kingdom Metazoa; phylum Chordata; class Chondrichthyes; order Myliobatiformes; family Dasyatidae; genus Hemitrygon; species Hemitrygon akajei. The sequence continues at coordinate 56,987,435 of NC_133135.1, forward strand.
ATTCCCAAGATATTTACTTTTACATTTTATTAACATCAAATGGGTTATTTCTAGATATCAAGTATAGGATCAAAGGCTGTTTTAAAGTAAATGCTTTTTAGTTGCTTATATGGAAACTGGATTAATCCTTCCTTCAAATATAATTCTCCTACCCTCTTTACTTTTAAGAAAAGGCAAGGGAAGGGAAGAAAACTAAATCTAAGAGTGAATAACATCTTATAGGTGGGCAAGAATCCAATTTATAAAGGAAAGGGAGGTAGGCATCAAATGGCCCTTGAAATATTGATCACTACTGATGCCAAGCAGCATGCTTACTATACAAGTTTTATATTTAGTATGATTTTTTATTTTTTTTATTATATTGCACAAATGTATTTCACTCAAAGTACACTCCATAAACATTAGCAACGGCAAAAAGAGATCGGTTACAGAAAGAGAAGGAAGAAAAGGTGTCTGTATTTGTGTTCCAGAGAAATCGACTACCAATCCGCATGCTCTGTCCATTCAACTGTCCAATGTGGATTAGAACAATAATCTTGTATCGTGGAATCATGAGATCCTTTACTTGAGCCTTTATAACCTAAAAATCATAAATATAAATGTAATTTGTTAAATATTCACTGAACCCCTGGCTCTTCCACATTAGTCAGTCCTCTCAACAACAGTCATCCAATCCCATAGTGTACAATATAAAAGCCCTTATTCAGCAAAAAATACATTTACATACACATTTCAAGGAATTAAAAGCCACAATGCTCTGCTCTCCCTCCTGCCAAGAATCTTCAATACTGAGACATGATTTTTTTTTTCAAGATTTTTCCTGGCAATGACATTAAACAGAATGCCCAGAAGTTTTAACTTTCAATGGGATTAGCTACATTTTGACTCGCAATAGTCACACAATCCAGCAGACATATATTCAGGTCCTGCCATCTCAGAGAATCTCAGGATTTAGTTTGGCAAGATTTCCTTGAAACACGGACCAAGAGATCCAGAGTATGAAGATAAATGAGGAACTGAACACATGCACCACTGATCTATCTTTTTGAGATAGGTCGCAGTATCTCATTCCCTATATACAATGTCAATGATGACCATCAAGTAACTATAGAAACACTACTGTCAGCACTTGTTCTGTAGTCTTTGTATTTTGCAAGAGTACCTGCTTTCATCAGCCAGTCAGGAAGTGTGTTTCAGAATTTAACCAATCTGTGGGAGGAAAAAATATTCCTTGGATTGCCTCCAATCCCTTACTATTTTTGTTGAACCTTTGCCCTCTGGTTTCAAATGCATTTGTAATTGGGAAAATGTTTCCTACTATTAATCCTATGTACACTCCTCAATTTTGTATAGACCTATTGGTTCCCCAATCAGCCACCTTCAATTCAATGAAAACATTGGTATGTGGGTACAAGGTACCCTGAATATAGCTACACAGCTAGATAAGGTGCTTAAGAAGGCATACAAGATGCTAGCCTTCATTCAGCAGGTGTAAAATGTAGGAGTGGTGAGGTTCTGGGACAAATTTATAGAACATTAATTAGGCTATAGTTGTGTACATTTCTGGCTACCATACTGTATAAAAGTATATGATTGCAATGAAAACCCAGCTTATTCTCAAAACTGAAATGCTTCATAGACATCCTGATGAATCTTAAACACAAGAGATTACATAGATACTGGAAATCCAGAGCAACATACAGAAACTACTGGAGTAACCTACCGACTCTCATAGTTATCTGACCTATACCTCTCCCCAGCTTGTCACTTGAAAAAATGCTATTTCCTTTTTCCATTTCCTCCATCTCCACCACATCCGTTCTGAGGATGAGGTTTTCGATTCCAGAATATCTTAGGTGTCCTCCTTCTACAAAGGACAGGGTTTCCCTTTGTGGAAATATATCTCCAATCCTAAAGTCTTTATGAATTTCTAACTGTTGTAAAAGGTAATGTGACAAAATGAAACCCATGAAATCCCAGGGTGCTTTGCTGGTTTGGATGGAGGCTTACATGTCTGTGTGTGTTTTACGATAGGCAGCTGTGTATGTGTTTTATGACAGGAGATATGTTTTATGGCTGAGAGGATGTTTTGACAACAGACAGAAACAGACAGAAACAGGACACAGCTTCTAAAGACAAATTGAAAAACAAATGTCAGAACAAGATAACAGAGCAATGTAATGGAATGGCGCAACCTAATTACTGTTCTCTGCAAAATCTATAAAAGTGGTTTGTTATGAGCTATAAAATTTAAGCTATTTCCAGATGATAACTTGTCTGCAGATAGACCTTCCCTTGCAAGTAAGAGAATAAACGTACTATAATATGATTCACTCTGAATTTGCTGTAGTTTGTTTCTGTACATTAGATGACCAAGCTGAATGGTACACAACAGCTTCCTCTACTAATGACGTTGCCCTTATCTGCATTGCTACCATTTCCCAGACATCCTCCCTCACTTCATCTTTCCACCAAAATAACAGAGATAGCGTTCCCCTTGTCTTTACCTACCACCCCATGAGCTTCCACATCCAGTCCATTATTCTTCATAACTTCTGGCACCTTCAAAGCACATCTTTCCCTGCTACCCACTCTTTACTTCCCGCAAGGATTGCTCTCTGTGACCTCCTTGTCTACTCATCCCTCCCCACCGATCTTCTATCTGGAAGTAATCTCTGCAAACAAGACAATTGCTACACCTGTCCCTTCACCTCCTCCATCACCAACATTCAGGGTCCCAAAGACGCCTTCAGGAAGAAGCAACAGTTTATTGCAAGTTTTTTGGAGTTACCTCCTGTACCCCTGTGGTCCCTCTGATATACTGGTGAGACCTGACATAGAATAGGGTCCACCTTGTTCAGCACCTTTGCTCTGTCTGCCACAACAGGCAAGATTTCCTTCCCTTCCCCCAACTTTCTCATTCCGGCTTCTGCACCTTTCCTTTCTAGCCCTGATGAAGGGTTTCAACCTGAAACATCGACAGTACATTTCCTACATAGGTGTTATCTGTCCTGCTATGCTCTTCCAGCAATTTTAGTGTGTAATGGTGATGAATCTCCTTTGCAACTTCACAAATGCAATCATATACTTTTATACAGTATGGTAGCCAGAAATGTACACAACTGTAGCCTAATTAATGTTCTATAAATTTGTCCCAGAACCTCACCACTCTTACATTTTACACCTGCTGAATGAAGGCTAGCATCTTGTATGCCTTCTTAAGCACCTTATCTAGCTGTGTAGCTATATTCAGGGTACCTTGTACCCACATACCAATGTTTCTCTGATCACCAATGCAAAGCAGTGGCAGATGAAATAAAGTGTAGGGAAGTGTACAGTCATGCACACTGGCAGACAGAATAAAGGCATAGACTACTTTCTAAACAGGGAGCAAATTCAGAAATCGAAGGTGCAAAGGGTCTTGGGAATCCTACCGTAGGATTCTCTAAAGGTTAACTTGCAGGCTGAGTCAGTGGAAAGGAAGGCAAATGCAATGTTAGCATTCCTTCCGAGAAGACCAGACTATAAAAGCAAGAATGTAGTGTCTGCTGAGTTCCTCCAGCATTTTGTGTGTGTTGCCTGATGTAATGCTGATACTTTTTAAGGCATTGATCATATCGCATTTGGAATATTGTGAGTTTTCAGTCCCATATCTAAGAAAGGATATGCTGGCATTGGAGAGAGTCTAGAGGAGGTTTACAAAAATTATCATGGGAATGAAAGAGTTAACATACGAGGAACATTTGATGGCTCTGGACCAGTACTCACTGAAGATAGAAAAATGAGAGAGGATCTCTTGAAACCTACTGAATACTGAAAGGCCTAGATTGAGTGGAACTGAAAAGATTTCCATTAGTGGGAGAGTCTAGGACCAGAGGACACAGCCTCAGTAAAAGGATGTCCCTTTAGAATAGAGATGAGGAGAAATTTCTTTAGCCATGGATGGTGAATCTGTGAAAATCATTGCTATAGATAGCTATGGAGGTCAAGGCATTGGGTATATTTAAAGCAGAATTTGATAAGTTCTTGATTAATAAGGGCAGCAAACATTACGGTGAGAAGCCTGGAGGTAAAATAAATCAGCCATGATCGAATGGCAGAGCTGTCTCGAAGGGTCAAATGACCTACTTCTCCTCCTATGTCTTATGGTTTGGCTTTGGACTAGAGCCCATCAGGTACCTTGTCAAAGGCCTTAAAGTCCATGTATGTTACATTGAATGCACTGCCTACATCAGCATATTTTGTTACTTGTTTATACAGAATACATTTCTATCTTTATTACACTGAAGTTAAAACATTAATATGCTTCCTCCTTCAATTTGCTCTCTTTCAAAAACTCAGAATTATGGTACCCATTGCTTTATTACTTATACCACAGTTTAATAATTTTATACCACAGTTTTATACCACAGTTTCTTTTCCCAAATCTTTCCCTTCCCTTATCTTGTAGTACTCTGAAGAGATTGTTCTTTCTGCAATACTTGACTAATGTCCACTGCCCTTTGCACGGCACATATACATGTGGCTGTAGGTGATACAATGCTGTTCCACTTACCATCTTGTTATTAAACAGGAACTCAAACATCCCTTCTAGGTGAGACAGCAATCTACATGCACTTCTAGTTTAGCGTACCACATTATGTGTAATCTCTTCTAGACTGGGGAAAATCACAAGCAAATTTAGCTGCATTTTGCTCTAGGCTTCCATTTCTTGTCTGTCTCTAATTCTATTTCAACCTCTATCTTTGCCCACCTATGCTGTTCCAATGAAGCTCATAATAAGCTTGAGAAATAGCACTTAATTTTCTGATTTGGAACGTTAATGTGGCATCACATAAAACTTTGATGAAATCTATCTGCTGGCCAGAGTGGTAGTATACATGGTTAAAATGATCATTGGTGCCATGGGAAAATAAGAGAGTTACTCCTTGACATCACCTAACAAGATTCAGATATCAGCTCAGTGATCTTCCTTCCATTACAGTCATAAGTAGGGATCTTGCTGATGATAATAATTCCACACTTGGGTAATAAGGGAGATGTACCCTGATGATCAGGATCCAGACATCATTCAATGCTGTGGCAATGGGCTGAGTTGATGCTCCTTGTTATCAAGCATTAGGTGACTGCCAGCTCCACAGAGGAATCAATCTTTTCTGAATTACCCCACCATTGTCAATTTCAACACCACTCACTAAAGATTTAGCTGGGCTAGCCACAAAGATTGCAGTTGTACATTAAACATGGAGTCATAAAACACTACAGCACAGAAACAGGCCATCTGATCTGTCACGTCCAAGCTGAACTATTATTCTGCCTATTAAAGACAACAAATACAATTTTATTAATTTTACTTATAATGGAGAAATGTGAAAACCTTGCCAATGCTTGCCATTGGAGGTCAACTGGAGATTTGAAATCTTTCTGAAAATATGCTTCCATCTTAAAATCAGCTTTGGAATGTTTCTGCTTCATACAGAATAGAATTTACCCTCCTTTTTTTCTCAGGTAGGGAGATTTCCTGAATACAATGAACTCGGCTCACTTCAGATCATCAAAAAAGGAAAATAAGATTTTGTCTTTATAGTTAGATAGAAAGTTGCAATACCTACACCCAATCCACTACTCTGTGACATGGCTTTGATCATAAATGAACAGATGGAGATCTGGGAAAATTGATCTTCCATGAAATATTAATAATTAGTATTATAGTAGCACTTCAGAGTTCCTAACCTTATAACAGCTAGTTTCCTTCATGGATAACATTGCAATTTTTATTGATTAATAAAACATGGTGATAAGAAACAAGTTTATTTCCCCTTTATGATAAACTTTTGTGGTCACTATTTATGGGATAACACATGCTCTTCTGCAAAACTGGCAATTTAACAACAATCTGTGGTGAGTATTAGCCAGTGGCATGATGCAGGTTGAAACTACAGAAGACATCCACACTATGGCCAAATTCACCCTTAGAAAATTTTATTATCAGTAACTAAAATTTGAGGTGGGGAGTAAAATTGACTTTCACAGAATTTTTATGAAAAAATGTCAATAAAACAACACATTTTTTACCCCAATCTGATTTTCGATGCATGCATGCATGATGCAGCTTCAGTTATTACAGAAAATCATGTTCCAGTCCATCTTCAAGCAACACAACCCCACACCCCTCATAATGTGGGTTGGCTATATTAGAAACTCATCAAGGACTGTGAAGGCAGCAGAGTGAAGACATTAACTACAACTGTGTGGTTTGAACTGAAACATTGCCTCAGTGCAAACTGTGCTAAATCAGTGGAGTAGCCACCACAATGTACCATATAAAACAATCTTAATTTTTAAATGCAGAATCTTGTTTATGCAAGCCATCAATTCATAGACATTCACAGACTAAATGGCTTGAAACTGTAAATATTAAAAAAATGAGACTGTGATAAGCAAGTGTAACCAACAAGATTGTTAATGTAAACAAAAACACAAAATGCTGGCAGAACTCAACAAGCCAGACAGCATCTATGGGAGGAGGTAGTGACGATGTTTCGGGCCGAAACCCTTCATCAGGAGTGAAGTAACATGGGATGGTGGAGAGGGGATAAGAAGTGGGGGAAGGATGAAGCAGAGAGCTGGGAAGTGATAGGCTGGAGAGAAATGGGCTGGGGGAAGGTGGAGAATTATGGGAAATAAAAGAGAAAGAAAGGTAGGGCTTGGGGGGAGATTATAGTGAGGGGGGAAAAGAGAGAGAAAGAGAACCAGACTAAAATTATAGATAGGGATGGGGTAAGGGGGGGGGGCAGGGTTATCAACAGAGGTCTGTGAGTTGATAAACATCATCACTACCTCCTCCCATTAATGCTGTCTGGCCTGCTGAATTCTGCCAGCATTTTGTGTTTTTATTTATTTCCAGCATCTGCAGATTTCACTCGTGTTGCCTTAAGATTGTTAATGTAGTGTATTTCTGGTTCCATATACTTTGATAGTTTTAAAGTGAAATTTTAGAATTGATCACAAACTTATAACAATTAATTTTGATACTGGCAAAATTAGCTGGAATACTAAAGTTTTATACTTTAATTAAATATATATTTTAATTAAATATGCCCTAAAACCAACTAGATTTACTTTTGTATCTTTCAGCCAAGATCCTATTTGTACTACAAATACCTAAGAACTCACCTGGACAATAAATTGGACTGGACTAAAAACACAGGGGCTCTGTACAAGAAGGGACAGAACAACTATACTTCCTGAGGAGGCTCCGGTCATTCAATGTCTGCAGTACTATGCTGCAGATGTTCTACGACACAGTGGCGGCCAGCATTCTGTTCTATGCTGTAGTCTGCTGGGGCAGCAGGGTGAGAGCAGCTGATGCCAAGAAAATCAATGAGCTCATCAGGAATGCTGGTTCTTTTCTGGGGGTGGAACTGGATTCCCTGATGGAGGAGGATGCTGCAGAATCTATGGAGTATTATGGACAATCCCTTCCATGACATACTGGACAAATAGAGGAGCAGCTGTAGTAACAGGCTGATAACACTGAGGTGCACGCTGAAAGCCATGGCTGATCCTTTCCCCCTGTGGCTATAAGATTCTCCTCAAGTATACAACTATATGGTTTCGTTGCACATTTGTATTTTGCACTATTACTTTATAATGTATATTTTGCATTATTTTTCGTACCTCATTTTGTATTTTAAGTATATATTTCTGATGAGCAATCTTGCAACAATAATTTCCTTTGGGAAAAATCTTACTTGAATTGCCCAAGTCTCTGCATTTTGCATTACCACCATCATGGCTAAAAGTTCCTTAACATTTTCCTCCACTTAAGAGTATTCAAATTTGCCAATTGCATCAGTGACTTTCTCAAAGTCACTAATATTCAGGCAAAATTGATTAAGAAGAACTCCAGACAGTTATCTGGAAAGTATCCTAGGATTATAGAGGAATTCCAATGTAAAAAATCACAGTAAGCAATGCAATACTCCTTTTGATTGAATGTCATGCTTCAGGAAGGAATTTGCTACTTGTACTTTAAGAGGTTGGGAAGTTGAGTGAGAAGGATGGGTTGGAATTGTAAAGGGGCTATGAATAGTTTGACAAAGAAGCGAAGTGTTACATTCCCCTTACCTCAGAGATAGTCTTAGTCATTTGTCTGCAGAGTTCAGGTTCATATTTTTCCTCTTGCAAGTAGCTTGTTAGGACATCTTTGAGAATATTGTTCACAGTGAGATCTGGAAAATGTTTTGAAGGTTCTGGAAAAAGTATAATCACTTTAGGAGGAGTGAAATAGAGTAGTAATTAACTTTAGCATACATTTATGATTTGAAAGAATAGAAAGGAAGATGTTTCTGGGGAAAGAAGACCACATTTTAAAATAAACTAATGTAAAATATAAATTATAACAACACTAGTAAATTGACATTTGATGTTCCATGGAAGTGTGAAAATTGGGGAATAACTCATATCCATATTTCATTTTCTGTTACTCTTTATAACACTGAATGCAAGAACATTGGAGTTCCATGTTTCCGATATCATTTGGACCAATTCAGAGAAGCATGTGGTGAGAAAGAGGTGGACTAGAACTCAAGTGACATGTACAATATATGTAATTGACTTGTTGATAGTTTCCTGAAATGAGTAGAATTTTGTAGGAAAACCTGAAAATGCTCAGTATTGGAGTAAGAGTTCCATTTTCAACCTTCCAATTTAAGATGGCGCTACTGAAGATGGGTGACAGTTAACTGGCAGTTCATAAATCAAAAAGTACAACTCAATACTTCCTTGATAAACAATAGAAAGTCTGCAGATGCTGGAGATGCAAGGCAACACACACAAAATGTTGGAGGGACGCAGCAGGCCAGGCAACATCTATGGAAAAGAGTACAGTCGATGTTTTGGGCCAAGACCCTTCGTCAGACTGAGTTGGGGTGTGTGAAGTGGAGGAGTTTTGGAGCCAGTCCACCAAAAGGAGAGCGAGGTTTGATCAATCTAAGCAGCAGGCTGATTTGGAAAGGTCGGTACTGGCCAGAAAGTGGTGGCAGGTTCCAAGCCTTAAGGGGCCAGGTCCTAGAGTAAGGGACGACCCAGTGCTTGGGCAATTTAAATGGCAGACTGAATGGATTGAAGCAGCAGGGTTGGGACCAGAGGCAAGATTGAGCCAATTCTGCTCGCTGCTCTGCGACATTCAATCCTCTCTTTGTTGCACTGAGGCGGAAGTTGTGGTTTTCAGATGACTTGCCCTGCTGTTCTATCACTGAGGCTGAGGATCTGGGCCTACTCAAGCTGCTCCAGGTTTTGTGTCTATGGATTTGAGTTCTGAATGCTGTTGCTTGCTTTTTTATTGTTTGCATGATTTGTGTTTTTCTCTCTCTTTCTCTCTCTGCATATCAGAATCAGGTTTATTATCACCATGAAATTTGTCATGAAATTTGTTAATTTAGCAGCAGCAGTTCAATGCAATACATAATATAGAAGAAAATAATAATAATTATGATAATAAGTAAATAAATTTACAGTAGACATATATTGAGTAGATTAAAATTGTGCAAAAAAACAGAAATAATTGTATATTAAAAAAGTGAGGTAGTGTTCATGGATTCAATGACCATTTACAAAATGGATGGCAGAGGGGAAGAAGCTGTTCCTGAATTGCTGAGTGTGTGTCTTCAGGCTTTGGTACCTCCTACCTGATGGTAACAGTGAGAAAAGGGCATGCCCTGGGTGCTGGAGGTCCTTAAAAATGGACGCTGCCTTTCTGAGACGCCACTCCTTGAAGATGTCCCGGGTATTTTGTAGGCTAGTACCCAAGATGGAGCTGACTAGATTTACAACCCTCTGCTGCATCACTGTCTGGTATTGGGTGTTTGTTAGTCTTTTTTTCAAAAGGGTTCTTTTGGGTTTCTTGTTTTGTGGTTGCCTGAAAGGAGACGAATCTCAAGCTGTATAATTTATACATACCTTGATAATAAATGCACTTTGAACTTTTGAACTTTGAATCTGTTCCCAACTTATGCATTACAAAATGAGGGTCAAATGCAGTGTTAAATTTCTTACCCAAGACAATCAGAGGAATCTCAGATTCAAATTGCTGCAATATTGGAAATTTCTTATTTTGGATTGATGTGCAATGTTTAAGTGTGGTGGACCTTCTGAACAAAAGAGGGACATTTCCTTAAGTGCTAAGAATTTTTGTGACTCTACAGATCCTCAACAAGTACAAACACCTGACTTATGGACACCTTGTATATACAAGTGAGTGCTTGAGAAACCAGCAGAGCTATAGACAGCTTCTGCAGGACAGGAATGAGGCATTTCCACCTGCCTTCTCTCTCCTCTACCCTCTGCGCTGCCCTCCTATCCCCCTGACTCCAAGTCACAAGAATCAGGAGCTGTGTCAAACTGAGATGAGCAGAGGAGCATGAAACTGACTTGCTCGCTGAGTCAGTGATGCCAGCTAGCACCTGCTCATTCTCCTATCAGAGCTATTTCTGCTGCTGTTGTTGTTCTTCCATTTGGCATTCACACTTCTAATGAAGTGTGGCCTGAGAGGGGCAGATGCTCATCTGTCCGTTTGGGAGCTGGGGTTGGATCGGCATCTCGTCCACAGCTGTGGCCCTGATTTGGCATCGCCTGATGGGAGTCCCTAAAGCATGCAAGCCTTCACATGACGTCAATGGGTTGATCCAGGTTGTGGGGGAGCTGTTTCCATGACCCTATCCTACACACTGCTTTTGTTTGTTTCCAATTGCAGTTAGGGATATGAAAAGTTCTTGGGTATGGACCTCTGTTGTAACCTAGGAACTACCTGTATATGATCTCCAATCTTCTTAGGGACTCAAACTCTGAAATACCTCTGTAGCATTCCTGTACAGTTGTCTGCAATGTCTTCATTCAGTTTGCAGAATGTGTAACCATCAAAAAATATACACATACTTTGCTATTCCCTGAAAATCACCATTTTTTAAACAACCCTTGGCTAGGCAGATTGTTCAGTCTATTGGGAATCCAGTTGAAAGTGTGAAATTCCAGTAAACATAAAGCAGATTGCAACATCTAGTTTTTCTGAGATTAATTGATAAGAAACTTAAACTCACCCAACTGGTATGTGTTTTCCATCTGTTGTGCAGGCCGTGGAATGTCATCAAAATGGCCTGGATCATCCATATAGGACACAGTACTCATATAGCTGTATGAAGAAGGACAAGACATAGAAAGGGAATGTACATATCACAAAGGTGAACTTAGTATTTATAAAATATCATGTTAAAATACAAATCGAATATTTGGGGATCACAACTTGGTGCAACCCACAATCCTTGTGGATCGAGTTAACAAATTGCAAGGATAAATGGACAGTTGATGGCAGTTATATACAGGCCTCCCAACAGTGACTGGGAGGTGGACCACAGGTTACAACAGGAAATAGAAAAGACGAGTCAAAAGGGCAATGTTATGGTAGTCATGGGAGATTTTAACATACAGGTCAATTGGGAAAATCAAGCTGGCAGTGGATCTCAAGAGAGTGAGTTTGTTGAATGCCTAAGAGATGGCTGTTTAGAGCAGTTTGTCATTGAGCCTACTGGGGATCAGCTATTCTGGATTGGGTGTTTTGTAATGATCGGGAGGTGATTAGGGAGCTTTAGGTAAAAGAACCCTTAGGAACCAGTGATCACAATATGATTATGTTTGACTTGAAATCTGATAGGGAGAAAGTAAAATCTGATGTAGCAGTATTTCAGTGGAGTAAGGGAAATTACAGCGGTATGGTATGAGAGAGGAGTTGGCCAAAGTAAATTGGAAGGAGCTGCTGGCAGGGATGTCAGCAGAGCAGCAATGGCGTGCATTTCTGGGAAAAATGAGGAAGGTGCAGGACATATGTATTCCAAAAATGAAGAAATACTCAAATGGTAAAATAGTACAACCATGGCTGACAAGGGAAGTCAAAGCTAATGTAAAAGCAAAAGAATGGGCATACAACAAAGCAAAGATTAGTGGAGGATTGGGAAGTTTTTAAAAACCTACAAAGGGCAACTAAAAAAATCATTAGGGAGAAGATGAAATATGAAAGCAAGATAGCAAATAATATCAAAATGGACAGTAAAGGCTTTTTTCAAGTATGTTAAACATAAAAGAGAAATGAGAGTAGATATAGGACCACTAGAAAATTAGGCAGGAAAAATTATAACGGGGAACAAGGAGATGGCTGATGAACTAAATGAGTATTCTGCATCAGTCTTCACTGTGGAAAACACTAGCAGTGTGCTTGATGTTGTAGCGTGTGAAGGAAGACAAGTGTGTGCAATTACTGTTACAAGAGAGAAAGTGCTCAAAAAGCTGAAAGACCTAAATGTATGTAAGTCACCCGGACCAGACGAACAGCAACTTAGGGTTCTGAAAGAGCTAGCGTTAGAGATTGTGGTGGCATTAGAAATGATCTTTCAAAAATATTTGGACTCTGGCATGGTGCTAGAGGACTGGAAAATTGCAAATGTCACTTCACTCTTTAAGAAAGGAGCAAGGCAGCAGAAAGGAAATTATAGACCAGTTAGCCTGATCTCAGTGGTTGGAAAGATGTTGGGAGTCAATTGTTAAGGATGAGGTGATGGTGTCCTTGGTGACACAGGACAAGATAGTACAAAGTTAACATGGTTTCCTTCAGGGAAAATCTTGCCTGACGAACCTGTTGGAATTTTTTGAGGAGATTACAAGTAGGATAGATAAAGGAGATGCAGTGGATGTTGTATATTTGGACTTTCAGAAGGCTTTTGACGAGGTGCCATACATGAGGCTGCTTACCAAGTGCCCAAGTTATTACAGGAAAGTTACTAACATGGTTAGAGCATTGGCTGATTGGTAGGAGGCAGCAAGAGGGAATAAAAGGATCCTTTTCTGGTTGGCTACCAGTGACTAGTAGTGTTCCGCAGGGGTCGGTGTTGGGACCACTTCTTTTTATGTTGTATGTAAATGGAATAGATGGCTTTGTTGCCAAGTTTTCAGATGATACAAAGATTGGTGGAGGGGCAGGTAGTGTTGAGGAAACAGGTAGGATACAGAAGGACTTAGACAGATAAGAAGAATGGGCAAGAAAGTAGCAAATGAAATACAATGTTGGAAAATGCATGGTCATGCACTTTGGTAGTAGAAATAAATGTGTGGACTAATTTCTAAACGGGGTGAAAATCCAAAAATATGAGATGCAAAGGGACTTGGGAGTCCTTGTGCAGAACATCCTAAATGTTAATCCTGATGAAGGGTCTTGGCCCGAAACGTTGACTGCTCATTTCCACGGATGCTGCCCGACCTGCTGAGTTCCTCCAGCTTGTTTGTACATGTTGATTTGACCACAGCATCTGCAGTGTACTTTGTGTATCCTAAATGTTAACTTTCAGGTAGAGTTGGTGGTGAGGAAGGCAAATGTCATGGTAGCATTCATTTCAAGAGGTCTAGAATGCAAGAGCAAGGAAGTGATGCTGAGGCTTTATAAGGCACTGGTGAGGCCTCACCTTGAGGTATTGTGAACAGTTTTGGGCCTCTCATTTTAGAAAAGATGTCCTGGCATTGGAGAGGGACCAGAGGAGGTTCACAAGGATGATTACAGGAATGAAAGGGTTATCCTATGAGGAACGTTTGATGGCTCTGGGTCTGTACTCACTGGAATTCCTAAGGATGAGGGGGGATCTCATTGAAACCTTTTGAATGTTGAAAGGCCTAGATGTGGAAAGGATGTTTCCCATGGTGGCAGAGTCTAATTCAAGAGGTCACAGCCTCAGGATAGAGAGTTGTCCTTTCAAAATAGAGATGCAGAGAAATTTCTTTAGCCGACGTGTGGTGATTTTTGTGGAAGTTGTTGCCACATGCAGCTGTGGAGGCTAGGTCGTTGGGTGTATTTAAGGCAGAGATTGATAGGTTCTTGATTGGACATGGCAGAGAAGGCCGGGAACTGGGATTGAGGAGGATAGAAAAGAAGCATCAGCCATGATTGAATGGTGGAACAGACTTGATGAGCCAGATAGCCTAATTCTGCTCCTATGTCTCATGTCTTATAAAAGATACATAGGTCTGAAAGCACACACCGCCAGGGAGAAAGAGAATTTCTATCCTGCTGTTATAACACTATTGAAAGTTCCCTAGTTAGATAACATGTACTCACAATCCACCTTGTTGTGATCTGCATCTTATTGCCAGCCTGCACTGTGCTTTCTCTGTAGTGTTTACACTTTATTTTGCATTCTGTTATTGTTTTACCTTGTACTACCTAAGTGCACTGTGGAATAAGTTGATCTGTATGAACACTATCCAAGGCAAACTTTTCACATTACCTCAGTACAAGCAAATTCCAATGTCCTATTGAACTTTACAGGAATGTAATCAATCTTTACTTGACGTCAAACCAAATAAAATGATACTAATATAGTTGACCAAAAGCCTGTGGAAGAGGAAGCTTTAAAAAAACATAACTTAGAGGAGGTGCAGGGAATCTAAAAGCTTAAAGAACCAGCTTGAAGCATTGCTGTTGAAAAAACAATTATAAATGGTTTTGTGCAAGAGGCCAGATTTACAAACGTTTGTAGAAGATATAGAGTTTAGAATTACCATACATTCACAATAGTACTTGTCCCATTCTGCTCCACTCCATTGCAACTTTTAAAGACAATGTCCAGAGGTAAACCACTAAACTGGTGGTGGGTAATTAAAAATAATTGTCTTTAGAGTTATTAGCTTAAGGTGGGTTCAGTTGGAGAGCTATTGCCCATTTTCCCATTTACCAAATAATGGGGCTGACATTCTTGTGTTCAGGGGGACACTGAGTAAGACCCAGCGCTGCAAGGTTTCTGGAATTTTTAAAAATCTACTTCAAGTGATGGTGGTTGAAGGCCATACAGTCAATCCAAAACTGATATTAGTGAGGTGACAACACACACAAAATGCTGATGGAACACAGCAGGCCAGACAGCATCTATAAGGAGAAGCACTGACGAGGTTTCGGGCCGAGACCCTTCGTTAGTGAGGTGAAATATTTCTCCACATATTCTCCCCACTAAGACCTTAGAACAGTATTCTAGAATGGATCAGTGGTCTAAATGAATTCTCGCCACTGCCCAAATATATTTCCAGACTTAACAGGAATCCAAAAAAAAAAGCAGCCTCCTTTTCAAAGTATTTGACAGCAGCCTGCACTCATCCACACTTCCATATAACAGGAAAAGAACAATGCAATTATGTAAAAGGATAACAGCTAATCCCCTAAATATCCTAAAATTGTCAAGTGCACTGCTCGCATAAGACTATAAAACCAAAAAAAAGGAGCAGAATTCGCCATTCAGCCATCATGGTTGATCCAGTTTCCCTCTCAACCCCATTCTCCTGTCTTCTCCCCGTAACCTTTCACGCCCTGACTAATTAAGAACTAATCAACCACCACTTGGCCTCCACAGCCACCTGTGGTAATAAATTCCACAGATTCTCCACCTCCTGGCTAAAGAAGTTCCTTTTCATTTCCATTCCATATGCATGTCCCTCTATTCTGAGGCTGTGCCCTCTGGCCCTAGACACCAATAGGAAACATTCACTCTATCTAAGGTCTTTCAACATGCAATGGGTTTCAATGAGATATTCCTTCATTCTTATAAATTCCAGCAAGTACAGGCCCGGAGCCATTAAACACTCCTCATATGATAACCCTTTCATTCTCTTGACCCCCCCCCCCCCCACCGAATGGTCTCCAATGTCAGATAAGGAGCACAAAATTGCTCACAATACTCCTGTGAGGCCTCACCAGTGCCTTATAAAGCCTCAGCATTATATCCTTGCTTTTCTACTCTAGCTTTCTCAAAATAAATTCTAACACTGTGTTTGCCTTCTTCACCACCAACTCAACCTGCAAGTTAACCTTTAGGGAATCCTGCACGAGGGCTCCCAAGTCCCTTTTCATCTCAGATTTTTGAATCTTCTGCCCATTTAGAAAATAGTCTACATTTTTATTTCTTCTACCAAAGTGCATGACCATACAATTCCTGACACTGTATTCCATCTGCCATTTCTTTGCCCATTCTCCTAATCTATTTAAGTCCTTCTGCAGCCTCCCTGCTTCCTCAACACTACCTGCCCCTCCATCTATCTTCATATAGTCTGCAAACTTGGCCACAAAGCCATCAATTCTGTCATCCAAATTGCTACATACAAGGATAAAAAGAAGCGGTCCCAATATCGACCCCGGCAGAACACCACAGTAACCGGAACTCCCCACCCCCTAAAAATTACAATATTATTTTGCCACAATAGAATTTGTTACTTTCCAAATGTACAGACATACTGAAACATACTGCCTGCATCACAGATATATGTACAGCAAGATACTTATCAAAAAGGCTCAACAGAGGTTGTATTTCCTACATCAACTCAGGAAGTACAACCTGCCTCAGGAGCTACTGACTCAATTCTATTCAGGAATAATCCAGTCTGTTCTCTGTTCGTCCATCACTGTCTGGTTTGGATCAGCTACCAAACAAGACAAGAATAGACTCCAAAGAACCGTCAGGGCTGCGGAAAGGATTATTGGTGTGAAGCTGCCCTCGATCCAGGACTTGTATGCATCTAGAGTCAGGAAGCGAGCAAGCAGCATTATTGTAGACCCATCACACCCTGGACATCACCTGTTCCAACTCCTTCCTTCTGGTAGGTGCTTTAGATCATTGTATGCCAGGACAAATAGGTACGAGAACAGTTTCTTTCCGTATGCCATCAGTCTTATGAACACTTGAATTTTAGTCTATTATAAATCAAGTCCACCTGTGAGGTGGACCTCATTGTATATAGTTTATGATTATTTGCACTATTGTTTTTGTTTGCTTTTAATTCTGTACAGAGAGAGCTCAGGGAAACCGGCATCAAATTCCCTGTATGTGTCCTCATACTTGGCGACAATAAAGGATTCTGATTCTGATACCAGAAAAAGGCCAACAATATCATTAAGGATGCCACCCACCCAGCTCAAGGTCTGTTTGTCACACTCCCAGCAGGGAGGGGGCTACGAAGCACCCAAGCTAGAATCGCCAGACTCAGAAACAGTTACTTTCCTCAAACAGTAAGGCTGATCAACACCTCCACTCACTAAAACACCCACCACCACTAAATTATCATTTCCTGTCAGTCACATTACGTACAGACACTCCTGTACCTAGTGTCTTTCTGTACATAAAATCAATTATCTAAGCTATCTTATGTATTTATACTTATTGTGTTTTTAAAAAATTATTGTGTTCTTTATTTAGTAAGATGTGCATTTTTTAAATACTGCATCATTTTGCTCTCCTTTACACTTGTGTAGTAGAAATGACATTAAATCGTGAATCTTGAATTTTCTACTAGCAATACATTTTAGTGGTGGTCTAATTTGAACTTAATGATGTTTCAATCTCTACGTTCTATCCAAAGATGACGAGCAACTCCATCTCAAAGGTGACTGTTCATACCATTTCATACAGACGCAATTGTTCTGCACGAAAGGTGCAGATCATGTGGTTCATCTATGAAAGCTGCTCCCACCACAAACATTGCTAATGTCTGAAAGGATGGAATTACAAGAATGTCAAAACAGATTGTGGAGATAATGCATCTCAAATTGCTTCAATCTGTCTGCAGAGAAAGAAAACAAGATTGAATAAAACTTCAGTTGCGGATATCAATTTGTTTTTTTTTTCTGGGAAATACCAAGCAAAAGAATATACATACAAATCTATCATCCTGTGAATAATTTCTGAGTAATACAGAAAGCAAATAACAGACTGGTATCTGGAAACACAAAAAGAACAAATCTGTGCTGGGTAAGTTTGAGGTCAGATTTTTAAACATATGATAATTATGCTGGAAAACAGATCAGTAGAGGTTCATAACCAATATTAAAAATGTTAAAGAAATATCCTTCAACATTATGTTTCTTAGTGACAGAGAGGGAGACTGATTGAAAATAGATGATTGCTTAGTGCTTAAGAGAACCATAAAAGCTATATGTGCAAACAATCATCTAGCATTAGCAGTACTTCAATACAAAGCACCTTTCAAATTGGCAATATTACCCTGACCTCAAATTTAAATAATTTAAAGAAGTGACTTTTAAACACAAGTATGAGAAACTTTAGGAGATACATTATGAATAACTAGTGAGATGTCCCCAAGATTTATTAAGATATTGTGTATTGGTAAAAATATACCCAATACAACAAAATGGATTACTTGCATTGATGTTATCTGAATCACTGCTGTAAATAAAATAGCATTTCACATTATAAATATATCAAACTCAACTGTTAAAATGCCTTTACTATTTGGAAAGGTACACCATAATAAAATTGTGTTAACTTCACATATCTGGGACAGATAACAGTCTATCAATATGATAAATGTTCTGTGGCTTTCATTAAATATTTAAAAAATGTAATTTGTTTCCAAATGCCATTTTTCTCACGATTTCCTTAAATATTAATACAGAGGACTTTGCTGGCAACTGAACAGCTGCAAAGCCAAATCTTTCGAAAGTGACATTAATAATCAAGTTGTACAAACTACTCTCTTTCATAGTTGAAAGCAGCAGTAAGCTTCCCCCTGAATGCTTACAAACAATGCGAATAGAAGCTGACAATTTAAAGTACTAGAAAAGAGAAGAATGGTCTCTTAATTTTAATCTGTGGCATTTTGTCTTGGTGCTTGATGTGCTTTGTAACGTTATTGCTTTTACCTTCAGTATAAATGAGAGGAAACTAACTCTGGGATCAAATGTCTTGTCAACCCCACCCCCAACCCCCAACCAAAATAACATAGATGTGGAAAAAAATTCAATATAAGAAGTAGGGTGATAAATTCTAAACATCCAACTCCAAAATTAACCTTTCCCTTTTCACCTTCTTACACTACTCCAATTTTAAATTCATGAAATAAAATCTCATCTTCTGTCTAGACACTCTACAGCCCTTGGGACGTACACTGAATTAATCTGTTTCAGTGAACAACTTTACAAGTTTGTTAAAGAAGTGGCCATTTCTGGTATAAGAGCAGGGAATGCTGGGTAGGGGAGGGGTTCACCAGTTTAATGTTGAGTTAGGAAGTGGTAGTATCTTAGATGAATGAAATTGGAAGGTTGACCCCTGAGATACTCTGTCTCTCTTGTGGATTCAGATTGGCCTGTTGAATGTTTCAAGCATCTGCAGAATTTTGCTTTACAATCTCCTGCCAGTTTTGATATATCTCTTCATCTGAGGTAACAACCCATGAAATTTTCTCTGCCTGCTTTCAATGGCAGTATGTCCATCATCAACTATGGAGACAAAAACTGCACACAGTTCTCACTGTTCAGACTCACAAGCTGTTAAATTGCATCAACATTTACCTACTTACATATTTCAATCCTTTTACAATCAGAATCAACATTTCATTTGCCATCATAATTACCTCCCGCATGTCACAACTCTTAGTGTTTCTTGCACAATAACATTCTGTAAGCTCACTCTATTTGAGTAATAATTGCCTTTACTTTCTTTCCAAGTGAATAATTACTTATTTTCTGACATCATACTCCATCTGGTAGCTCCTTTTCCATCATTTATCCAGGCTCATTGCAGGCTGCATGTACCCTCTTCACAACTTGATAGCCTTCCCATTTTCACATCAGTAGTACCCAGTCCCTTCAACGACATTGCTGAAGTGGATTGTAAACAGCTGAGGTCCCAGCACAGATCCCTCTCACACTTCGCTAATTACTGATTGATGAATCTGAAAATGGCTCATTCATCCCAATTTTTTTCCTCTCTGCCAGCTAGACAATCCCCTATCCTTGCGAATGTACCTCAAAATGTGAGCTTTTTATTCAGAGCAGGGGTGGCACAGTATCACAGCGGTTACTGTAATGCTGTAACAGTACCAGAGAGCCAGGTTCAATCTCCCTGCCATGTGTAAGGATGTTCTCCCTGTAACCGCAGGGGCTCCCTCCCAGCAGTCCACTTCCCAAACAGATAAGTTAATTGGCCCTCTGTGTGTAATTGGGCGTTGTGGATTCGTTGGGCCAGAAGGGCTGATCTCATGCTGTATCTGTAAATAAGCAAATAAACATTTTCAGTGAGGTAATCTATCAAATGCCTTTTTAAGTCCAAACTAGTCAAGGAAAATTTCCCTTTCATAAACCACATTGACATTG
This sequence comes from Hemitrygon akajei, assembly GCF_048418815.1. Taxonomy (NCBI): domain Eukaryota; kingdom Metazoa; phylum Chordata; class Chondrichthyes; order Myliobatiformes; family Dasyatidae; genus Hemitrygon; species Hemitrygon akajei. The sequence goes on from NC_133135.1 coordinate 57,007,626, forward strand.
CCTGATTGCCTTATGTATTTTTTAAGAAGTCCTGCCATGTCCTTATTAAACATTCCGGGATTTTCCTCGAATACAGATGTTGGGTGAATCTCTCCTTTCTTAGCCTCTACTTTCTGAGGAGGCTGAGGAACACTGGACCTCACACATCTGTACTCACGTCATTCTACAGGTGCACAGTAGAGAGCATCCTACAAACTGCACCGCTGCTTGGTATGGAAACAGACTCTACAGTGGGTAGTTAAAACTGCCAAATGCAGCACTGGCGTCAGCATGTACATGCCATTATGGACATGCAGTATATACAGAAAGGTGCTGGAAAAGGGCCAGTAACATCATGAAGAATTCCACCCACCCTGTTCATGGACTGCTTGTTCCACCACAATCAGGGAAGAGGCTACATAGCATCCATGTCCCAGACTCAGCCTCAAAAACAATTACTTTCCCTAGGCAGTAAAGGCTGATTTATACTTGTGCATCGCATCTACGCCGTAGGTACCCAGCGTACCCTACGCTGTAGGGTGACGTGCACCTCCCCAAAAAACTCACTCATGCGTCGCGACAACGCAGACGGCAACAACTGTGATTGTCCGCTTGGTAGCATCACATTTCCTCCGACGCATTTCCGGTTGCTTTTTCTCCGCCATGTCTATACACCGATTTGAAGTAGATGAACCAAATCGTCAAATCTACCTGCCGACATGCGAAAATGTTTGAAATGCATCTCCTCGTCCATGTCTCTCATGAAGAAACTCAACACAGTGGCATAGAAACCCCACCGCCAACTAGTGTTTTGGCGCACACCAACACAAGCTCGTTACGGCATAGAGCGACGCAAAAGTGAAAATTAGGGCTACGGTGTATGCTGCGGCATAGCCTGTATGCACAAGTATAAACCAGCCTTAAGGCTGATCAACATCTCCACCCATTGACCTTACACTATTTTATTATTTCCTGTCAGTCATTTTATGTACCGATGGATACCCTTGTGCCTAGCATCTCTTTATAGACATACAATTAATCCATATACTTCAGCAATTTTATATATATTGAGTTTTTAATTATTATTGTGTTCTTTATCTGTTTCTTTTGTGCTGCATCGGATCCAGAGTATCAACTAATTTGTTCCCCTTTACACTATTGTACTGGAAATTACATTAAACAATATTGAATCTTGAGTTTGTTGATCTGCTAAAGCCCTTCCCATATTTAACTTAACAGTTTCACTCATCCAAGTGCAGATGTTAATTAAGCTGTAAAACAGGAGAGAGAGAGAGAGAGAGAGAGAGAGAGAGAGAGAGAGAGAGAGAGAGAGAGAGAGAGAGAGAGAGAGAGAGAGAGAGAGAGAGAGAGAGAGAGAGAGAGAGAGAGAACAGCATTTCAGGCACAAGGAGAGGCAAGGGTAGCATTTGCCAGTAGTGAGACGATAACCCAAGATAAGTCAGTGGGGAGGCTGAGAAGCTGTAAAAAATGTGGCTGAAGATTCTATATCCTCAGCAGCTTCTCTCAAGTGGCAGCTCTTACGAACACGGTTATACATCTTTGGAGGTAGAGCACAAACATAAATTAGTTAGATTAATTGCCTACAGACACAAGTCTGTTCAATCTGCTTCTGATCATCACACTAAAGAAAGCACAGGAAGGATTTAAAAGAATGGCCTTGGGAATGAAGGGCATAAATTACATAGATAGGCTAGAGAAACTGGATTAAGAAAAGACGGGCTGAGCACTGATCTGATAGACAGTGCAGGCTCAACAGTCCTTCGCTGAAATCAGGTTACAATTCTTCAGATATATTTATGATCATCTTCATTCAATATTAATTGCCTCTTTAAATATTTAATACATGTTTTTAAGATTTGTTACAGATTATTTGATTTAAAATTTCCATTTAAAAACTCATTTAAATAAAAGTTCAAAAAGGAGTTTAAAATTACCCTTGCAGAAGATAATGGCAGAATTGATTGCATTTTCTGAGGAAATGAAGGGAATGTTGCACTATGGATGATATTTTATATACCATTCACTAACATTGAATACCACAGGAAAAAAAATCAAGTCAGGAAGGAGTAAAAGTAAATTCAGCACTTCCAAGCTCAATACACCAGTACATTAGCCCCATCATTTGTTTGTACTTTGCTGTCTTTATTGTTCTTGGTAAATATTTACAAACATTTATAATCCTTAAAAGTATTTTCCCCATACATTCATGCTATTTTACTTGGTGGTAATTTCCACTCACGTCTTCTGGCCCTGCAATTATCATGGTAATGTTCCACAATAAAGCGCAAAATGCAGCTTGCCGAGTAATCAGGGGTTGCCATCATCTAACACAGTCACCTTACCAAACAGTAAAGGTGGTCTTTGTATTCAAAACAGCCCAGTTATAGACACTGACATTTTAGTACCAGTAAACTATTGACAGAAAAGCTATTCATAACGTGCAGAATACATCGGTGTGGAAATGAGCTCTTTTTGCAGAGTAATGCAATTACCCCGTTTAAACACAGCAATTATGTCCTGTAATACCTAGTCCACCATAAATCCCACAGAAGTCAGAGGACAGAATGTCAAGTAGTATCAATAATGGATAAGCTGCAAACTATATGATGTCATTACTTTCCTTCATCTACCACAATAAACAAAAAAATGATCATAACAACCTATTTACTGGACAAGTCTTTTAAAAAAAGTCATTTGGGTACCTACAGGAAGCGGAATATTTAATGCCATCCTTAACTGATAAACATTCAAAGTGAAGCAGCAAAGAGAAGCTCATCTCTACCTGGAAGAAAAGGGTTACTTTGTAGGTGAAAATCCAATTTTGTGAAACTGAACTTTTCTCAAAAATGCTTTTCAAATGGATACTCTGGCTTGGAAATTGGATCTTATAGATGTTTGACTTGGAGGAAACAGTTCTGGAGTTCATTATGAGTGAATGGTGCCTAATTTGTAATTGAATTGGGCTTTTATGTACTGTCCATGTCAGGATACTTAATACATCTTACTGTCAAAAACCTAACTAATATCACCAATATTTGTGTAATTCACATTTCTGTGCACAAGTACTGTACATAAATTGTTTAAACCTTCAAACGATGAGTACGATGCAATAATCCCAGAGAAAGCTCAAAGTAAATTATCAAAGTACGTGTTATCATATACTACCTTGTGATTCATTTTCTTGCAGGTATTTACAGTGAAAAAAATACTATAGAACTTCATGAAAAATATACATAAACAGACACTGGCTGACAAACAACTGCTGTGCAAAGAGAGAACATTGTGCCAGCTTTTGAAGCTGCTTCTCTTTGGAAGCTGCCCATTCGGAACTCCTGAAGTATCAAACATCCATGTAAAAAGTGATTAAATTTAAAGGCAACACACACAAAATCATGGAACCCTTTTGCTCCGCTGCCACTTGCACTGCTGCTGTGTGGCTGCCAAAGGGGAATGTGTCACTAAGGTCTTGTATTGCTTCATGGAAAAGAGTTGCAAGGTGTGTTTAGTTGAGTCTGATCCTATCGTAAAAACTAGGCTGCTTTTGGAAAACAAAATATTTGAATGTTGAATGCTAAATGTAGTTGTGATGAAACATCAACTGCTTATTCCTTTCCATTGAGGTTGCCTAACCTGTCGAATTGCAAAATAATTTTTGTGTTCAGATTTTTATGTTCATAAATTTTTATAAATTTTCTTAAACACAAATGATTCTGCAGCTGCTGGAAATTTTGAGCAATGCACACAAAATGCTGGAAGAACTCAGCAAGTCAGAAGTCCTGATGAAGGGTCTTGGCCTGAAACATCAGCCATCTATTCCCCTCCATAGATACGACTTGACTCCATGATTTTGTGTGTGTGTTGCCTTTAAATTTAATCACTTTTTACATGGATGTTTGATACTTCAGGAGTTCCGAATGGGCAGCTTCCAAAGAGAATTCTGACTGCTTAAACACATCCTACAGTCAATGATAAGCGCTAAACCATTAGGGAGTGGTTGTCTTCAGCATTGTCCCATAGGATCATTTGAGACATCACATCTTATTTGGACCTTGGGTAGATAAATTGATGGAACTCATAACTTCCGCATCTTGAGCTATGCTGGCGGACACACCCTGAATCACAGGCATCTAAGCTCGGTGCCTTTACTCTTTCATCTTGGTGTCAGCTCTGAGCTATTAGCAAGGATTTCTGCTCACCAGATGAAAGAATTGGGTGGGCGTGGATTAGAAGACACAATTTTGCTCCTGCAAAAGTGAGCACTGTTCCCACATGCTCTACTGCTGTTCTTGCAGAAGGACCATCTGCTTATGCATGGTGTCTCTCTGCAGCTGCAGGAAGAAAATCTGTTGATGTACAGTCCCTCTCTGATAGCTCACATGCAGCAACCCTCTATCGCTACAGAGCCACAGGCTGCTCATGGGCAGCATCTTGGTGTCCACCAACAGTAGCAATGCTCCAAAGATTCTAACTTCAAAAGAAGACCTCTCAAGTCCTTCCCATGCCAGGCTCTTCTGTAGGAGACCATAACAGCCAAATATCCACCAGACTGCATGTACCGCATTGCCTGTCAGAGAAGTTGGAACCCTTTTGCTCCACTACCACTTGCACTGCTGCTGTGTGGCTGCCAAAGGGGAATGTGTCACTAAGGTCTTGTTATTGCTTCATGGAACAGGGTTGCAAGGTGTGTTTAGTTGAGTCTGATCCTATCATGAACTCCAATGGTCCTACTGTCACCCAAGTGACATTTCAAACAGGACTTTGGTCAATCTTATGATGTGTTATTTTAAACTGTATAAGGTAGAAAAATACAATCTTCAAAGACTAACTTAAAATTTATAACATATTAATTCCACAAAAGAAAATCATAGATGAAATTGAGCACTAGAAACTAGTATAAAGAAAATAAACTCTTCACTAAATAATCTCTTCAGTTAAAAAGCCTTTGCATCTGCCTCTGCCAATCCACCTATTAAAGTACTAACATGCTGAATCAAATTACAGTTGTAATTTTCCAAAAATCATTGTTTAACTAAATAAAATCCTGCTGGAGTTAATATTCATTCCTATTACCTTCTTTATCTGTTAGTATGTGGATATGGAAATAGAGATAACATGACAAGTTGATGATATTTCACCAAAATTTGAAACAGTAAGTTGTCACTTGTTTTCTCGATGCTGTCTGCCCTGCTGGGTATTGTTGGTGCTTTTGCATTGACTTCAGATTTTCAGAAGCTGTCAAACAACATTTCTGAATCCCCAATCTCACTTTTTAACCTCCATTTATTAATGTTTCTGTTGCATACCTTCTATGTTATCTTTAACAGTGATCATCTGAGTTGAAAAGAATTCTAATCTGTTTGTTCACTGAAGTTTTAGAGATTGATATTTTCACTATCTATATTAAATGTTTTAACAAATTTAAATACCTAAGAGTCCTGGTTTAAGTACTTCATAACTTGTGTGTTACATCAATTAATATGACTTAGGCTCCATAACAGCAACAATTTAACTACTTTGCAATCAAGCATCATTACTGTAGGAGGGTAAATTTGTAGTGCAGAATAACACACTATGTCAGACACACAAAAAAAAATTACAGGGCACTGCGTTTCTTAATAGTTGATACAAAGATTTACTTCTTTTCCTCATTCAAGATAATTGTAAAGATTAATCACTCAACTCCAAATGTTCAACACCTTATTCTTCTGCAACGTGCCACTACAGTAGTCTTTTTCCAATAGATTCCAGGCTGCTAATACAATCAGCATCATTTTCAAGGATCTTGATGGAGTTTGCATTCAAATTGTCCAACTCTCTGATTTCCCACAAGCAGCAACAAGGGAGATGGGTTTGAAAAATGGAAACTTACTACAGCTTTCCATCAATTCTCTAGAAATGGTTGACAAGGGAAGTCAAAGATAGCATAAAAGCAATAATGTAGCAAAAATAATGTGAAATTAGAGGATTGGGAAGCTTTTAAAAACAGAAAGCAACTAAAAAAGCCATAAGGAGGCAAATTATGAAATATTTTCATATTTCACCGTGGAAGACACTATCAGTATGCTAGAAATTCAAGAGGGCCAGGGGGCAGAAGTGAGATTTATTGCTATTACTAAGGATAAGGTGCTTGGGAAGCTGAAAGGTCTGAAGGTAGGTGGGTCACCTGGACCAGATGGACTACACCCTAGGGTTCTGAAAGAGGTAGCTGCAGAGATTGTGGAGGCATTAGTTATCATCTTTCAAGAATCATTGAATTGTGGAATGGTTCTAGAGGACTGGAAAAATGCCAATGTCACTGCACTCTTTAAGAAGGGAGGGATGCAGAAGGACATTACAGGACAGTTAGCCTGATTTAAGTGGTAGGTAAGATGTTGGAGTGTTGGAGTCCATTATTAAGGATGAGGTTTCGGTGTATTTGGAGGCATATGATAAAGTAAGCCAAAATCAGCATGGTTTCCCAAAGGGGAAATCTTGTCTGACAAGTCTATTTGAATTTTTTGAGGAAATAACAGGCAGGATAGACAATAGGCAGTAGATGTTGTTTACTTGGATTTTCAGAAAACCTTTAACAAGGTTCCACACATGGGGCTGATTTACAAGATAAGAGCTTGTGGTGTTACAGGAAAGACACTAGCATGTATAACAATTTGGCTCTCTGACAGGAGGCAAAGATTGGGAGTAAAGGGGGTTGGGGGGTTTAGCTGGTTGGTTGACAGTGACTAGTGGTGTTCTGAAGGGGTTGGTCTTGGGACTGCATCAATGATTTGGATGATGGAATTGATGGCTTTGTGGCCAACATGAAGATTGGTGGTGGGACAGGTAGTGTTAAGGAAGCAAGGAGTCTGCAGAAGGAAATAGACAGATTGGGAGAATGGGCAAAGAAGTGACAGATGGAATATGGCGTAGGTAAGTGTACAGTCATGTACTTTGGTGGAAGGAATAATGGTGTGGACAATTTTCTAAACAGGGAGAATATTCAAAGATCAGAGATGCAGAAGGATTTGGGAGTCCTTGTGCTCAATTTCCTAAAGGTTAACTTGCAGGTTGAGTTGGTGGTAGGAAGGCACTCATTTCAAGAGGACTAAAATATATGAGCAAGGATGTAATGTGGAGGCTTTATAAGGCATTTGTCAGACTGCACATGGAGTATAGTAATCAGTTTTGGGCTCCTTATCTAAGAAAAGATTTTCTGGCATTGGAGAGGGTCCAGAGGAGGTTCATGAGAATGATTCTGGGAATAAAAGGGGTAATGTATGAGGAGTGTTTGCACTGGACTTGTACTTGCTGGAATTTAGAAGAATGAGGGATGAAAGGCGACATGGTGGAAGTGGTGAGGATGTTTTCTATAGTGAGTGAGTCTAGGATCAGAGGGCACAGAATGGGGTTGAGAGGGATAATAAATTAGCCATGATCTTTTAGCAGGGCTTTCTTGTTTTTATGAGGCTGAGTTGCTAGCTTGACGCTCAGCCCTCAACCCAGCACGGATGGAAAGTGTGCAAGGGAGCTGGATTCGAACTCAGGAGCTTTCGCTCTGAAGTCAGGTGCTGATGGCATTATGCCACCAGCTGGACCATTTTGATATCACAGGATGAAGGAATATTATTTGTCAAATTTATTGTCATATGCACAAATATGGTGAGGTACAGGTACAAAGAAAAACTTCCTTGCTGCCACATCACAAAAATGTAGATTCAGACAACACACAGCTATACATAAATTACAATACATACATTATAAATACATAATACACAAATTATTCACCTAATTGTGCGAATGAATGGATCCTGAAATAAAGTTGGAGCACACAGAGACAGAAACAAATCAGCCACAAGAGGCAACGTAAAGATCTGACTTACTCCTTTTGTTTCTCTGCTTTCCCCTTTGTAATGAGGCCATGGCTACTCAGTGATGACAAACTGCCTCGCTTTTTCAGTAAACGAGCTGCCTTATCTTTTGCAATGTCAGACATGATGCTGTTCACCTGCAAACACAAGACATACATACCAAATATTAAACAGTACATGGAAGCAGCTAACATACATAAAAGCATGCCGACATGGTCAAGAGGTTGCTGTTAGTGACATGGACCATGGAATGATCGTTAGTGCCAGAAGGGATGGTTTGAATATCCCAGAGATTGCTGATCTCCTGGGATTTTCATGCATAACAGTGTCTAGAGTTTACAGAGAATGGTATGAAAAACAAAAAGCATCCAGTTCTGTGGGAGAAAATGCCTTGTTAATGAGAGAGGTGAGAGGAGATTGGTTAGACGGGTTCAAGCTGAAAGTGGGGTGATTCAAATCCCCAGACTTTAAAACAGTGGTGTGCAGAAGAGCATCTCTGAATACACATGTTGAACCTTGAAGTGGATGGGCTACAGCACAGCATACCACACCATGTTTGACTCTTCTTATTGCAATAATATGATGATTTAGTATATTAGTTGTGTGAGACACTTTAGGAATCCACTCTACTGAAGACACGAGGATCTGAAGCAACAAGCAATGTACTGAAAGAACTCAGCAGGAGTTCAAGGTAAATGAACCCTTAGTAGACAGTGGTCATAATATAACAGAATTCACTCTGCAGTGTGAGAGGGATAAGCTAATGACAGATGTATTGGTATTACAGTAGAGTAAAAGGAATGAGAGTGGAAAGAGAGAGCAGCTGGCCAAAATTGATTAGAAAGGGACACTGGCAGGGGTGGGTGTAGAGCACCAATGTGTGGAGCTTCTGGGAGAAATTTGGAAGGTGGTTCATTCAATTCTAAAGGGGGGGGGGGGAAGAGGCAATCATGGCTGACAAGGGAAGTCAAAAACAGTATAAAAGCAAAGGAGAGGGCAGACCATACAGCAGAAATAGTGCAAAGCTAGAAGATTGGAAAGTTCTTAAAAGCCAACAGAAGGCAACTAAAAAAGAAATAGAGAAAAGATAAAATATGAAGGTAAGCTAGCCAATAATATAAAAAAGGATACCAGAAGTTCTTTTTGGATATATAGCTAGACAGAGTAAGAGAGATGCAGATGTGGACATCTGTCGACTGGAAAATTATGCTGGAGAGGTAGCAATTGAGGACAAAGAAATGGCACCTGAACTAAATAGGTATTTTGCATCAGTCTTCACTGTGGAAGACACCAGCTTTAGGCCAGGAATTCAAGATTGTCAGGAGTCGAAAGTGAGTATTGTCACTATTACTAAGGAGATAATTGGGAAGCTGAAGGTAGGTAAGTCACCTAGACCAGATGGATTACATTCCAGGGTTCCAAAAGAGCTAGCTGAAAAGATTGCAGAGGCATTAGTAGTGATAGTTGAAGAGTCACGAGATTCTGGAATGGTTCTGCAGGACTGGAGAATTGCAATTGTCACTCCAGTTAAGAAGGGAGAGAGGCAAATACAGGATAGTATAGGCCAGTTAACCTGCCTTTAGTGGCTGGCAAGAGCTTGGAGGCACATGATAAAATAGACTGAAGTCAGCATGGTTTCCTTAAGGAGAAATTTTGCCCAACAGATCTTTTAGTATTCATTGAGGAAATAACAAGCAGTATAGACAAATGAGAGTCAGTGGGTGTTGTGTATTTGGATTCTCAGAAACCTTGGTCAAGGCGCCACACATGAGGCTGGTTATCAAGCCACAAGCCTATGGTATTACAGGGAGATTCTAGCATGGATAAAGCATTGGCTGACTGGCAGGTGGCAAAGAGTGAGAATAAAGGGGGCCTTTTCTGGTTGTCTGCTTGTGACTAGTAGTGTTCCATAGGGGACATTATTGGGATAGCTTCTTTTCACTGATATGTTGATGAAGCGGGGTGACTGTAGAAGTACTTTGACTGATCAGGAGAATGGTCAATAAGTGGCAGATACAATGTAGTGTAGGGAAGTGTATGGCAATGAAGGAATAAAGGTGCAGACTATTTTCTAAATGGAGTGCAAATTCAGAAATCTGAGGTACAAAGAGATTCATAAGTCCTTATGCAGGATTCCCTAAAGCTTAACTTGTAGATTAAGTCCATGGTCAGGAAGGCAAATGCATTGATTGAGAATATAGAAGCAAGTTTTTAATGCTGAGGCTTTATAAGGTCAACATTACAATCTTAGTTAGACTGCACTTGTAGCACTATGAGCAGTTTTGGGCTCTTTATCTAGAAAGGATGTGCTAGTGTGGGAGAGTGATGCACCATCAATAACTCACTCTGAGACGTAAAGGCGAGGTATCGGCTTTTATTGACTGGAAGAAGGAACAAGCAGTGAGTGACCACCATACTACATCCTGGAGACTGAGAGGCCAGGATCAGACCTCCATCACCTTTATACAGGGGTCTGTGGGAGGAACCACAGGAGCAGTCATCAGGGAGCGTGTCCAGACAGGTATATGTAGTTCACCACAGAGAGTAACCAGATAAGATTCATGAGAAAGATCCTGGGAATGAAAGAGTTGATGCACCATGCCTGTTTGATGGCTCTGGGTCTGTACTCAGAATGGGGGGGGGGGGGGGGTGGGTGGGTGGTAGAGATCTCATTGAGGCCTATCAAATATTGAAAGCCTTAGATAGAATATACGTGGAGGATGTTTATTATAGCGGGAGAGTCTAGGGTTAGAGGGCACAGCCTCAGAATATAAGGACATTCCTTTAGAACAGAGATGAGGAGGAATTTCTTTAGCCAGGGAGTGGTGAAACTGAGGAATTAATTGCCACAGATGGTTGTGGTAAGAGAAACTAGGAGAGTGGAGTGGAATGGAGTGGTATTAATTCATTACAGGAAGCGCGATACAAATTGTAGTCGGGACAACGGTGACAATGGAAACTGAGCTTCTCGCGATTTATATTTGCTTAAACGTGTATAATTTCACACAAACATCCTCGGGAAAAATAACAAACGTGATTTTGAAGTTCAAAACTTTTAATTTAACTTAAAAGCCTCCCAAGTTGTTCAGGGAAATTGGTTCAGACAACCGTTACACGTGTCGGGGTATTTAACACAGTTGAATTAACTACAATTAAAACTGCTATTGGGTGAACCACAACGAAGTTGTTAACCGAGTCAGGGTTTAAGTTGTTCCCAGCTCCATCATGTTAGACAATCTCTCCACAATTACCGGCGTCCACTTCCGCTGTTCGCGTTGCTAGGGGCAAGGATATAAAATTCGTTCTTAACATTGCAACCGGCTGTCTGTAGCTTAATCCCGTTTGAGAAAAACAAAATAATGAACGTACTTTAATGCCAATTTTAACATCAGAAGCAACTTACGAGAAGTTAAGAGTGACCTGTAACCACCGATTATCCGTCCAAAAGCGCCCTTAGCAACACGCTGGGACGGGAAAATGAAAAACAAACTGACATCACCCAACCAATCCTAGCCCTGAAATGGTTAGACAGCCCGACAGTGGCCAACCGAGTACACCGCCCATTTGCTGTATTTAGCCAATCATAGCCTCGTAAACTGGTACACTGTATTGTAATAACCAATTAAATTTTGAGTTCTCGTTTAACTTTTTTTTTGACTCTGCAGCGGATGAGCTGATAGCATTGATGCTCGTTAGAGCGAAGATCCCCGATTCACGAGTATATCTAGTAGTTTATGCATAACAGTCCAGATGGTCATTTGTTAATGTCCTGGAAGAGACATTAATCTTAACCTGGTCTCGAATAAAAACCGACGTTGTTGGATGCACTAACAAGGTCAGGCAGCGCCTGTAGAAAGAGAAAGATGCTTAACATTCTAGTCAGACCCTATTCGCCAGAAGCAGGGAAGAGATTAAATATATTTTAACTTGCAGAGAAGGCGATAGGAAACTGGTTAGTACGAACTGTGGTTGGCAATTTATCAAAGACTAGAAAGGGAAATCACGGTCAATGTGTAAGGCAAAAAAGACAGATGGAGTACCTTTATCGTTGGCATTCTTGGTCTCTTTAACACTGACACATGATCCTATTACATTTTCAGAAAAGAATACAGGAACGTTCACGTTCTGGCCAGTATATAAATATGATTGAATATTGTGAAACAATGTGGCTATTACTACACTGATGACCATCAGAGCTTGCTGCCTGTATGCAATTTGTGGCAGGGAACTAACCATTTGAACAGGCCCCATTTATTCAGGAGCCGTAGGAGTACAGGTAGGGGTGAGTAAAGCTTAAAAAACAGAAAAAAAAGATTTCTGTTTTTCTTATTTGGATTTTCATTCCCTGAAACGTAGATAGAAAGTCGGACGTGATGGTCCATTTATTTAGTGAAAGTTCCTGCTGAACAACTAAGAGTCTGGAAGTACAGTCAGAAAATAACGTTTAATCCATCATTTTAACTGTTCTATTGAAGTCTTTGTTGAAACCATTTCATTACTTGAGGATGAATACACATTTTAAAAAATTACAAATAAATAAACATGTTTATTTAATTTTACTATAATCAATTTAAGAGAGATTTAAACTTGTGTCTCTGGATTAATGGTCCTGACCTTTGAATGTCATTTAACCACTATGCTTCTGAACTTATATTGTTGGGGCAAATGTCACTTTGCTTCTGAGATCTATAGAGTTTTGTTAACAAAAAGTACAATGTATGTGGATAATTAGAATCAGAATTAGAATCAGATTTATTATCACCGGCATGTGTCATGAAATTTGTTAACTTAGCAGCAGCAGTACAATGCAATACATAATATACAAGAAGAAAAGATAATTATTAATAACTAAATAAGTAAATCAATTACAGTATTTGTATATTGAATAGATTAAAATTCATGCAAAAACAGAAATAATATACTGTATGATTAAAAAGTGAGTTATTGTTCCCAGGTTCAATGTCCATTTAGGAATTGGATGGCAGACGGAAAGAAGCTGTTCCTGAATCACTGAGTGTGTGGCTTCAGGCTTCTGTACCTCCTAACTAATGGTAACAGTGAGAAAAGGGCATGTCCTGGGTGCTGGAAGTCGTTAATAATAGACGTTGCCTTTCTGAGACACCAGTTCTTGAAGATGTCCTGGATACTTTGTAGGCTAGTATCCAAGATGGAGCCAACTATATTTACAGCCTTCTGCAGCTTCTTTCAGTCCTGTGCAGTAGCCTCCCCCCCCCCCCACCAGTGATGCAGCCTGTCAGAATGCTCTCCACAGTACATCTATAGAAGTTTTTAAGTGTATTTGTTGACATAGCAAATCTCTTCAAACTCACTGTCTTGCCTTCTTTATAACTGCATTGATATGTTGGGACCAGGTTAGATCTTCAGAAATCATGACACCCAGGAGCTTGAAATTGCTCACTCTGATCCTTCTTTGAGGATTGGTATGTGTTCCTTCGTCTTACCCTTCCTGAAGTCCACATTGCTGCGGTACCACTCCACTAGTTGGCATATCTTGCTCCTGCATGCCCTTTCGTCTCCATATGAGATTCTACCAACAATAGTTGTATCGGCAGCAAATTTATAGATGGTACTTGAGCTATGCCTAGCCACACAGTCATGGGTAAATAGAGAGTAGAGCAGTGGGTTAAGCACATGCCCCTGAGGTGCACCAGTGTTGATCATCAGCAAGGAGGCTGTGTTATCACCAACCTGCACAGATTGTGGTCTTCCAGTTAGGAAGTTGAAGATCCAATTGCAGAGGGAGGTACAGAGGTCCAGGTTCTGTAAATGGGTAATGGTCCAATGGAACTAGACTTACCTTAAACAACAAGACGTGGCCTGCACAATATATTCCATTTGTGATCTGATCTGTGCCTGATAATGCAGTATAATGCCTTTATTCTTGCAACAAAGCTAAAATGCAATTAGCCTCACCAGTTGTTTTCTGCATCTGCACTTTGTTCCAGTGATTTGTGTGCAAGCATTCAGCTTCCTGTGAGTTTCATTCTCAGACCATTTGAAAAATACTCTGCATTCCTGATTTCCCCCCCACAAAATGGCTCACTTTGCATTTCATTATGTAGTAATCCATTTGCCATGCCCTTGCCTAGTCAGTTACTGTATTACATTCACTTCTTGTACAATGAATCTTGTAATATTTGTTTTCCATTGAAAACTCCACAGAATATTACTGTGTTGACAAGTCTGAAAGAAGTATTTACATGCAAGCATTTCCCACACTGTTAAAAGTTGGCATTCTAACACGATTTCCAGTGGTAATATTTTAAACAACATCTAAAGCTCCACCTGTAATATTAGAAATCATTTTGAGCACAGGATGTTGTTGTATGCTATGGCCACACAGTGGTACTCTTTTACAAATTTCCCAGCTTCTGAACTGTCTCTTCCAACCCAGCAGCTAAATGCAGGTGCATTTGATTTAAATATCTTTATCTCTACTTATTTTCCCTAAGAGAAAATAGGTACAAGAAAAGGTAATGATGCAGAATTGTCAGACACTTCCTAAATTAGTTTGTGAACCAACCTTCGTCACCCTCATCCTATCTCAGCAAAGGAATGCTATGGATTATTCTTGCACTAACATGAACTTGTCTCTGATTCTATCTTTTCTTTTGCACAGTATTTTTTCTGTCTTTCTTCACTGTCTATAATTTACATTCTCTGCATCGTCTAGACCTATGTGCCTTTGATGCTGGTGCAAGCTGGTTTTTCACTGTACCTGCTTCTCACTATACTTGTGCACAGGACAACAATCGTGACTTGACTTGAACTTCTGTTCCACCTGTTTCTATACCACACTTGTGCCCAGACACCGCCTTCCTTACTCTCTATGAGATAGAAAGGATTAATGAGAGAAAGTGGTGCTACCTTAGGAATCTGGAGGTATTTGGTGTTGGGTTAGTAGGAAAAGCAATATGGACTGGGGACAATATAAAAATGATAGGAGAAGGGACTTGTAGATGGATGACATGGATGATGCAGACTATGGGGCTGAGGAGGTGTTATGTGATAGGCTGGAGAGATTGTATATCACATCACTTTCTGCTACTGTTCTGCCTCGTGGCTGGATCTGTCTTCCATTAAGCTACCTCCAAAGAATTGTGCAGACCTGCCTTAATTGGTGATTAAATAAGAAACTAACTCCCAAAGTTGTAATCACTTACCATGAGCCCTCTTGGTTGGATTCATTGAATTTAATAATTATACAAACAGTATATTATGCTATTACTTCCTGCCTGAGAAGTGACTTGATCTACTCCAATTTGCTGACCAGAGCAACAGGTCCACAGCAGATGCCATCTTCATTGTCTCTTCATTCAACCCTGGAATGTAACATTTCAATGATGCATACATCAGGATGCTCTTTATCAATTACAGCTCAACATTCAACATCATCATCCCCTCAAAACTAATCAATAAGCTTCAAGACCTTTGCCTCAATACCTCCTTGTACAATTTGGATCCTTGATTTCCTCACTTGCAGACTCCAGTCAGTTTGGATTGGCAACGACATTTCCTCCACGATCTCCATCAGCATGGGTGCACCACATGGTTGTGTGCTTAGATCCCTGTTCTACTTGTTTTACACTTACGACTGTGTGGCTAAGCACAGCTCTTATGCCATATTCAAGTTTGCTGCTGACACCACTGTCGTAGGCTGAATCAAAGATGGTGATGAATCAGCATATAGGAGGGAAATTGAAAATCTGGCTGAGTGGTGCTGTAACAATAACCTCTTACACAAAGTCAGCAAGGCTATGGAGCTGATTATTGACTTCATGAGATGTAGACTAGAAGTCCATGAACCAGTCCTCATGGGAAGATCAGAGGTGGGGAAGTCAGCAACTTTAACTTCTTCAATATTATTATTTTGGAGAACCTGCCCTGGGCCCAGCACATAAGTGCAATTATGAAGAAAGCTCAGCTGCACCTCTACTTCCTTAGGAGTTTGTGAAGATTCAGCGTGTCTTTCATAAACTTCTATTGATGTGTAGTGGAGACTATATTGACTGGACTATACAGCCCAGTCCACCATGAGTAAAAGCCTCTCACCATTGAGAGCATCTACACGAAACACAGTTACAGTAAAGCAACGTCTGTCATCAGTGTACCCTCACCACCCAGTCATACTCTCTTCTCACTGCTGCCATCAGGAAGAAGGTACAGGAGCCTCAGAACTAACACCACCAGGCTGAGGAACAGTTATTACCCCTCAACCATCAGTCTCTTTGAACCAAAGGGGATAACTTCACTCAACTACACTTGTCCCATCTTTGAAATGTTCCATAACCTATGGACTCACTTTCAAGAACTCTCCATCTCATGTTCTTGATATTTATTGTTTATTTATTATTATTATTTCTTTCTTTTTGTATTTGCAGTATGTTGTCTTTTGCACATTGGTAGAATGCTCAAGTTGGTGTGGTCTTTCATTGATTCTGTTATGGTTGTAATTTTATTATGGATTTATTGAGTATGCCCACAAGAAAATGAATCTCAGGGTTGTATATGGTGACATATGTGTACTTCTACATAAATTTACTTTGAACTTTATTACCTTTGCTAACCGCTGAGTTGAAAATTGCTAAAGCTTCACTGCATTCCTGTGAGTGTTGTAACATTACTTATTACATTAAAAGTTTAACATAACATTTGATAGCTTTGAAAAACTAAAATATTTCACACACTAAACCTTAATGGAAAATCTTTTTAAGATTCAGTAAAAGGTTATCAGCTGTAATGGCTTTTACAGTTTATATCTGAATAATTTTTCATCTCCTATTTGGTAAAGTATTCTTGCTTCTACCAGTGCAAGTAACTAATTCTGCTCTTGTGACTGGTTTGAGATGGTTCTGGCAAATCTCAGTGACTTCTGGCTGGTGGCTAATGATACAAGGAATACAACTAAATACCTTTGTACTTTTTAATCATACTTTTTCTGGTAAACAATCATCACAAACAATAGTCTGTAACTTCCCTTTGGACTTGGAGGCAATTTGATGTGGCAGAACTGTGACGAGGTGAGGCAGCAGGCCTGTCACCGAGAGAGAGGATCTGAGGTTTGATCGATTCAAGCACTGAGCCAAATCGGAAAGGTCATGTACAGGCCAAATTGAGGTGGTGGGGTCTAGGCCCCAGAGCATACTGAAGCAACTGAACTCAATGCTTGGACGACCATTTAGGGGTCAGGCCAGACTGAAAAGGTCAAGGTGTCGGGGCCCGAGGTGAGGGTTGGGCTGGTTCAGCTCGCTACTCCACGATGTTTACTTGGCTCTGTGCTAAACTCCCTGCGGACTTCTGTTCAGAACACTACTTGCCTGCGATTATTGTTTGAATGATCAGTTTTTTCTTTCTCTCTGTCTTCGACTGTCTTCTTATTTTTATGGATTCTTTTGAGATTTTTTGCATGACCGCCTGTTAGGAGATGAATCACTAGGTTGTATAATGTATACATACTTTTATAATAAACGTACTTTGAACTTGGAGACACACTATTGTGTTAAATGTTCAAGAGTTTCCCATTCTAGTTGGAAAAATTGACATGGAAATTTGATCTAGGAGGGTTACAACTTGCAAATTTTAAGAATTATTATAAAGCAAATCAACTTAGATTTATTGCATCTTTTTTTGAGAAAGATAGACCGACATGGATTAGAATAGAACTAGATAAGATAGGAGAAAATACACCAGAAGATTTTATATATAAATGGGAATCTAAATGGATACGGGAAAAGAAAGAATCTCCTATATTAAAACATTTGATTGACTTATGGAATAAGATAAATGTTGATGATGAGACAAAGAAATCTTTATTAGCAAAGAGATCTTTAATTCAAAATAGACATTCCTTTTACAATGGATAATCAACTTTTATATAATTGGTTTCAAAAAGGGATTAGATATATAGGAGATTGTTTTGAAGGAGGTATATTAATGTCATTTGATCAATTAAAGAATAAATATAAAGTATCAAACAACACTCTTTTTTGTTACTTCCAATTAGGGGCTTATTTAAGAGAAAAATTAGGTCAAACAATGTTATTGCCGAAATCTAATGAAATAGAAACTTTAATTCAAAAAGGAAAAACTAAAAAATTTATTTCTTGTATGTATAGCTTGATTCAAAAACAGGCAATTAAACAAGGAATCCATAAGTCAAGACAAAAATGGGAAAGTGACTTGAATATTAAAATTGAAGAAACAAATTGGTCAAGACTATGTCTTGATAGTATGACAAATACAATAAATGTTCGGTTAAGATTAGTGCAATATAATTTTTTACATCAAATATATATTACACCACAAAAAATAAATAAATTTAATCCAAATTTATCTGATCAGTGTTTCCGATGTAACCAAGAAATCAGTACTTTTTTACATTCTACTTGGTCTTGTTCTAAAATTCAACCTTTTTGGACAAATTTAAGAGTTTTTTTGGAACAAATTATTGGAACACAACTTCCACATAATCCAATATTATTTTTATTAGGCGATATTGAAGGGATAAAATCGAAACCCAAATTGAATAAATATCAGAAAGAATTCATAAAAATTGCACTGGCAGTAGCCAAAAAGGCTATTGCAGTTACTTGGAAATCGGACTCATACTTAAGTATAGATCGTTGGAAGAATGAAATTTCCAGCTGTATTCCACTTGAAAAAATTACTTATAATTTAAGAGATAAATATGAAACATTTTTGAAAATTTGGCATCCTTATTTACAAAAGACAGGATTAAATATATAGGTGCTCCGAAGATAAAATAATTGGTTATTTGGGGAAATAAATAAATAAATATACTAAAGTTATTACGAACTCCGTGGAGCATGTGGGAATCTTCCGATATCCAGGCACTCTCTCTTTCTTTCTTTTTTTTTTCTTTTTCTTTTTCTTTTTTTCTATAGGGATGTTAGGGGGAGGGGGGAAGGGTATATATATATTTTTTCTTTCTGTAATCATTTGAAAACTCAATAAAAAAAGTTAAAAAAAAAAGAATTTCCCGTTCTACTACACATGAGTTATGATGTTGAACTGAGTTGTGGAGAGATTTTCATTTGGATGTTTTCCCTGGTACAGACAGGTGATTTCTTTTTCAGGACTGAGCAGAAGAAAACGTTCTGTTGCTCACTGTGCTGTGCTTCTGTCAGATTTTAAAAGAGCTGAAAAATGGAAGTCCAAAAGAAACACAGTATTTATAAATAGACCACATTTCAATTTTTAAACTTTATTTCAATTTCAAAAAAAAGCAACATTTAACATTTTAAACAGTTATGACAGTACAATTTCCATACTGTATAGAATTTTGAATTTTAAATTTATAAATGGCCAGACCATTTCTTTAATACATAATACATTAAAACATAGTTGCATATTCATAATTATGTGCAATGAACCAACAGGGAAAACAGCCACTGAGGGAATGACATATATATTTGTATATATATATTTATATAAAAACATCAGTATTTACAAAATAGCACGCAACATCAATGGAGCCATTTCTTATTTTTGTTTCAGTTCCCTCCCTCTCTTCTGAAGGTGTTGACTCATCATGCTGGGATATGGTCACGCAGGCCCAAAGGTACCTCACCCCTAGTAGCCATTCAGTGTGTGCTTCTTAGTGGGTGACCTGACAATCGATGTTGACAAGCTATCAAACCGTGAAAGGTATGGCAGTGAGTGTGAGATAAAAACAGTTAAAATGTTGGAAATACTCAGCAGGTCAGGCAGCATCTGCAGAGAGAGAAACAGAATTAATGATTCAGGCTGATGACCTTTCATCAGATCCAGAATCATTCAGTGAGCATGACTGTGAACCACTCAACATCCACAAATGTGCTCGCTTCAGTCGGTGCCACTGCATAGTAATCAGGAATGAGGTCCCTCGCCAATTTTTCCCTGCCTAGTACATGGGACATGAGGGCTAATTGTAGCAGTTCAACTTTTGTCCAGCTGAGACTAATCGATGCAGTCCAAGGTTCAAAACCTTTAATTTGCACCACATATTTTACAGCAAGCATTGCTTCTACTCAGGAGAACATTGATATATCTACAGGGAGATTCAAATCTATAAGGCAAAATACAGTCAGAAATGGTCAGGTCTGATTATTTTTCTCAAATTCCTAGAAGTACATTCACAATGCACAGTTGTGCAGAATAGTGCCGCAATGGTTCCAAAAAAAAAACAAGGAACAAACACTTTCTCTTTCATTTCCAAAATAAACTGAAGAATGTGTATGGTGTAATAAGGACCAGCCTTGTAAAGGTGTTGAAGCTCTATCCTTATCACTGCTGAGGGAAGATTTCAACTGGAAGTGTAACTTAACATCAGAATAAAATATTTCCTTTAAAACCAGCTTTCAGCCTCAAATGTAGCAGCAACACTCGAGATTGTAGATTCCGGCTGGTGGGTGACTTCAAGAGTGGAGGTACACACAGGCACAGCTCTTCCAATGCTGACTGGTATTTGATGTTACAGCAGCTAGTCTGCACAGCTGATAGAACATTACTGCACAGTACAGGCCTTCGGCCCACATCGTTGTACCAACCTTTTAATCTGTTTTAAGATCAATCTAACCCTCTACTTCCTATCATCCATGTGCCTATCTAAGAGTTTCTTAAATACTCCTAATGTATCTGCCTCTACCACCACCCCTGACTGGGCGTTTCAATCACCCACCACTCTCCTTAAAAAAAACTACCACTAACATTCCCCTATATATTCCTCTAATCACCTTAAAACTATCTGCCCTCATACTAGCCATTTCTGCCTTGGGAAAAAGTATCTGGCTATACACTCAGTCTATGCCTCTTATCATCTTGTTCTCCTCTATTGTCCCCTCCCATCCTCCTTTGTTCCAAAGAGAATTGCCCTAGCTTGCTCAACCTATCCTCATAGGATGTGCTCTCTAATCCACAATCTCCTCTGAAAGCTTTCTCATCCTTTGTATAATGAGGTGATCAGAACAGAACACTATATTCCAAATGTGGCCTAACCTGGGCTTTATAGAGCTACATCTTACCTCGTGGCTCTAGAACTCAATTCCCAACTAATGAATGCCAGCACACCAAACTCCTTCTTAACAACCCCATCGACCATTTGTTTCATTGGGCTTTTTAGGGAGTCTGTAACTCCTCTGCTGTTTGGCCTGCTAGCAACCATACTTTACCAGCCTCTAACAAAGGGCTTCTCAATATTTTTTATGCCACAGAGCCTTACCATTAACCAAGGGGTCCACAGGCACCAAGTTGTGAATCCTTGCTCAAAGATGTTACCCCTTGCATCTCAGACATCACCTGCGCTGTGTTTACCATCTGAGACGTGGGTCAAAACCATGTATCTGAGTCGCACCTTGCAATATACCTTACCGCTCTCAATGACAGGGTGAATGTTTTGCTCCGATCCACAAGTTGTCACCAAAGTGTATTTCCCAGCTCACTAGAAATAAGCTATTCAAAGAATCACCACTAACTTAGTAGCAATGATGTTTGCACTGACACTGTGTTTCTACAGATCTCATTTTAATTTTTTAAAAGAGTTTTTTCAGTGATTGAAATGGAAGTATGTTTAGTGGAGTACCTGCAAAATGATTGTCTTCATAATTATCCACACACTTTGTACCGTACTCCAGCCTAGATTCAGGAGCCACCAAATACTAACTTATAGTTATGCAAATCTTTGGCTGGGACAAGAGTTTGTAGAGAAAATATTGATTTACACATTTAAAGCAATTTCATGTGGTCCTTGTAACAGGACAGGACTTGAGTTTTAAAGCAATGCATTTTTAACAAAAGTGTAAATGTAAATTTGTTTTACGATTATTTGAGAAAACACTCTGGATGCACACGAGAGATGAAAAGAAAATCCAAAGTGGATAATACATCCATTTTTTTCACATTACAACATATTTTCTACATTTTGCTTTTATTTTGTAAAAATTGCAACCACATCACCAAAGCAATATTTCTGAAGAAGCTGCTGAAACTAGAATTCACGTTAGAATTTGGTAAATTTTTGCACTGACATGAAACTGGCATAACATTCAGACTGGAATGTTAACATTGGAACTGCATAATAAGTTAATCTGCAGCTGTAAGATATAATTTTAGAACCCATCCTAAGGGTCCCATCTGAAATGTCAGCTTTGACTGACCCCTTTTACATTGTACTGGATTTTTCCTTCTGAAAAAGTTAACAGGCCTGACTTTCTGTTTGAGGAAACAAAGTATTTATCCTGTAATAGTGCACACCTTCCCTCCTTATGCCTCTCTTTCCCTCTAAAATATAGCATTGCTTGGCAAAATTACTCTCAATCATCATCTGGGAGATATCAAAATGGACAAGTTCCCAACATTTTTTTAATATATAAAACTTAAACAATTGGCATCAATACTGGTGAGTTCAGGGGCTAAAAATTCAGAGAATACGGTATATTTTCTTGGACAATTCCACTGAAATACAATGCTACATGTTCAAAGAGGCATAGCCTACAGGTTAATAATGATGTCTCTGAAATGCCTTTAAGCTGGAATACAGACGTTTGACGTTATGAGTGTATGGGAAGGTGATTACCAAATTACAAATACATTTGTTACACTGTAAAGTACGAAATGTTACCAATGTCACGTTAATCATATAGTAATACTGTTCGGCGCTTTCTGGTGTTACTCCAACTTCCAGTTGTTAGAAATGTTCTGGCCATGTGGAACAGTAATTTAAAATCAGAGAGTAAAAGTTTGTTTCATGGGTTCAGTCCTTAATGACTCCTAGTCTGAGTTTAAAAAGCTCTCTGGGGAGTCGTTTTGAACACCGGGCAGAGGTGTGAGACTTCAGTTGTCAGCCATATATTTCCCTGCAAAAGGAAAAAAAAACTAAGTAAGAAATACTGATGTCACACCCTGGTAAATTACTGTCAGCTGACATGCAGAATTAGTGTCTGAGGCAGAGTGATAGAAGCTTCATTCCACATTGACATGAAATGTATCTGGCCATATTGTAAATACTTGTCCTTGGAATCTCCTTGGGAGTTCTCTGGACTGATTGCCCTAAATTCGGTGCAGATCTGAACAGGTGCATTGTATCAGACCATCTATCAACCTGTGTAATTGAGAAGGGTGCCAACAAATTTCCTGCTTTGACCTTTGAGGAATTGATCCTGTCCATTCTGATGGTGAGAGAGTAGTGTGTAATATTGGGGTATATAGTGTGTGATTTTGGGGGCTCTCATTTTATGTAAGTCTGGCAGGCATTCAGTGCAAGTGACAATCATTCACTCTGGACAGCTAGCAATATGATATGGTTCAGAATGATGGGTAGCAAGAGAGTGGATACTTTCTGCTTGATTGTATGATCCAAATAACCGGCAGTACTTGCCTGACCGAAAGTGATAGTCAGGGTCTTATTCATGTTCGAAAACTATGTTTCCTAAGTTGGAGAGAAACTGGACCTTAACAGTGGAGTGGTGATGATATGGGCCAGTCTCTGTGGAATGGTGATGATATAGGACAGTCTCTGTGGAATGGTGATGATATAGGACAGTCTCTGTGGAGTGGTGATGATACAGGACAGTCTCTGTGGAATGGTGATGATACAGGACAGTCTCTGTGGAGTGGTGATGATATGGGACAGTCTCTGTGGAATGGTGATGATATAGGACAGTTTCTGGAGTGGTGATGATATGGGACAGTCTCTGTGGAATGGTGATGATATAGGACAGTCTCTGTGGAGTGGTGATGATACAGGACAGTCTCTGTGGAGTGGTGATGATATGGGACAGTCTCTGTGGAATGGTGATGATATAGGACAGTCTCTGTGGAGTGGTGATGATACAGGACAGTCTCTGTGGAATGGTGATGATATAGGACAGTCTCTGTGGAGTGGTGATGATATGGGACAGTCTCTGTGGAATGGTGATGATATAGGACAGTCTCTGTGGAGTGGTGATGATACAGGACAGTCTCTGTGGAGTGGTGATGATATGGGACAGTCTCTGTGGAATGGTGATGATATGGGACAGTCTCTGTGGAATGGTGATGATATAGGACAGTTTCTGGAGTGGTGATGATACAGGACAGTCTCTGTGGAATGGTGATGATATAGGACAGTCTCTGTGGAGTGGTGATGATATGGGACAGTCTCTGTGGAATGGTGATGATATAGGACAGTTTCTGGAGTGGTGATGATATGGGACAGTCTCTGTGGAATGGTGATGATATAGGACAATCTCTGTGGAGTGGTGATGATACAGGACAGTCTCTGTGGAATGGTGATGATACAGGACAGTCTCTGTGGAGTGGTGATGATATGGGACGGTCTCTGTGGAGTGGTGATGCTATAGGACAGTCTCTGTGGAATGGTGATGATATGGGACAGTCTCTGTGGAGTGGTGATGATACGGGAAAGTCTCTGTGGAGTGGTGATGATACGGGAAAGTTTCTGTGGAGTGGTGATGATACAGGACAGTCTCTGGAGTGGTGATGATATGGGACAGTCTCTGTGGAGTGGTGATGGTATGGGACAGTCTCTGTGGAGTGGTGATGATACGGGACAGTCTCTGTGGAGTGGTGATGATATGGGACAGTCTCTGTGGAATGGTGATGATATGGGACAGTCTCTGTGGAGTGGTGATGATACAGGACAGTCTCTGTGGAATGGTGATGATATAGGACAGTCTCTGTGGAGTGGTGATGATATGGGACAGTCTCTGTGGAATGGTGATGATATGGGACAGTCTCTGTGGAATGGTGATGATATAGGACAGTTTCTGGAGTGGTGATGATACAGGACAGTCTCTGTGGAATGGTGATGATATAGGACAGTCTCTGTGGAGTGGTGATGATATGGGACAGTCTCTGTGGAATGGTGATGATATAGGACAGTTTCTGGAGTGGTGATGATATGGGACAGTCTCTGTGGAATGGTGATGATATAGGACAATCTCTGTGGTGTGGTGATGATACGGGACAGTTTCTGTGGAGTGGTGATGATACGGGACAGTCTCTGTGGAGTGGTGATGATACAGGACAGTTTCTGTGGAGTGGTGATGATATGGGACAGTCTCTGTGGAATGGTGATGATATAGGTAATTTTCTATGGAGTGATAATGATATAGGACAGTCCCTATGGAGTGTCTCTGCTGCCTTTGGTGATGTGGTGGGAAGGCAGGCTCATTAATTGCTGAAGCAACACTACATTGTTGGTATTCCAGCACGAAGGACAAGTTTGTAGGTATCCTGTTCTAGGCAGTGTTTCTCGGTCAGACTTGTGAACAAGGCTACAACAAGCCCTGTTATAAAGTATTACAGGGGATCTTGAAGCAGCCAGTGTCAATGAAATCCACAGATTCACCACACTCTGGTCAAAGAAATTCCTCCTCATCTCCATTTTGTAAGGAGCACCCCCTCTATTCTGAGGCTGTGTCTGTGGTGAACTAGATATACCTGTCTGACTGCTCCTGTTGGCTCCTCCCACAGACCCCTGTATAAAGGCGACTGTGGGCTGCTGCTCTCCCTCTTTCCCCAGGATGTAGTGTTGTTTATTCTTCCAGTCAATAAAAGCCGATACCACGCTTCCGACCTCTCAGCGTGAGTTATTGATGGTGCATCAGTGTCTTCTGGTCTTACTCCCCCACCATAGGAAACATCCTCTCCGCATCCACTTTATTGAGGCCTTTTAACATTTGATAGGTATTAATGAGGTTACCTCTTGTTTTCCTGAATTCCAGTGAGCAGAGGCCTAGAGCCATAAAATGTTCCTCAAATGATAAGCCTTTCAATCACAGAATCATTTTTATGAATCTCCTTTAAAGCCTCTCCAACGTCAGTATATCCTTTCTTAGATATGGGGCACAAAACTGCTCAAAGTACTCAGTGCTTTATAAAGTGTCAACATTACATCCTTGCTTTTATATACTATAGACAGAGTAACAAATGAGCATGAAAGAGTAAATAGGAACAGATACTGTAATCCTTGATCTACCAATAATCAATCCTGAAATATGAACATTAAACACCAAAGGTAACAATCCAGGCCTTACACAACAAATACAGAAATGCTAATTGTTTCCTCAAAAACTAGCTGCCACACATTAATTTCAGAAGCAATCACGTCTCACTCTTCTGATACAGGAATCTGCACATAATTCTGCGCTATCCATCCACAGCTGGGTTTCGATGGATCAAAGATATCTAATATAGCTAAAAATATGTAAATAAAATAATTAGATGCTATTGATAAAATTATTATATTATGTATGAGGTTTTGGTGTACTGGGAGGCACGTGATAAAGTAGGCCAAAGTACGCATGGTTTCCTTCAGGGGAAATCTTTCCTGACAAATCTGTTGGAAGTCTTTGTGGGAATAACAGGCACGATAGACAAAGGAGAGTCAGTGGATGTCGTTTAGTTGGATTTTCAGAAGGCTTTTGACAAGCTGCCACATATAAGGATGTTGAACAAGTTAAGAGATCATGATATTATGGGAAAGATACCAGCAAGGATGGATGATTGGCTGACTGGCAGGAGGCAATGAGTGGGAATAAAGGGAGCCTGTTCCAGTTGGCTGCCGATGACTAGTGGTGTTCTGTAGGTGTTGGTATTGGGACCAGTTCTTTTCATGTTATATTTCAATGATATGGATGATGGAATTGATGGCTTTGTGGCCACATTTGTGGATGATGTGAAGATAGGTCAAGGATCAGCTAGTGTTTAGGAAACAGAGTCTGCAGAAGGACTTAGACAGATTAGGAGAATGGGCAAAGAAGTGGCAGATGGAATATAGTGTAGTGAAGTGTATGATCATGCACTTCAGCAGAAGGGATAAAGGCATCGACTATTTTCTAAATGGGGAGAAAATTCAAAAATCAGAGGTGCAAAGGGACTTGGGAGTCCTTGTGCAGGATTCCATAAAGGTTAACTTGAAGGCTGAGTCGGTGTTGAGGAAGCCAAATGAAATGTTAACATTCGTTTTGAGAAGACTAGAATGTAGGAGCAAGGATGTAATGCTGAGGCTTTATAAGACATTGGTCAGAGTATTGTGAACAGTTCTGGATTCATTATCTGATTAAAGATGTACTGGCACTGGAGAGGATCCAGAGCAGGTCCACATGAATGATCCCAGGAATGAAAAGGTTAACTTAAGAAAAACATTTGATGGCTGTGGGCCTGTACTCACTGGAGCTTAGAAGAATGAGGAGGGATTTATTGAAACCTATTTAATATTGAAAGGCCTAGATAGAGTGGATATGGAGAGGATGTTTCATGTATTGGGTAATTCTAGGACCAGAGGGCACAGCCTCAGAATAGAGGAATGTCCATTCAGAACAGAGATGAAGAGGAATTTCTTACCCAGACAGTAGTGGATCTGTAGAATTCATTGCCATGGATATCTATGGAGGCCAAATCATTGAGTATATTTCAAGTAGAAGTTGGTAGGTTCTTGGTTAGTCAGTGCATCAAAGGGTATGGGGAGAAGGCAGGCAAGTGGTGTTGTGAGGGATTAATCAGCCATGATAAAATGGTGGAGTAGACTCGATGGACCAAATGACCTAATTTTGCTCCTGTGTTTTATGGTCTAAAATTAACTGAACATTATGTATATTCATTATGTATATTTAACACTATATTAATACATGTAGATCAACAAAAAATAAAGCAAATGAAACAATCCTCTCACCTTTTTAAGTGAAGGATGGCCTGCTGATTCAAGTGAAGAGGCTAGCAAGCATTTCCAGCCTCCCCAGCTCAGTGCATTGCTGACTCAATCCTGGACACATTCATGAACCCAGTGGCAGTACAAAGGGTCAGAGACATTGCTACCTGACCTCCAATGCTACAGCACACAGGCTTGCAGGCCCTGAGCAGGCTGATGTACACAAGGCATCAAACGAGATTCTGCAAGTGCTGGAGATCTTAAGCAACACACACAAAATGCTGGAGGGACTCAGCAAGTTTGGCAGCATCAATTGTTTGGGCAGAGACTGGTGAAGAACAAAGGATTCTGATGAAGGGTCTTGACACACTTTGTGTGTGCTGCAGCTCACCAGTTGTTGTCAATGGACCCACCAGCCAGCTGTCAGAATAATCCTGCTTAATAATTACTTTCTTTGGGTACTCCAGCATTTAGCTGCCTTGAAAGGCATAGTGAGGCAATGAACTTACAGTCAATGACTCACGGATTTTGTACCAAGGGCCATATTTAATTCCCTTGTGATGCAGACCTTTTGTGGCAGATGTTGACACTGAATGCCAAGGGACAGGTAACCTCTCCAGTTCCCTGTGATCTCCTATAGCAGGTGCTCTGATAACATTTCAGTAGTCACCAACTGGAAAAAAAACGGTGTCTTTTCTGCCAGGGTAGAATTACTCCCCAAGTTATTGGAGCCAGTATCTCCGTAGGTTATTGCAGACTCGAGGATGAATCCAGAAAGCTCTCACATATTCAAAGTTGTGGCTCAAGTGTAGGCAGGAGATGCTGCTTATAGTGAATCTTTTGAAAGTGGCACACACAAAATGCTGGAGGTATTCAGCAGGTCAGGCTGCAACTATGGAAATGAATAAACAGTCGATGTTTTGGGCCAAGACCCTTCATCAGGCCCACACATGAAGAGGCAAGATGCCAGAATAAGAAGGTTGTGGGAGGGGAAGGAGTACAAGCTTGAAGGTGATAGGTAAAGCTGGGAGGAGGTAAGAAGCTGGGAAGTGATAGGTGGAAAAGGTAAAGAACTGGAGAAGAAGGAATCTGATTGGAGAGGAAATTGGACCATGGAAAAAGGGAAGAGGAGGGGCACCAAGGGGAGGTGATAGACAGGTGAGGAAGAGGGTAGGTGGCCCAGAGGGCAGAATTGAAGAAGAGGGAAGGGGTAGGGGAAAATTACTGGAAATTGGAGAGACTGATGTTCATACCATCAGGTTGGAGGCTAAGCATGTTGGAATGGGAATGGAGATTGGAACTTAAATGGGTGGCCACCGGGAAATCCCTCTTGAAGCGGTGCTCCATTCTACATTGGGTCTCGCCAATGTAGAGGAGGCCGCATCGGGAGCACTAGCTACAGTAGACGACCCCAATAGATTCACAGGTGAAGTCTTTACTCCCCTGGAGGGACTATCTGGGGCTCTGAATGGAGGTGAGGGAGGAGAATAGACAATGAAGCATTTCTTCAGCTTGTAAGGATAAGTGTCAGGAGGGAGATTAGTGGGGAGAGGTGAATGAACAAGGGAATCACAGAGGGAGTGATCCCTGTGGCAAGAGGAGAGGTGGTAGGAGGCAAATTGAGTTTTTGAAAGAGAGTTATTTCTTCATGTGACTTGAAACAACTTTACTAAAAATGTGGGCAACAGCCTTGCGAGAAAAGTTAAGGAATTTCTCCTTGATCCTGGGAAATCAGACGGGTACAATCGCAGCAGAATTACTAGAATGGCTGTGTATCAGAGGGACTACACCAGCCTCTTGAAAGAAGGCTGAATAGGCTTTGTCATTGTTATGCTACTCCTTGTTCCTATGTACATTTCTCTTCTTGGAAGAAGGCAATGATCTTGAGAATTACCTGCTGCAAATCTCTTTTTGATGAGTGAAAACCTGTATCCTCCTCCGACCAATTCAATATCGGCACCTGAGAGTGTGCTCCCTTCGCTGGTGAACTGGACAGCCAACGTTGCAGGTTTACTTGGGCCCTCAGACAGCTGAAACCTGGCCAAGAGAGATCCAACACCTAAAAGAAACCATGGAAGAATCTGTGTTTGGAGAAGGATAGAACTTCACCTTCAAAAAAAAATTAAGGATTGGCAGCTATACTTAAGTTTACATCATGTTTGAATGCAGGCATGAAGCACATCACCAGCTTCCCATTGTACACAGCTGTCATGTGGCTTAGTACACGAAAGTGCTAGAAGAGAGAAGTTAAATTGTACAGAAATAAAGTCAAGAAAGTTGTATTTGTTTAGTTATGGATTAATGGTTGACATATATTATCTTCAACTCCATGTTCACTGGTAGGGAGAACCAGATTTGCAACACTGCCTTATGAATTTTGTTGATTTTCCTTCTAAAATTAAGGGTATCTCTATTTCAAAACTTTTGTTGCATTTACATCACACAAACTTTAACTGTATTTCAAATTATTTCAGTTTTGCTCCTACTGATCCCCCTATCTATGTATCTGAACACCACGTATAATTATACAGTGAGGAGAGAGAGCCAATGATCTACTCTAGGGCCTTTACAATAACTTCTGAGTTTTCTTTGCAATAGATAAAAGGCAAATTTTCTTTGTCGTTTAGCACTTTGCCTGACTCATGGTGTTGTGGTTTTGTCAGAGTGAACGCATTTTCACAAATGTGAGACTTTGCTTAATGCAACTGTTCCAAACATACTCAGAATTTTTAATCTGGCTAAATTGTTGCAATGTTGCTGGAGTCTAGAACGAAGGCATGATCTTATAATAAGGGCCATTGGTGTTCAGTCATTGGGTATGTTCATGACTGAGATTTGTGAATACTATGGGGTCGCAGGATGTGGGGATTGGGAGGCAAAGTAGATTTGGGGCATTACAATAGATGTGATTTTATTGATTAACAGAACAAGTTCAAGAGGCCAAATGATTCACTTCTGCTCCTAATTCTTATGCTCAGCATAAATCTTTGTCATATTTTGAGTTTATTTTTAAACTGCTGGGAGCAGAAATAGAGTCTGTAATGGAGATTTTTAAAAAGTTTAGTAAAGTTACCTCCATTTTCAGATTTCTGGGATAAATCAGGGATCTTCCAGAGTATCCTATGTTGTTCAGCATTCCTTGAAAAACAAATGGAAGTCAGGATTTTACTTAGCAAACTTCAAACTATTGAGGCAAACAAGATCTGTCTAAACAATTAGCAGGTGACACAGCATCCACAGAAAGAGAAGCAGAGTTAATGTTTTACGTCAAGATGGACATTTCAGTGGATGTGAAAGAGACACTCAGATGTTATGTTGCCTCCCAGGTGCCAGGATCAGTGATGTCTCGGTTTGGTTCCAGGATATTCTGAAGGGGGAGGATGAACAGCCTGAAATTGTGATGCTTATTGGTACCAATGACATATGTAGGAAAAGGGATGAGGTCCTGAAGGGAGAGTATTGCAAGTTAGGCAGAAAGATGAAAAGCAGGACCTTCAGGCTAATAATCTCTGGATTGCTGCCTGTGCTATGTGCCAGTGAGAGTAATAATAAGGTGCAAGTCCTCATGTAGGATCCTTAAAGTTAACTTGCAGGTTGAGTTTGTGGTGAGGAAGACAAATGCAATGTTAGCATTCATTTCAAGAGAATTAGAATATAAAAGCAAGGATGTGATGATAAGGCTTTATAAAGCATTGGACCAACTGCATTTGGAGTATTCTGAGCAGTTTTGGACCCCTTATCTAAGAAACAATGTGCTGGCATTGGAGAGAGATCAGAAGACATTAATGAGAATGATCCCAGAGATGAAAGAGTTAACACATGAGGGGTGTTTGATGGCTCACTTGAGTTTAGAAGAGTGAGGGGTGGATCTCACTGAACCCTATCGAATAATGAAATGTCAGGTTAGAGTGGATGTGGTGAGAATGCTTCCTATATTGGGTGAGTCTAGGACTAGAGGGCGTGGCCTCCGAATTGAGGGATGTCCATTTAAAACGGAAATGGGGAAATATTTCTTTAGCCAGAGGCATGGCAAATTTGTGGAATTCTTTTCCACACAAGGGTGTGCAGGCCAAGTCACTGGGTATATTTAAGGTGGAGGTTAATTGGTTCTTGCTTAATCAGGGTATCAAAGGATATGGGGAGAAGACAGGGGAATAGGGTTGAGAGGGTTAATAAATCAGTCATGATGCAATGGTAGAGCAGATTCGATGGGACAAATGGGTTAATTCTAATCCTAGTTATTATGGTCAAAGACCCTCCAGATGGAATACCATGTTGGGAAGTGTATGGTCATGCACTTTTGTAGAAGAAATGAAAGGGTTAAATATTTTCTAAATGGAGAGAAAATACAAAAGGTTAAGGTGCAAAGTCCTTGTGCAGGATTCTCAAAAGGTTAATTTGCAGGTTGG
The DNA here is from genome assembly GCF_048418815.1 of Hemitrygon akajei. NCBI lineage: Eukaryota > Metazoa > Chordata > Chondrichthyes > Myliobatiformes > Dasyatidae > Hemitrygon > Hemitrygon akajei. Next base: position 57,039,548 of record NC_133135.1, read on the forward strand.
TCTGTGGTAAGGAAGGCAAATGAAATGTTAGCATTCATTTCAAGAGGACGAGAATATAAAAGCACTGGATGTAATGTTGAGACTTTATAAAGTGCTGGTGATGCCTCACTTGGATTATTATGAGCAGGTTTGGCCCCTTATCTTAGAAAGGATCTGCTAAGACTGGAGAGGGTTCAAAGGAGATTCATGAAAATGATTCTAGAATTGAAATGCTTGTCATATGAAGAGCATTTGATGCCTCTAGGCCTGAATTCACTAGAATTCAGAAGAATAAGGAGTGGCCTCATTAGAACCTAGCAAATGGATAGAGTGGACATGGAGAGGATGTTTCCTCTGGTGGGAGAGTTTAAGACCAGAGAGTTTAAGCCTCAGAAAAGAGGGGTGTCCTTTTAGAATGGGGATGAGGAGGAATTTCTTTAACCAGAGAGTGATGAATCTGTGGAATTCTTTGCTACAGGCAGCTGTGAAGGCCAAATCTTTATGTATATTTAAATCAGAGGTTGATAGGTTCATGATTGGTCAGGGTATGAAGGGATATGGGGAGAAGGCAGGAGACTGGGTGAGAGGAAAAATGGATCAACCATGAAGGAATGGTGGAGCAGACTCGATAGGCCAAATGACCCAATTCTGCTCCTATATCTTATGGTCTCATCAGAACTGAGAAAGTTCATTTTGATTAGTGGGGTGGGGGTTGATGGATGGACTGGGAAGACAAGGATGGACATGGCCTAACTGGAGGATTTCGAGTACATTCATACTCAAGACATTGTTCTCATCATATCCTGAAACCCAAGCTTAATGCCATATATTAGTACAAGCATGTCCTTACCACTCTCTGGAAGACATCAACTGACTTTATCCTAAAGTTATTGTGGTCTGTATTTGCACTTTATTCTTCATGTATGGCAATATATTTCAGATGTATGGTGTGAAGCATTCTGACTGGTTGCAATACTACCTGCTACAGATTCTCCAATCCAGTTCAAATGAAGCTTATAAACCTAGCCAGATTCATCATGGGCACAATATTCCCCTCCAACAAGGACATCTTCAAGAGGTGATGCCTTAAGAAGTTGGTATCTATCATTAAGGGCCCTCACCATCTGGGACATGCCCTCTACTCATTCCTACCATTGGGGAGAAGATCCACTCTCAAATTTTCAGGAACAGTTTCTCCCCCCACCATCAGATTTATGGATCGTCCATGAACATCACCTCACTTTTCCTCTTTAGTGCTATTTATTTACTTATGATGATTTATAATAATTTTTATGTCTTGTGCTGCACTGCTGCCACAAAACAGCAGAGTTCACGACATACACTCAGTGGTGACTTTATCTGCACACATGCTTGTTAATGCAAATATCTAATCAAACAATCATGTGGGCAGCACCTCAGGAGTACAAAAGCGGGTAGGCATGATCAAGAGGTTCAGTTGTTGTTCAGATCAAACTTCAGAATGGGGAAGAAATGTGATCTAAGTGACTTTGACCGTGGAATGATTGTTGGTGCCAGATAGAGTGGTTTGAGTATCTCAGAAACTGCTGATCTCCTGGGATTTTCATGAACCATAGTGTTTAGACTTGACAGAGAATGGTGCAAAAACAAGGAAAAGCATCCAGTGACTGGGTGAAAATGCCTCGTCAATGAGAGAGGTCAGAAGAGAATGGCCAAACTGTTTCTAATTGACAGGAGGAGATAGTAACTCAAATTAACCATGACTTGTAACAGTGGTGTGCAGAAGAGCAACTCTGAATGCACAACACATCGAACCTTGAAGTGGATGGGCTACAGCAGCAGAAAGCCACTCCGTGTTCCACTCTTGGACCTAATAAAGTGGCCACTGTGTGTATGTCAGAGATGATAAGCCTGCTTCTGATTCCTATATTCACCCTATAGGAGATACTCCTCTTGTCCAATCTATTCCTTCCTCATCCACTTAGGAATGTAAAACTAACTTGTTTCCTCCCTTTCCTACTTCTGATGAAAGGTCCTTGACTGTTTTACTTTCCACAGATGCTGCCTGTTCCACTGAGTGCTTACAGCATCTTATTTCCAGGCATCTGCAGTTTCTTTAATTTTCGGATTACTTCACAGTCACAAGGGTGTTGATGCATATAAGGGAGATGCTCCAGATAAATGGGGGAGTTCTTTGACGATTTACTGTATGTCTTGACTAATTGCTTATTACACATGTAATGGGTGGGTGATGGTCAGCTTGATGTTCGACTATTAGAATCCAGTCAGTGCATACACACTTTCTGACAAGTTTCATAAGAAGATTATGAAATTTAGTATGCACAATTATGCAATTTTTCGTGTTCAGAGAAAGAATGTGCAAGGGTAACAAACTAAATTTAAGGATGGCGCCAAAGCAGATACTTGTGAGCCTATTCACTCAGATCTTTGAATGTAACAGGAACCAGTGTAAAGACTAATCATTAAGTATGGACATGTCTGCTAACCTTTATGGGTGGATATGCAGTGTAAATGCAGATGCCAGGAAGTAAGATGCTGTGTGTTACAGCACCAGCCACCCGGGTTCAATTCCGCTGCAGCCTGTAAGGAGTTTGCACATTCTCCCCGAGATTGTGTGGGTTTCCTCTGGGTGCTCTGGTTTCCTCCCACATTCCAAAGTAGGTTGGTAGGTGAATTGGCCGCATGGGTATAATTGGGCAGCATGGGTTCGTTGGGCCGGTAGGCTCTGCTACTGTGCTTTATCTCTAAATGGATCAATAAATAAATGAATACATTTGTAAACATGATCCAGAAGCTATACAGAGAACACATTTGCCGCCATATTAGGAAGGACATAAAGGCTTTGTGAGGGATAGGCAGGCAAAATGCTAAAATGGCACTAGAGTGCCAGACTTGGTGAGACCTCAAAAGCTGGAAATATTCTTCTGCGTCCAGTGCCAGAAGGGCTAGTAATCAGAGCCCAATTTTGAAAGTAATTGACAGAAGTACTGGAAGGATCAAGAAAGAAAACTGTACATGAAGTTGTGAGTCAATCTCTAATATTGATGTTGAATGGACTGTTCCAAGTAAGTTACAAATGGAAAGGGGGTAATTCTTTGTAAGAAAGGGAGTTACTGGGCTATGGAAAAGAACAAACAAGTGAGATTAATTGGATATCTTTTTCAATGAGCCTCGTCTTCTTATATGTGGTATCATTCTATAATTCCACAATAATTGGGAGTAGAAAAGCTCGAGCTTAGTACACTGGATCTAGAATGGCTGCAAGGAAAGTATGAATTTATTTGTTGAGTAGAGTATGCTACAGAACAATCAAGAATTATAGACACAGGTGGGATAGAATGTAGCAGAGTGCAACATGGTTGACATTTAGGAAGAGTGGGAGGAGTGAATGGTGATTAATAATAGTGTTGGGTAGTGATCAGGGTGGGTAAAAAGGTATCTATAAGATAGAAGATGTCAGGGTTTGATCAGAAACAGCTAGAGAGTACATAGGAAGGATCAGAACAGTGTATGGACAACATTGGAGAATGGGAAATGGTGTCAGGTCTTTCCATGGATTTTGTGTCAGGAAGGATTATCAGGCTAACAGATGCTCTGGGCTAGATAAGAAGATCAGGCTTTGAACAAATCAACCCACTGACTCATTGGGTGAGCAGAGATAATCTCTTACCAAGCAGCAGGCGGAAGCACTGCCTGTACTTTTGCAACTCCTCCATCGACAGGAATGAGGAACTGGACATTGTTGAGAGCTACAGGTGTAACCATTGCCTCTGCGTTATACTTGTAATCTACTCGAAGATCAGTGCAGGTAGGTTCACAGCGCCAGCTCACTGCTAGGTTCAGTGGTGTGGATTGAATGCCCTGGGATGACACCTTCCAAAAAAAAACTGGGTATTAATTCTGTATGATTTTCAGTGTTTTTATATGAATAAATGTCTCTTCCAAAAGTTCATCTCTTAAAGACCATAAGGCACAGAAGCAGAATTAGGCCATTTGGCCCATTAAGTCTGCTCTACCATTTGATTTATTTTCCCTCTCAAAGCAATTCTACTGCCTTCTCCACATAAGCTCTGATGCCCTTGCTAATCAAGAAGGAATTCACCTGTATCCCTGTGAAATAGGCACAGGTTTTCTCAGACTACAGTACCTGTCCAAGTAATCGGTACCTGAGCCTTGGCAGTCAGTGTCATGGGGCTATCTGACTGAAGGCAACATTATCTGAATTCTAAGCAGGTTCACTTTTGGGAGGATTCACTTGGTTAAAAGAGCAGATTAAATCTTGGGTCCGAAACAAACTCCTTAAAGGACTGTCTTTTAGTCCAAGATAGAATGTATTTCCTGTAACCAATTGGCCCCCAACTTTGCAAAAGGGACTTAATATCAAGTATAAGGCTTTTTCTCTCCAAATGCAAAGCACCTAGAATCTGCTTCAGCTAAAGGTCTGGGACAACTTTTATACTGCTATTCTGATATGATGAATTGTGCAACTGTTATGTTTATTCAATGCATATGGATCAACTTCCTTGCTGAGTGTTCTTACGCTGTTTAGAACTGCAAAAGATGGTGACAGAGATCAAAATTTCTAGGCTGATGTGCTACTTTTGTGTATATGAGACGTAGGGATACTTTGACTTAGATATTATTTAATTCAGATTCTGGTCATCAACGTCTCTGAATTTCTTTTAGATATTCCCATTATCAATAAAATAGATATTTATTGAATATGACCCCATTGGTTGTTGGTGCATAATCAACTTATTCACCGAATTCCCCAAGACATTGTAGCACCAGTAACACCATTCAGCAAGCCATCTATTTATATTTCTGCAGTTGGTGTACTATGGGAAACATAAGGAGTTTTAACTGCTGGTAATTTTATGTGAATTTTCTGTGGTATAGAGCCTTACAGAGGGAGAAAATTTGACTGCCTTATTTCCAGATCTGTCACATTTTTTTGGAAAGTGATACCACACTACTAGTATATATGTTCCATTTAAATACTACTTCTCATTGAATTAATCAATTATAGGCCAAAGACTGCTTTGCTGCTTTGACAATTAACATGGGCTTTCTGACATTGCCCAATGAAGGAGATCTCTTAAAGATACTGTATTTCAATCTTCTAGTCTATGGAAAGCTGGAACCCAAGATGTTAAGGCCCTGCCCATTGCTACACCAGTACCTGCACTTCATATCCTGCAGGATTTCACCAGCATAACTCCATAAACACCACCAGAGGATAGAATAATTCTACCTTCCACACCTCCAAATCTCAAGGGAGAAATGCTTCAGCTGGCAGTTTACTCTCTGCATTATACCAAGCAAGCTTATTCTCTGTGGAAAATGATCATAGAATGTAGTGCAGATGGCAAGATGGGAATACTGGGTCAACATTTTAACTGACAAGTAAATCTGATCAATGCAGAAGTCTAATCTGACAAAATGTATATTTATTGATCATTGGTTTGTATCGCAAAAGTCCAAAGTCTATTCACCTGATATTTTAGCATATCCACATTGTAATAAGTAGCCTGTGGTTTCAGCTCAGCCACCTTCTTTAAATGAGTCATTAGATTCGGCATGTTTACCCAGAATTCTCTTGTTTTGGCATCAGCTTGAGAAGTGTTACTAGACAAGAGAAGAAAAATGGTTAGCCAACAAATTTAAAGAAGAAAGAGACAGAAAATGTTAGGCTGCAGTCACGAGTTAGTTCACAGTTTGCTCATGCCTCTGAAATTAGGAAAGGTTAATATATACAACAGCTCAACACTCCTAAACACATTGACATTTTAGTACCTGCTTTTATACAATGTGCAATCTCTAGCTCATATCTCAATTTAGATAATAATGTCTACAATCAAGATGATTTTGGATACCTCCATTCCATATGATATTTCTTATTCCAGATACCTAGATAATGATTGACAACTTAATTCTGTCTTCAGAGATACAAGACAGCAGATACAGGAATCTGGAGCAACAAACTAAATGCTGGAGGGAGTCAGGAGGTCAGGTGGCATCAGTGGAAGGAAGTGAACAGTTGATGTTTTGGGTGGAAATCATTCAGTTAAACTACTGATCAATCTAGCCTTTTGAGGAGATCTGTCAGACCATTTGTGCATTGGCAATTTACCTTGTACAAATAGTTTTAGTGTACTAATGTATACAAATGAGCCACTTTTCATCTTGGATAGCAAAATATGTTGTACTGAAATTACCTGCAGAGAAGCTGGGGGTTCGGCAGGATATGTTCTAATCGGCTGCAGTTTGTTATGCAGAATGTGAGAACAGCAGGGCACTGGTTATTGGCAAAGTGCCTTGTGATACCTGCTGGAAACGATAGAACCATTTCTCCTGTAATCTTCACAATGCACCTGTTCATTAAAACAAATAGCTAGATGTCAAAATGAAGCAAAAAATAAAACAGCTGTGTCAAAAATATCCACCAATAGGATTGAGATAGAGAATATGAGAGAAAGATGCAATCATTAAATAACAAGAAACGCAAACACAAGTAACAATCATGAGTTCTTGAGTAAAACAGTCACTTGAGACTAATTGATTGTAAAATTTATTAAAGCACAGAATGACAAAGAATATCAAAAAATATCATTAGTTGCACTAAAGTGGAATCACTTCTTCAGGACAAAAGAAGGTCATTCAATACATTAAGCCCACTACTGAAGACCAATAAGTAAGTTCAGCATGCATGCCATTTAGCTGCTCAGTTATTGTAGGAAAACCAAGTACTAAGTAACTCAAGCTTTAGATTCAAAATCAGGTTTATTATCACTGTAAAATTTGTTGACTTAACAGCAGCAGCAGTACAATGCAGTACATAATATAGAAGAAAAAACAAAATAAGATAATAATAATAAATAAGTAAATCAAATACAGAATACGTGTATTGAATAGATTAAAAATCGTGCAAAGAACAGAAATACTATATATTAAAAAAAGTGGGGTAGTGTTTAAGGGTTCAATGGAATCGGATAGCAGAGGGGAAGAAGCTGTACCTCCTACCTGATGGTAACAGTGAGAAAAGGGCATGCCCTGACTGCTGGAGGCCCTTAATAATGGACGCTGCCTTTCTGAGACACCACTCCTTGAAGATGTCCTGGGTACTTCATAGGCCAGTACTCAAGATGGAGCCGACTAAATTTACAACCCTCTGCAGATTCTTTCTGTCCTGTGTAGTAGCCGCACTCCTCACCCCCATTCCAGACAGTGATGCAGCTTGTCAGAATGCTCTCCACAGTACAAATATAGAAGTTTTTGAGTGTATTTGTTGATATACCAAATCCCTTCAAACTCCTAATGAAGTATAGCTGCTGTCTTGCCTTCTGTATGACTACATTGATATGTTGGGACCAGGTTAGATCCTCAGAAATCATGACACCCAGGAACTTGGAACTGTTCACTCTCTCCACTTCCAATCCCTCTATGAGGATTAGTACATGTTCCTTCGTCTTACCCTTCCTGATATCCACAATCAGCTCTTTCATCTTACTAATGTTGAGTGCCAGGTTGTTGCTGTAGCACTACTTCACTAGTTGGCATATCTCACTCCTGTATGCCCTCTCATCGCCATCTGAGATTCTACAAAGAATGGTTGTATCATCGGCAAATTTATAGATGGTATTTGAGCTATGCCTAGCCACAGAGTCATGGGTGTATAGTGAGTAGAGCACTGGGCTAATCACACACCCCTGAGGTGCACCAGTGTTGATCGTCAGCAAGGAGGAGGTGTTATCACCAATCCGCACAGATTGTGGTCTTCCAGTTAGGAAGTCGAGGATCCAACTGCAGAGGGAGGTACAGAGACCCAGGTCCTGCAACTTCTCAATCAGAATTACAGGAATGATGGTATTAAATGCTGAGCTATAGTCGATGAACAGCATCCTGATGTAGGTGTTGGTGTTGTCCAGGTGGTCTAAAGCCGTGTGGAGAGCCATTGAGATTGTGTCTGCTGTTGACCTATTGTGGCAACAGGCAAATTACAATGGGTCCAGGTCCTTGCTGAGGCAGGAGTTCAGTCTAGTCATGACCAACCTCTCAAAGCATTTAATCACTATAGATGTGAGTGCTACCGGGCGATGGCCATTAAGGATTCAGCCTGAATCCTAAGGAATGGACATCAAAAGTTAGCTGTTCCCAGTAAATCTGATTGGTTAGCATTAAGTGCTTCCTATCCTTCTATCCGTCAGATGACTTGAATAACCTATCCACTTTCTGGTAATCACTTCCTTTGATAGAACTCAGAAGAGAACTTCTGGTTTGAGTCTAGTGTGGGACAGGTGAAGGATGTGGCAATGGAAATGAGTGTAACCATGCCCCAGTATTGAAGATGCTGGCTACCAGAGGAAACGGACACTGACTTCGTTATCCTTCCAGTAGACTTGAAGGATTTTGAGCAACAACAGCCTTGGTGGTATTTATAAAAGCAAGGATGTAAAGTTGGGGGTTTAGAAAGCATTGGTCAGACCACATTTGGAGTTTTGTGAGCAGTTTTGGGCCACTTATCCTAGAAAGGATGTGCTGGCACTGGAGATGGTCCAGAGGAGCTTCACAAGAATGATCCCAGGAATGAAAGTGTTAGAGTATGAGCATTTGATGGCTGTGAGTCTGTACTCACTGGAGTTTAGAAGAATGGGGGGCGAGTTCTCAATGAAACCTGCATGGAGAGGATGTTTCCATTAATGTTAGAGTCTAGGACTAGAGCTCACAGCCTCAGAATAAAAGATGTACTGTACCTGTAGAACAGAGATGAGGAGGAACTTCTTTAGCCAGAGAGTGATGAATCTGTGGAATTCACCACCCCAGATGGCTGTGGACACCAAGTCGTTAAGTATATATACACCTTTTAAACCTATTTAAATATATATTAAATAGGTCTTGATTAGTAAGGGTATCAAAGGTTACATGGAGAAGGCAGGAGAATTAGATTGAGAAGGAGAATAAATCAGCCATGATGGAAAGGCAGAGCTGACTCTATGGGTTAAATGAGCTAACTCTCCTCTTATGCCTATGGTTTTATGGTATCTATCCAGAGACTTGAAGTAATCCAAGTCTAAGAAGCAGATAGAAGAGCAGTGAACATTGCTGCCCTATAGACTATGTTGGCTTTAGGGTGTTGGTCCTCTATAACCTTTTCCTCCTGCACTGAAGACAATGCTGAATTTTATGATCCTCATTGTTGAAAGGTAGCTCTAGAAGTGCAGAAAGTGAACCACATCTTCCAGGGCTCACTGTGAACCTTTATTTTCAGCATGGTATTGAACCTTTCTTTTGTGGTATTCAGTGTTAAGGAATCTTCTCGTGTGCGTTAGTGGGGGAATCAGTGATGTTCTCAACATGAGCAAACGCAAGAATCATACTGTGGCTTGTCTGCTGGTTCTAGGTGCAGGTGATGTAGACTGAGTGGTGAAGCAGATCAGTTTCCCTCCAGCAGGAAGCAGTAGGTGGGGCACACCACTGAGTGGGAACATGTGGAACAATAAGTATACACTAAAATTAGTGGATCTGTTGCTTTGATATAAAGGCTTACATGCTATAGTGAAGAATACATCAAATGGAGATGACTTCCTCTGGCCAATCAATTTTGAGTAAAGGTCAAAGACGGTAGTGAGCTCATATGGTTGGTAATGCTCCCTGCATTTCTCCCGGACTGATGACATTGTGAGGATCAAGTCAACAGTGCCTTTAGATGGACAGAATCCACATTGTGATTTGGGAAGCAGCTCTTTGTCACTGGGAGATTCTTCTAACATCACCTTCCACTCCTGATTCTGCTCCATGAAGCAGGATGGGATGTGTTCCAGAATGTTTACAAACGCTGTCAACAAATGCAAATTCATCTCATTTTACAAATTAGCAATGTCAGCAAATGTGTTGGCGGCCTTTTAATAATGTACATTCTTTTAATTTTGTTGACAATAACCCTTGTGCATCATTCAAAGATTATGAAGATCTTTAATAAGATCAATCAATTTTAGATACATATTGTGTCAATTAAAATCAATCATTCACTGTGTCCTCGCAGGTTTTCCATCCTGAAGGAGGATACTCAACCAGAGCAATTAATATCAATAAGCAGAGGGTGCTCTCAGACGTTATTGCCTACATAGCTATTACTGACAACTAAAAGCAGATTGAGTATTAACAGGATACCCTAACTTGATTGGCATCATAGCTGATTCCTGCCTATCACTCTGACTAACCTGCAGGAGTTATTGTTGAGCAATTGGAAAGGTTTGTCTTTGCTGATATTTATTCCACCCCCCCCCCCACCCCGGCATTCAGGAGTACTAAAACTGTTTAGAAAATGTTTACTATTGAATTGACTGAAATCAGTTAAGTAACATACATTTTGTACATATGACATTTGATGCTTTAACTGAAGGTTGATTACTGACCTCACTACATAAATTAGTCCAACTGCTTACTCACTTGCTTGGATCTGCTCCTTTGAAGTAGGCATTGACAGTTTCTGTGAAGGCTGCGGCAACCGGAAGTGTGTCCTGTGCACCCATGGTCAAAGGACTGGGTCCTCGGGAAGCACCTGCAATGTAGGTTGATACATTTAACTCTTTGGTTTCACTTAGTTCATTTCAACAACAATCCACTTGTATTGCACAGTAGTCACTTAAACAGAGCACCAACAGAAGAGCAGCACACAGGTGAAAAAATCTGATGTGGCTTTAATCATGCAGGTGGTTTAAAAAAAAGTGAACAGAAAATTAGCGAAGATATATGAAAAAGAAAGTGAATTATTCCTTTGAATACTCCTTCTGTAAAACCTTAAAAATCTTGGGATGTAAGCAAATAGTTTTAAAACTTTCTAACCATAAACTAGAGTAAATTCCAGGTATGAGTTCCCACCAGTATTTTTGAAGTTAATTTTCGGTATGATTTCCCATCTGGAATATAGATATGGACAAATCTGCTCAGGCATTTTGAACAAACCCTTTGATGATGTCATTGAATAAGAGAAAATTTCATACAAAAAAATGAACCCTTACTTTTTCGCTTCACTTTCATAAACGCATTGATTCACAGTGGATAAAGTTTGAGGTGTATCATCTAATACCTGTTGTCTAATGACAGTTGTAACTCAGAATCTGTGAGCCTGCATATAATACATATCAATCCGTCTTCGCCCATTCTTACGTTTGTATTCACTTCCTTTGGTCTCTGGATACCCCTAAGGAGCTTAGTTAAATGTTTCCCTGTAGCTAAATGTAGCACCCTTACTGGGCCAGATGATGAGCTTACACAGGACAGATCAAAAATAAAAATTTTGAACCGTATGGTTGGCTTCTATGTCAAGCAATTATCTACTAAGAGAACTAATAAAGATTGTTGAATTTCTAATTTCTAATTTTCCTGGAATTCCTTGTAGGAATCGAAGAGTGAGATAAGGGAGGTAGAAGAGGGATGTGGGGTTTGGAGCATGAAGGACTGACTGAGCTAACTGATGGAGGATTTGACTGAAGCTGCCTCTATCTGAAAACTGGGGTACTGTTTTATTTTCAATGGCCTTTTTCCAGTGGAAACTCACCCTTCTTAGAAGTCCTAACACACTGGAGAAAGGTAACTCTGTATCGAAGAAATCCAATTTTATAGTGTGCATTTGCTTGTTTCGGATGAGAACTTTGGTGTGACGGCTCCTGAAGTTGAATACTTGCTCATGATAATTTTATAAACTCAGATCTAATAAATTGCTGTTGAACTGATGGAGAGGTGCTGGTGTTCAAAAAGTACCCTCATGGCAGTCACAATCTTTAATGATCACAGAAAAAAAATAACTCTACATATTTTAGACATGGCTTCCAGACATCTACAGACACATTATCTTTCTAGTTTAGAAATATTGTTTTTTCTCATATAATTTCCTAAATCCTTTGCACAGGTTAATGTTACAAACTCTCCAGACAGAACTCCTGGCATCACTAAGATTAGATCTACTAGAACATTCATACTATACACTATTTCTTGATTAGCTCACTATAATTTCCATTTTTTCTGTTAGCATATGAATACAATAGAGTTTTAAGTGCATAAAACATACAATGCTTTTTTTCATTTAATAATTAAGTCAATTATGATTTTACTGGACAGATGGTAACAGAAAATGAAGTAAATTATCATGAAATTTTAAATTTTGCATTTTAATGTATTAGCTTCCAGAATATTAATTTGTAAATCTTAAAAATTTTGTTTATTTCATTAATTTGTTTTACCATGTATATTCTATATTTAAACATTTCATAATTTTATAAAGAAAATTCCATTTAGGGAAACAATCTATAAATTATCTAATTACAACTCTTTCCATGATAATTACAACTCGTTGCTTTTCCTCCATTAATCAAAATTAAAATCCAGCAGGAAGTATCGTAATATTGTATGTGTTGACTTGACAAATATTTTATCTGACTTTGAAGGGGAAACAAGTCTGAAAAATGGAATGGATACTCTGAGCAAAATAAGAATTGTGTTATGAGCCATGCCGGTAGTTGACCAGTAAAATACTGAATTACATTAACCATCATAATGAAGGCCCAATCTTTATAACCTGTGCTGAGAAGTCTAATCTCAGACCTCAGAACATAGAGTTAAGGAAGGATTTCCATAAAACAAAACTGCTGAGATTATTTTTCCAGATCATTACTGTCCATCCAAAGACAAGAGATTTCACTGTGTGCTAGCAGGCAAATGAAGGGTTTGTCAACAATGCTGGGCACTTGGATTAGGTATTGACAACAGAATTACCCTTGGTCTCAGATTCAATGGGATGGGAGAAAGCAAGGTAAAATAAGACACAGTAGATCTTAAATAGACCTTGCATAAAATTCCACAGTTAAAAGATATAATTAGAGCAGGAATTCCCAACCTGGGGTCCATGGACCCCTTTGCTAAAGAGTATTGGTCTATGGCATGGTAAAGGTTTGGAACCCCTAAATTAGAGTAATATTGACCCTGAAACATTCTCCAATATACACAGACAGTTTTGTGAGATCTGTCTGTTCTGCATATTAGAAAGCCATGGAGTGAGCCTGTTGTTTTACTGTCTTTCATGACCGTACCTACAGTTTCCTGACACTTCTGGTTTCTGAGGCTCTGGGTTAGTTAAAAAATTAGCCTATTATGAAATGACATCATCTCTGGGCTGAATCACGTTAATTTCAATAATAATATATTAACTAATAACTAGAGATGAAAAGAAAGGGAAATATATTTGTAAATATTAATTAAGTTTATGTACAGCCAGATGGATTTAAGCTTTAGAACAGGCAAACTAGTCTACCAGTCCTATTGATATAAGTATTGGCAGAACAATTATATAATTAACTTTTATCATGATTTATTTGTTGAATATGTTTAAGTATTTCACAGAAGAATATTGAAAACTCCAAGCATTCAATACAATGCACCAAAGAAAAGTCATGATTAAGCACTGTTAGCAGAAATGAAAGGGTGATTAGTTTATGAATTACACTCAAGAATGGTTAATGTACAGGAACAAATACACCGCTTGCCCAGAAAAAGGGAAACCAAAAAGGAAATGCAAATTTACAAAATCTGTATGTTACTTACCATCAAAAGTCAAATAAAACTTTCCTCTATCAAACCATACCAAGGAGGGTTGATCATTCTCTGAGTGGTTAGGAGATGAAGTGGGAGGGGAGGATTGAAGGCAAGGGAGAGAGAAGGGTACAGGGTGAGTCACACAGAAAGTCCGTTACTCTTAACGTATGGAGAAACCAGAATGGGGCAATTAAAGCACCATCATTGTACAAGGAGGAGAGCGTCAAAAAAGTTATTGCATCGATAAGATTGTTTTTAAGTTCTTTGTGAGTATCTCAGCTCAATTCTGATCTAAGAGTCACCACGGGATTACTTTGGTTATTTGGACTGCCTTTACTATTTGAAACCTATAATCTGCAAAACAGGCTGTAAGGAGTCCCATTTAGAACAGAGATGAGGAGGAATTTCTTTAGCCAGTTGGTAGTGAGCTTGTGGAATTCGTTACTACAAACAGTTGTGGAGGCCAAGTCATTGGGTATATTTAAAGTAGAGTTTATTGATGGATCAGGGTGTCAAGGTTACAGGGAGAAGGCAGAAGAAGGGGTTGAGAGGGATAATGAATCAGCTAAAATGGAATAGTAGAACCGACTCGATGTGCTAAATGGCCTAATTCTGCTCTTATCCCTGATAGTCATGTAACTGTGAATGGAATCCTGATGCTACAATCTGACACAGTGCAGATAATTTAAAGAGCTTAACTTAACTGTTAGTCTAATGAACCCTATTTTCTGCTCCATTGCATACTCTTGAATACAAGGACAATTCTCACCAAATTAACCATTGGAAAGCTGATGGGATCACATGCATTGCATATTTCTCTGTCCATCCAATATTATGCTGCACTGACTTTAACAGAGAGTACAACATGGCCTGGAACTCCAAACCCACTCTACATCAGTTACTTGTCAAGCAAGCTGCAGGCAATTCTGTTTACTTTTAATTCTGTGAAATCAGTCTAAAAATATCTCATGTAATTTATTCTCCTACTCTGATACATACTTTTGTTCAATTATGACCCATGAAAGAGACAGCTTTGATTACGCGGTTGTCACAACTTTACAAAAGCAGTTCTAGACGAGTGTGTCCCCACAAAATCATTCCAGTTCTTCTCCAACCTGAAGTCAAGGATGAACCATGAAATCCACAAGATGCTAAGGCCCAGTTCAGTGGTGTTCAGGTCTGGTGACCAAGTAAAATACAAAAGGCTCTGGTACGACCTCCAGAAAGCCATATCACATGTGAAGTGGCAATTCTGGATCAAGCTATTATTTATTTACTAAGATTCAGCATGCAATAGGATCTTCCGGCCCTTAGTGCCTACCACCCTGACTAACCCTAGCCTCATCACAGGACAATCTACAATGGCCAATTAACCTACTAACTGGTACATCTTTGGACTGTGAGAGAAAACCCGAGCATCCAGAGAAAACCCATGCTTTCCATGGGGAGGACGTACAGACTCCTTACAGGTGACATTGGAATTGAACTCTGAACTTTGCCCCAAGCTGTAGTAGTGTCATGCTTGTTGTTAGGCTACCATGGTGTCCTAACTTGACTCACTGAAAGCTGCTCGACAGCCATGGCAGGGCTTGAGTACTATCGCCTCCTACAAAGTGAAACCAAGTGACATAGGTTTTGCTGCCAGCTGAGCTCAATGCCTTTCATGTTCGCTTTGACCATCAGAACATGGGGGAACCTTCCTGAACACCCGCAGCCCCAATGACACTATGATTTCAGTCTGTGAGGCTGACGTGAGAGCATCCTTCAGGAGGGTGAACCTTTTGAAAGCATTTGGCCCTGCCAAGGTACCTGGCTGAATACTAAAAACCTGCGATGATCAACTGCCTGAAGTGTTCATCTTTAACCTCTTGCTTCAGCAGTCTCTGGTACTCACCTGCTTCAAGCAGGCTTCAATTATAGGGGTGCCTTAGAAGAATGTGGTAACCTGCCTCAATGACTGTCATCCAGTAGCACTTACATCCACTGTGATGGAGCGTTTGAGAGGGTGGTGATGAAAAATATCAAATTCTGCCTGAGGAGTGATTACCATCACCAAAGGACAACAGCAGATGCCATTTCATTTGCTGTTTGCTCGCTCATGGAACATCTGGACAGTGAGCATTCATACATAAAGTTGCCCTTCATTGACAACAGCTTGGCATTCAATACTATCCTCTTCTGTAAACTGATCAATAAGCTTCAAGACCTACGCCTCAATACTTCCTTGTGTAAAAGGATCATTGATGTCCTGATTTGCAGACTCCGGTCAGTTCGGATTGGTAATTACATCTCCTCCACAATCACAGGTGCACCACAAGGGTGCATGCTTAGCATCCTGCTCTACTCATGTTATAGTTATGACTGTAAAGCTAAGCTCAGCTCCAATGCCATGTTGATCATAAACATGAGAAAATCTTCACATGTTGCAGATACAAGCAACACGCACAAAATGCTGGAGCAACTCAGCAGGCCAGGCATGTTGTGTCCCTCAACAGTATCCAAAACGGTACACTCATTAATGAGGGATCGGTCACAGGGGTACTCTGTACTGGCTGCCCATCTTCCTTTCCTCTCCTGACCCATTTATCTGCCTCCTGCAACCTAGGGGTGACTGCCTCCCTATAACTCCTAAGCAACACACACAAAATGCTGGAGGAACTCAGAAGGCCAGGGAACATCTGTGGAAAAGAGTAAGCAGTCGATGTTTCAAGTCGAGACCCTTCCTCAGGACTGGAAAGGAAGAGGATAAATCTGAGTAAGAAGGTGGGAGGAGGGGAACTACAAGGTGGTGGGTGATGGGTGAAACCAAGAGGGGAGGGGGAGGGGTGAAATAAAGAGCTGGGAAGTTGATTGGTGAAAGATATAAAGGGCTGGAGAAGGGGAATCTGATAGGAAAGGATAGAAAACAGTGGAAGGGGGAGGAGGACCAGAGGGAGGTGATGGGCACGCAAGGATATAAGGTGAGAGAGGTAAACAGGAATGGAGGTGGAGAGTTACCAGAAGTTCGATAAATCGATGTTCATGCCATCAGAATTGGAGGCTATCCAGATGGAATATAAGGTGTTGCTCCTCCAACCTGAGTGTGGTCTGATCACGGCAGTAGAGGAAGCCATTGACTGACATGTTGGAACAGGAATGAGAAGTGGAATTGAAATTGGTGACGGGGAATCCTGCTTTATCTGGTGGATGCAACGTAGGTGCTCATAGAACTGGTCTCCTATTCTACGCTGGGTCTCACTAATATATAGGAGGCCACACCCGGAGCACTGAACACAGAAGATAACCCAGAGGTGAACTGTCATCTCAGCTGGAAGGACTGTTTAGGACCCTGAATGGTAGTGAGGGAGGAGGTGTAGGGACAGGTGTAGCACTTGTTCCACTTGTAAGGATAAGTGCCAGGAGGGAGATCAGTGGGGAGGGACAAATGGACAAGGGAGTTGCGTAGGGAACAATCTCTGCATAAAATGTGGGGGAAGGAAAAATGTGCTTGGTGGTAGGATCCAGTTGGGGATGGTAGAAGTTACGGAGGCTGGTGGGGTGGTAGGTTAGGACAAGGAACCTTATCCCTGGCAGGGTGGCAGGAGAATGGGGTGAGGACAGACATGCACAAAATGGAAGAGATGTGGGTGAGGGCAGTGTTGATGGTGGAGGAAGGAAAGGCCCCTTCTTTGAAGAAGGACATCTCATTTGTTTTTGAATGAAAAGTCTCATCCTCTGAGCAGATGCAGTGGAGACAGAGGAACTAAGAAAAGGGGTTGGCATTTTTACATGTGACTGGGTGAGAAGAGATATGGTCCAGGTACCTGTGAGAATAAGTGGGTTTATAAAAGATATCAGTAGATAGACTGTCTCCAGAGATGAAGAAGAGAGATTGAGAAATGGGAGGGAGATGATGGAAATGGACCAAGTATTTTTGAGGGCAGACTGGAAGTTGGAGGCAAAGTTGATGAAGTTGACGAGTTCAACATGGGTGCAGGAAGCAGCACCAATGTAGTGAAGGAAGATTTTGGGAGAGGTACCAGTGAAGGCTTAGATCATGGACTGTTCCACGTAGCTGACAAAAAGGCAAGCATAGCTGGGACCCATGTGAGAGCCTATGGCTACACCTTTGGTTTGGTGGAAGTGGGAAGAGCTAAAGGAGAAATTATTGAGAATGAGGACCAATTCCACCAGAAGGAAGAGAGTGGAGGGGAACTGGTTGGATCTGTTGTCCAGAAAGAAGTGCAGAGCTTTAAGGCCCTCCTGATGGGGGTTGGAGGTGTATAAGGACTGGACATCCATAGTGAAAATAAGATGACTGGGGTAGAGAATTTGAAGTAATTGAGAAGATCAAGAGTGTGTGAAGTATTGCAGATGTATTTAGGTAGGAAAGGACTGAACCAGGGGAATAGAACAAAGACAAGGTATACAGATATATGTTCAGTGGGGCAGGAAGAAGCAGAAACAGTGGGTCTACCTTGGACAGGCAGATTTATGGATCTTGGGTAGAAGGTAGAAGTGGGAGATACTGGGTAAGGGAACTGTGAGGTTGGTGGCAGTGGATGGGAAAACTCCAGAGTTTATGAGGTTGGTGATGTCATGGGAGCCGATGACCTGGTCCTGTTTGAGGATAAGTAAGAGCAGGTGTCCGAGATTAGTGGTCAGATGACGATAGAACCCTCCTTATATGCAGGTGAAGTTAGGATTGATGTGGAGAGAGTGGGGAGCAGTGCATTTAGAAGGAGCGAGGTTAGAAATGGAGAGAGCACTGGTAAAGTTGAGACAGTTGATGTCTCATTGACAGTTAGCAATAAGAAGATTCAGAGCAGGCAGAAGAGCTCAGCATCATGGCAGGCACAGGGTGACAAAGTTTCGGCCCTTACTGAGGACAGAACAGTCTGTCTCAGAGAGGGGAAAGTCAGTGGGAACAGTGAACACCCAGCATGGATGGGAGCTGGGCTCAGAGGGGAGGAAGAAGAGGGTTGGTATTGTCTGAGGGTTGGGGTGTTCAGAAAAGATGGGGTGGGAGGGAGATGGAAGCTCTGAGAGAGCAGAGTGGTGGCGGGGTGAAGGGAGGCTGGTGTTTAAACAGTAGCGTGTAAAGGCTCAACCTGGAGATGCTGTTGGTCCAGGCTGGAGTTGGAGTTAGAGGTTGAGCAACAAGCAAGTGGAAGGTGACCAGGGTTGTTGGAGCCTGCATCGATGGCAGTGGAATCAGGGTTCTGAATCTGCTCGGGAGCTTTGGAACCGGGTGTTGGCGATGTTAGAGTCACCAGAATAGAGGTGTCCAGAGACGTCGGGGTTGGGGATTGGTCTGGAGAAATTCGTAATCTGGGGCCA
This sequence comes from Hemitrygon akajei, assembly GCF_048418815.1. Lineage (NCBI taxonomy): Eukaryota > Metazoa > Chordata > Chondrichthyes > Myliobatiformes > Dasyatidae > Hemitrygon > Hemitrygon akajei. Next base: position 57,058,436 of record NC_133135.1, read on the forward strand.
CCTGATGGTAACGAGGTCAGCTGCAGGGATCATGGTCTGGGGATGTCCTTGGCTGCCAGCATTGGAGATGGTGGGTTCTGCAATGTTCAGACGGGTGACCTTCTGATCCTTGCTGGACGTGAGAAAGGTGAAGAACCGAAAGTATGGATCCAGCAGATGATACAGTATCAGACGTCCATTGCAGATGGCAGAGAGAGAATCCCGGAGTTGTGGCAACGACTGGGACAGGGAGCCCGGGTACCTCCTCATGGCGGAAAGCATGGCATGTAGTACGTGGTGGGAGAACCAGCCAATTGAATGTGAGTACCTAGGGTCCAAATCCAGAAGCTTGAACCAGATCTGGAAGCCATGTGGCACAAGAGGGTGGTGAAGACATGTTCCCAGGCTGTAGTAGTGGGTCTGAATGACCACGTGGTCAAAGAGTCAAAGGACCGCAGAGATCACAGAGGGGGAGCAGTGAGACGGAGTATCACTGAACTCCTATGGAAGGGAAGATTTAAACTTCTTCAGGGTTGGCATCCCTTGAAGAGACTTTGCAGTGTAGTAGAACCACAAACAAGAGAAAATCTGCATTTGCTGGAGATGCAAAGCAACGCACACAGAATTCTAGAGGAATTCAGCAGGGCCAGGCAGCTTCTATAGAAAAGAGTAAAGAGTTGACGTTTCAGGCCAAGACCCTTCATCACGACCGGAAAGGAAGGGATGAAGTCAGAGTAAGAAGGTAGAGGGAGGGGAGAAAGAAGTCCGATATGCCATACTTACGTTTGCTGATGACACCACTGTCATTGGCCAAAACAAAGAGGTGTTGATTCAGCATATAGGCAGGAAATTGAAAATCTGGCTGGGTGGTGCCTTAACAACAACCTCTCACTCAACGTCAGCAACACCAGGGAGCTGATTATTGACTGCAGGAGGAGTAAACCAGTTCTCCTTGGGGATCAGAGGTGGAGCAAGTCAGAACCTTTAAATTCTTTGGTGTAATCATTTCAGAAGATCTCTCCTGGGTCCAGCATGTAAGTGCCATTACAAAGAAAGCATGGCAGCACCTCTACTTTCTCAGAAATCTGCATAGGCTCAGTATGACGTCTAAAACTTTGTCAAACTTCTATAGATGTGTGCTGGTGAGTATATTGAGTAGTAGCAACACAGCTGGTATGGAAACACCAATGCCCTTGAATGGATAAGCTTACAAAAAGTAGTGGATACAGCCCAGTATAAAGCATTCTCTGCCATTGAGCAGATCTGCATGGAGTGGTGTCACAGGAAAGCAGCATCCATCATCAAGGGCCCCACCTTCCAGCTCATGCTCTCTGCTCACTGCTTCAGTCAGAAATGAGGGTCAGGTGCCCCAAGACCCACACTACCAGGTTCAGGAATAGTTATTACTCATGAGTCATCAGGATCTTGAACCAGAGGAAATAATTTCACTCAAGTTCACTCACCCCATCACTGAACTGTTTCCACAACCTATGAACTCTCCAAGGACCCTTCATCTCATATTCGTGATAATAATTGCCTATTTATTTATTTATTTATTTGTCTATCTATCTAGCTATCTATTTATTTATTATTATTTTGTTCTCTTTTTGTATTTGCAAAGTTGGTTATCTTTTACATATTGGTGTTGTGGGATAGGCCCTTCCAGCCTTTCAAGCCATGCTGCCCAGCATTCACCCAATCTAATCCTGGCTTACTCATAGGATAATGTCCAATTAACCTACCAACCGGTACATCTTTGGAATGTGGGAGGAAACCAGAAGCACCTGGAAGACACCTATACATTCACAATGTACAAACTCCTTACAGACAGAATTGGGAATTGAACCTGCATCTATACTGTAAAGCATTGTGCTAACCACTGCGTTACCATGCTGCCTCATTGTATCACGTTTCTTTGTATTTACTCTGAATGCCAGCAAGGAAATGAATCTCAGGGTTGTATACGGTGACATATATGTATTTTGATTATAAATTTCCTTTGAACTTTGTACAACTAACTGATGAATCTTTTTAGAAGGTCCACAGGATTTTCTGGAGAACTGAAGAAGAAATAGGGGGAATGCCATACTAGATCTAGTATTAGATAACGAACTGGGTCAGGTCACAGATCTGTCAGGGGGTGAGCATCTGGGGGACAGTGATAACCGCTCCCTGACCTTTAGCATTATCATGGAAAAGGATAGAATCAGAGAGGACAGGAAAATTTTTAATTGGGGAAGGGCAAATTATGAGGCTATAAGGCTAGAACTTGCAGGTGTGAATTGGGATGATGTTTTTGCAGGGAAATTTACTATGGACATGTGGTCGATGTTTAGGGATATCAGGGATAAATTTGTCCCGGTGAGGAAGATAAAGAATGGTAGGGTGAAGGAACCATGGGTGACAAGTGAGCTGGAAAATCTAGTCAGGTGGAAGAAGGCAGCATACGTGAGGTTTAGGAAGCAAGGATTAGATGGGTCTATTGAGGAATATAGGGTAGCAAGAAAGGAGCTTAAGAAGGGGCTGAGAAGAGCAAGAAGGGGTCATGAGAAGACCTTGGTGAGTAGGGTAAAGGAAAACCCCAAGGCATTCTTCAATTATGTGAAGAACAAAAGGATGACAGGGGTAAAGGCAGGACCGATTAGAGATAAAAATGGGAAGATGTGCCTGGAGGCTGTGGAAGTGAGCGAGGTCCTCAATGAATACTTCTCTTTGGTATTCACCAATGAGAGGGAACTTGATGATGGTGAGGACAATACGAGTGAGGTTGATGTTCTGGAACATGTTGATATTAAGGGAGAGGAGGTGTTGGAGTTGTTAAAATACATTAGGATGGATAAGTCCCCGGGACCTGACGGAATATTCCCCAGGCTGCTCCATGAGGCAAAGGAAGAGATTGCTGAGCTTCTGGCTAGGATCTTTATGTCCTCGTTGTCCACGGGAATGGTACCGGAGGATTGCAGGGAGGTAAATGTTGTCCCCTTGTTCAAAAAAGGTAGTAGGGATAGTCTGGGTAATTATAGACCAGTGAGCCTTACGTCTGTGGTGGGAAAGCTGTTGGAAAAGATTCTTAGAGATAAGATCTATGGGCATTTAGAGAATCATGGTCTGATCAGGGACAGTCAGCACGGCTTTGTGAAGGGCAGATCATGCCTAACAAACCTGATAGAGTTCTTTGAGGAGGTGACCAGGCATATAGATGAGGGTAGTGCAGTGGATGTGATCTACATGGATTTTAGTAAGGCATTTGACAAGGTTCCACATGGTAGGCTTATTCAGAAAGTCAGAAGGCATGGGATCCAGGGAAGTTTGGCCAAGTGGATTCAGAATTGGCTTGCCTGCAGAAGGCAGAGGGTTGTGGTGGAGGGAGTACATTCAGATTGGAGTGTTGTGACTAGTGGTGTCCCACAAGTATCTGTTCTGGGACCTCTACTTTTCGTGATTTTTATTAATGACCTGGATGTGGGGGTAGAAGGGTGGGTTGGCAAGTTTTCAGATGACACAAAGGTTGGTGGTGTTGAAGATAGTGTAGAGGATTGTCGAAGATTGCAGAGAGACATTGATAGGATGCAGAAGTGGGCTGAGCAGTGGCAGATGGAGTTCAACCCAGAGAAGTGTGAGGTGGTACACTTTGGAAGGACAAACTCCAAGACAGAGTACAAAGTAAATGACAGGATACTTGGTAGTGTGGAGGAGCAGAGGGATCTGGAGGTACATGTCCACAGATCCCTGAAAGTTGCCTCACAGGTAGATAGGGTAGTTAAGAAAGCTTATGGGGTGTTAGCTTTCATAAGTCGAGGGATAGAGTTTAAGAGACGCGATGTAATGATGCAGCTCTATAAAACTTTAGTTAGACCACACTTGGAGCACTGTGTCCAGTTCTGGTCGCCTCACTATAGGAAGAATGTGGAAGCATTGGAAAGGGTACAGAGGAGATTTACCAGGATGCTGCCTGGTTTAGAGAGTATGGATTATGATCAGAGATTAAGGGAGCTAGGGCTTTACTCTTTGGAGAGAAGGAGGATGAGAGGAGACATAATAGAGGTGTACAAGATATTAAGAGGAATGGACAGAGTGGACAGCCAGCGCCTCTTCACCAGGGCACCACTGCTCAGTACAAGAGGACATAGCTTTAAGTTAAGGGGAGGGAAGTTCAAGGGGGATATTAGAGGAAGGTTTTTCACTCAGAGAGTGGTTGGTGCGTGGAATGCACTGCCTGAGTCAGTGGTGGAGGCAGACACACTAGTGAAGTTTAAGAGACTACTAGACAAGTATATGGAGGAATTTAAGGTGGGGGGTTATATGTGAGGCAGGGTTTGAGGGTCAGCACAACATTGTGGGCTGAAGGGCCTGTAATGTGCTGTACTATTTTATATGTTCTATGTAAATTACACCAGTGGATTAGAATTGAAGGAGCTGTATTCTCTCTTAACACTTGTCTATTGTGACCTGGGTTTGATTATCAGAAACAGTAAAAAATCCCATTTCTCAAAAATAGTATCATGAAGTTTGCAAGTATAAAATTCATTTATTGTAGATTTCTACCCCTGGGTTATCCTTGTTAGTGGACAGAAGATGAAAAGACAAGAGGGAATGAGCCCAGATTTATATTACTGCAGAAGGGAAACTTTTAGAACTGGAATGAATCACACAGAACAGAACAGAATGTAGAATGGTAACAGTAAAGTACAATGAAGCAACGGAGCAAGCAAAATGTTAATGTCTCTTTTGTACGGACTCAAAGAATGGCTAATACAAAAATTATTCTTGTTCAATCAGTTGTACATTTTCATGACAGTTTTTTGGCTATAAATCACATTCTCCTCATCTCGATCTCAACGTGTCAACAGCAAAGTGAATGCAGATATCAGTGTTGTACCATTGCCCTCGGAAACTCTGGGGAGGGAATATCGACCCCGGTGAGCTGGAATTTTTGAAAATGTGGGTAGAGAGGTGGGTGTGGGGATCGTGTTAAATTGATCAGGTGCTGTTATTTTAAAGCTGAGCCTTGACTTTCATATTTTACACAAAAAAATCATACCTTGCATAACATCTCCTCATGAGAGTGGGTTCAGAAATTTGAACATAGTTTTTACTAATAAAGTGTGATAAAAATAGAGTCCAGAGTCGGCCTGCCAATGAGAAAATTGGTGACACAGAAGTGTTGGACATAGGCCGAAAAGATAACTGGCATATCTGGCAAAATTACTGTAGCCTCTCAGCTGTGTGAGCTGAGCTGTGTGACATGATTAACTTAACATTATTTTATTATTTACGGTTTTATATTGCTATATTTCTTCACTGTTCCTGGTTGGTGCGGCTGTAACAAAACCCAATTTCCCTCGGGATCAATAAAGTATGTCCGTCTGTCTTTTGTGTCTCTGTCACAAGGGAGATAGTGAAACTTGGGAGCGAAGTTTACTGGAAAGTAAGCTTCATTTGTAAAGTCTGTTGACCACTTGTCAAAACTTTGAAAGTGTCCCCTTGTTCAATGCACTTTTCAGTTCTGCACTTCCACAGAAGCATGTGTGGACAATGCTATAATATTATGAGACTCAAGGACAGTTTTGGACAACAGAAAAAACCCATGGAAACCAGCAGAATGTGTGTCACTTGCCTATCATTGTATGAAGTGTGGGGGTCACAAAAGAGGTCTAGCTTACTGGAGGAGAAACAGGATTTACAGGCAGAGACTGATTTCCTTGAGCAGAGGACTTGTCCTGGGCCCAGACATTTATAAAGAAAGCACAGCAGCATCTCTACTTCCTTAGGAATTTGCGAAGATTCAGCATGACATTTAAAACTTTGAAAAACTTCTATAAATGTGTTGTGGAGAGTATATTGACAGCTTGGTATGGAAACACCAATGTCCTTGAATGGAAAATCCTACGAAAAGTAGTGGATACAGCTCAGTCCATCATGAGTAAAGCCCTCCTTACCACTGAGTGCATCTACATGGAGTGGCATTGCAGGAAAGCAGCATCCATCATCAGGAAGTCCCACCACCCAGGTCGTGTTCTCTTCTCACTGCTGCCATCAGGTAGAAGGTACAGGAGCCTCAGGACTCACACCAACAGGTGCAGGAACAGTTATTACCCCTCAACCATCAGGCTCCTGAACCTGAGGGGATAACTTCACTCGTCTTCATTTGTCACATCAATGGATAACCTATGGACTCACCTTCAAGGACACTTCATCTCATGTTCTCGATACTGTATTGTTTTGCTTATTTATTATTATTATGTCTTTTTCTTTCTTTTTATATTTGCCCCGATTGTTGTCTTATGCACACTGGTTGCCCACCCTGTTGGTGTGGTCTTTCATTGCTTCTATTACGGATATTGGATTTATTGAGTACGCCCACAAGAAAATGAATCTCAGGGTTGTATATGAGATTCAGCATAACATCTAAAAGTACATACATCATATATGTACTTTGATGATAAATTTAATTTGAACTATGAACCATTTAAACATTAGAGTCTGAGGATACTCAGGAAGCATATTAGATGGTTAAGTCTTTGTAGAGCATTGGAACAAAACCTTCAGAACACTGAACCTGAGCCCTGTGTTTTACCAGTAGTTGTATTGATAAATACTAACCTCAACCTCTTTGTTTAGGGATCCTACTGGGACTTACTGAAGATGTTCTCTAGAGTAGCCATCACATTGACTCTGCAACAAATGTGACCACTGAGCATACATGTGTCCTCAGGTTTGGAGCCTGGCTTCCCACAATTGCAAGGTGTCATTGATTGCACACATCTGTCCTCAAGATATCTCCAGGTTATCCTGAACTGCCCATCAACAAGAAGGAATTTTGCTGCCTTAACATTCAATGGCCTAAGCACTGCAGAGTAGTTTTAGTGTGCTTTCATAATTCTCTGTCTTATGTCAGTCTGTTTCCTGGATCTTGTCAGATCTCCAAGCAGGCTTAAAGTCTGGCTTCTCAGAAATTCTCTTAAATCCTGGCTGATAGCCATTGCAATGCAACAAGACTATGAAGCTGGGCAACCTGGCAACCAAAAGACCCAGAGAGGAAGCTATCACCATGCTGAAGGGATTCAGGGGCCTTGAGAGATCTGAAGGCACCCTTAAACAGAATAGTTCTCTGAAAGCCGCTAGTTTTGGCAGGTCAAGACAGAGAAGGTAGCAGCTCTTTTAATGAAGAAGAAAAGGAGCTGGAGGAAGAATGTACAGGAATATACAGCATATATTGTTTCTCAGGATGCCATCTCATTGAGGTTCACTTTGCCTCCATCAGTCTACCCTTCAACACAGTCTTCCTTGATCCCGTCAATCAACACGAATTGGACTTGCAAGTAGCCATGCATGCCCTGCCCAGCTGTTCGGTACCAACGTATTTCTTACCATTCCACACAATAGGTCCTTGTCAGTCAGAGTGCCATATGTGGAATGGGGAATTGAGACATGGATTGACGAACGATGCCCATGTCAGTCCAAAGTGAATAAATTTAACCCTCCAACTATCCTGCAGATGGTGGAAAATTGAAATAAAGATGGAAGGTGCTGGAAATTCCCAGGGAAAAAAAAAACATTCAAAAAGAATTTCTTGAACTCAAACAATGCCATTTATTTCAGCCTTTATTGCTTTACTGACTTAATGAAAGACGAAGAATACTACTTTACCGACAGTAGGGGTGGTGGCAGCACTCAGCGAGTTAGTTGAAGATATGGAGGAAGTGCTTTCTGCTCGAGCTAAAGGAGCTATTGGTGGAGGACTGGAGGAATGAATGGGAGGGCTAAAAGACCTGGCCTGTGAAAACACAAAACATAATAAAACTACTTAGAAATTAATCAGGTAAAAGATCATCATTACAAATTTCAAAAGTAGCAAATTACTTATTTTATTTGCCTTAAATGCAAGGTAAAAGCATTGAAGTGCTCAGCTTAAAATTGTATTAATTTTCTCTCCTGTTTCCTATCTTGAAGGTAATAACTTCTGTACTTCTGATTGTTGCATGTCTCCCAAGACTTGACTGAGCCAAGGAAGTGAGAGATTGCGTGACACAAGAAACAAATCCATTCTTGTCTTTGTCTATTATATTCTATTTGAGCAAGGAATCACTGAAGAGGAATCAGCAGCAAAGTTTTTGGCAGTAATTTCTTCCGTGAATTGAGGGAAACTTGGGCCGCTGGTAACCTGCCACAAGTTAATATGTTGATATATGATACACGTGGTTATTTATTCAATATCAACAACCAATTTTATTTGTTTGCTGTCTTTAGCATTGTAAGAAGTCCCAAGAGTACTCTTCAAGATTGAGTACCAAAACACAGATGAAGTATTAGAATAGGTAACAAACAATTTGGTGGAAGAACTTGGTTCTGAGGAAAATCTGAAAGAGGGGTAAAAGTTAAAGAAAGTGAGAAAACAAGGAATTCAATCCCTGAGCTTAGGACAATTACTATTGATTATTTATTAATGTATTTATTTATTCAAACTCCTGATTTAACCCTAGCTTAATTATAGGACAATTTATAATGACCAATTAAACTACCAACCAATATGACTATAGACTGTGGGAGGAAACCAGAGCACCTGGAGGAAACCCATACAGTGGCAGGGAGAATAGACAAACTCCTTACAGTTTGAGAGCAATTAGAATTGGAAATGGTCCCGAGATCATGCCAGCAGGAAAGAATGTTTCCAGGTTTGGAAGAGATTACAATGATAGATCCTGAGACAATGGAAGTTATGTGGCGACCCACTTTCTGCGCAGGCGAACTGGCTCACAAATAGCCAGCGCGTGGGGGGAGACTTTGGTAATGCACCTCTGACGTCATTTCCACCCGGAGAGGGCGGGTGCTAGGGATTTAAATGCCAGCGCCGCGAAGTTTGAATAAACTAGTCTCGAAATGACTTACCAACTGCGTGTCGCTATTACAGCGCTGTGTGTAGCACATCACTACATTGGTGACCCCGACGGTCCAAACGGGATTTGGACCAAAGATGACCAACTCTTCATCTTTTCACGCAGTTTCGCTAAAACTGCCGACTTTCTGGACGCTGCGACCACGCATGTGGTTTAGCCAAGCAGAAGCCCAGTTCCAGATTCGGCAGATATCCTCTGATTCCACGCGTTACTACCACGTGGTGAGCGCCCTTGACCAGGAGACGGCCGCCCAGGTTGCGGATTTCATACAGTCGCCCCCGGAAGAAGGCAAATATGAAGCATTCAAGTGCTGCTCATTGGGACTTTTGGCCTCCCGCGGCTTAAGCGGGGTGCCCGCCTGCTTCACCTGGACGGTTTGGGAGGCAGACTGCCATCAGCATTGATGAATGAGATGCTGGCCCTGTCTGACAGGCACAAGCTGTGCCTCATGTTCGAGCAAGCGTTCCTAGAGCGACTGCCTGAGGACATACATCTGCTGCTGGCCGACGCAGATTTCAGCGACCCCCGGAATGTGGCGGCCCGGGCAGACGTGCTGTGGAAAGCCAAGAGGGAGAGCGTGGCATCCGTCAGTCAGATTACCAGGCCACGCATCCAACAGCAGACCAGACCAGGCCCGGCAGGAGGGTGCACACAACACAGAGGCAGGAGTGAGGAGGCCAGTGAACAGTGGTGTTTCTACCACCAGTGCTGCGGCACAAAAGCCCGCCATTGTCGCCCGCCCTGCAAGGGCCAGGGCCAGGGCCAGCTGCCCCTAATGACTGTGGCGGCTGGCCACCAGGACAGCCTCTTGTACGTCTGGGACAAACAGTCGGGACGCCACTTCTTGGTCGACACTGGAGCGGAGATCAGCATCTTGCCCCCAACGGGGTACGACACCCGCAACAGGAAGCCAGGACCCACCCTGAGGGCCACAAACGGCAGCACGATACGGACCTACGGCACCCGCACAGTGCAGCTGCAGTTCGGCACCAGCCGGTTCACATGGGACTTCACACTGGCCGCGGTGGCCCAACCACTCCTGGGGGCGGACTTCTTGCGAGCTCACAGCCTGCTGGTCGACTTGCAAGGGAAAAGACTGGTACATGCTGAGACTTTCCAGACGTTCTCCCTGGGTGAAGCCAAATTGCGGGCCCCACACCTGGACTCCATCACGCTGTCGGACAACGAATTCACCAGAATCCTGGCGAACTTTCCATCGATTCTGGCACCACAGTTCACGGCAGCCATGCCCAGACACGGGGTACAGCACCACATTCTGACCCAGGGACCACCCCTCCACGCCCGCGCATGAAGGCTTCCCCCAGAAAAGCTCCGCCTGGCGAAGGAGGAGTTCAAGAGGATGGCGGAATTGGGGATCGTACAGAGGTCCGACAGCCCATGGGCCTCCCCCTGCACATGGTGCCCAAAGCAGCCGGGGGTTGGAGACCATGCGGCGACTACCGCAGACTGAATGAGGCTACCACTCCAGACCGCTACCCTGTGCCGCACATACAAGACTTTGCAGCAAACCTGCACAGGGCAAGAATCTTTTCCAAAGTGGACCTCGTCCGGGGATACCATCAAATCACGTTGCACCCTGAAGACATCCCCAAAACAGCACTCATCACCCCGATCGGCCTGTTCGAGTTCCTCCGAATGCCATTCGGCCTGAAGAACGCCGCACAGACATTCCAGCGGCTAAAAGACGCGGTGGGACGCGACCTGGACTTTGCGTTCATCTATTTGGATGACATCCTTATAGCCAGCAGTAGTCGTCAGGAGCATCTGTCCCACCTCCGTCAACTCTACTCCCGCCTGAGTGATTTCAGCCTCACGATCAACCCGGCCAAATGCCAGTTCAGTCTCGATACCATTGACTTCCTGGGCCACAGGATTACCAAAGATGGGGCAACACCTCTGCCCGTCAAGGTAGACGCGATCCACCACTTTGCCCGGCCCAACACGGTCAAAGGCCTGCAGGAGTTCGTTGGTATGGTGAACTTCTACCACTGTTTCCTCCCCTCAGCAGCCCGTATCATGTGCCCTTTGTACACCCTGATGTCGGGTAAAGGCAAAGACATTACTTGGGACGAGGAGGCCGCGGCCGCTTTCGTTAAAGCCAAGGAAGCCTTGGTAGATGCCGTGATGCTGGTGCACCCCAGAACGGACGTTCCGACCACACTCACGGTGGATGCATCTGACACAGCAGTCGGTGGAGTGCTGGAGCAGCTCATCAAGGGGCGCTGGCAACCCCTGGCATTCTTCAGCAAACACCTACGACCACCCGAACTCAAGTACAGTGCTTTCAACCGGGAGCTGTTGGCACTGTATCTGGCAATCCGGCATTTCAGGTACTTCTTAGAAGGCAGGCCGTTCACTGCGTTCACGGACCACAAACCGTTGACCATCACGTTCACGAAGGTGTCCGATCCCTGGTCAGCTCACCAGCAGTGACATCTGTCCTGCATCTCCGAGTACACGATGGACATCCAGCATGTCTCGGAGAAGGACAATGTCATGGCGGACGCACTCTCCAGACCAGCTGTCCAGGCCCTGTCCCTGGGGGTGGACTATGCAGCACTGGCGGAGGCGCAGCAGGCAGACGACAAGATGCCCAGCTACAGGACCGCAGTCTCGGGTTTGCAGCTACAGGACTTTCTCATAGGCCCAGGTGATAGGACCCTCCTGTGCGACGTGGCTACTGGCCAACCTCGCCCCATCGTTCAGGCAGCCTGGAGGCGGCGGGTTTTCGATTCCATACATGGTTTGGTGCACCCATCTATCAGGGCAACTGTCCGGCTGGTCTCCAGCAAGTTCGTGTGGCACGGACTTCGCAAGCAGGTTAGTGAATGGGCCAGGATGTGCGCGTAGTGCCAAACAGCCAAGGTGCAGCGGCACACTAAAGCCCCGCTGCAGCAGTTCAAACCCACCCACCGGAGGTTCGACCACATTCATGTGGATATCGTGGGCCCCCTACCAGTGTCCCGAGGAGCGCGGTACCTCCTAACTATGGTAGACCGGTTCACGAGGTGGCCAGAGGCGGTCCCGCTCACCGACACATCTGCCGATTCCTGCGCCCGAGCACTGATTGCAACCTGGGTAGCACGCTGTGGTGAACTACATATACCTGTCTGGACACGCCCCCCTGCTGACTGCTCCTGTGGCTCCTCCCACAGACCCCGGTATAAAGGCGATTGAGGCCTGAGCCTTGCCCTCAGTCTCCAGGATGTAGTATGGTGGTCAATTACTGCTTGTTCTTTCTTCCAGTCAATAAAAACCAATATCTCACCTCACGTCTCGGAGAGTTATTGATGGTGCATCACACGCTTCGGGGTTCCGGCCCACATTACCTCCGACAGAGGTGCCCAGTTCACCTCCAGCCTGTGGTCAGCTGTGGCCAGCCTGTTGGGAACGCAGCTGCACCACACAACTGCCTACCACCCACAGTCGAACGGATTAGTGGAACGCTTCCACTGTCACTTGAAGTCGGCTCTCATGGCCCGCCTGAGAGGACCTAACTGGGTGGACGAGCTTCCCTGTGTCCTGTTTGGAACTCGTACAACGCCCAAAGAGGATCTGCACGCCTCGTTGGCTGAGTTGGTGTACGGCGCGCCCCTGGCTGTCCCGGGAGAGTTCATACTAGCCCCAAGGGGGCAAGAGGAAGAACCCACAGCAGTCCTGGACAGGCTATGCGAAAGGCTCGGCAACCTGGCCCCCGTACCAACTTCACAGCACGGACGGACCCCAACCCATGTACCGAAAGACCTGCAGAACTGTAAGTTTGTGTTTGTACGAAGGGGCGGACAACGGACACCGCTACAGCGGCCGTACAAGGGGCCATTCAAGGTGATCAACAACAACGGGTCCACGTACGTTCTGGACATTGGGGGGAAAGAGGAGGTTTTCACGGAGGACCGACTCAAACCAGCCCATGTGGACTTGGCGCAGCCGGTTGAGGTTCAGGCACCGCGGCGCAGAGGCAGATCTCCCAAAAAGAGGCTGATCCAGACTGTGGACATTGGGGGGTGTATCGCCGGTTCTGGGGGGGGGGGCCTTATGTGGCAACCCACTTTCTGCGCAGGCGAACCAGCTCACAAATAGCCAGCGCGCGGGGGGAGACTTTGGTAATGCACCTCTGACGTCATTTCCGCCCGGAGAGGGCGGACGTTAGGGATTTAAATGCCAGTGCCGCGAAGTTTGAATAAACTAGTCTCAAAACGACTTACCGACTGCGTGTCGTTATTTTAGTGCTGTGTGTAGCACATCGCTACAGTCTCATAGATTATTGTCCTGTTGTCCTACAAAGTTAATTTTACCTAAAAATGATGGATTTTGTGAAAAAATGGTTTATCTTAGTGCTGAATAAAGTGTGTTCAATGTTCCATCATGTTTGTGATACTCATCTAGTTCTGAGTGCCTGAAATGAAGAAATACTTTTTAATCTTAAAAAATTTAAACTTTGTAGTATAACTTATCGTAATTACTTTTTAAACCTTCCTGGAGTGACCCAATTGTTTTACTTTGGAAAAATAAAGGTATTGAGTCTTTTTTAGACTTATTTAAAGATGGCAGATTGACGTCTTTTGAACAATGAATCAATAAATATTCTCTTTCATATTCACACTTTTTACAATATCTTAAAGTTAGACATTTTTTACAAAAATATTTAAGTAATTTTCCTTATATATTGGAGGCTGACTTGTTAGATACTATTATGAATATGAACCCCTTGATGAAAGGTTCTATTCGAAGAATTTATAATTTATTATTACAATGGGATAAGCATCCTTTACTTAAGATTAAACAGGATTGGGAGAAAGAACTTAATTTGACTTTTATATGGGAGGATTGGATGCAGATTCTGAAGTTGGTTAATTCTTCCTCGGTCTGTGCTAGTCATTCACTGATTCAATTTTAAATTGTACATCGTTACCATTGGACAAAAGAGAGACTTTCTAAAATATTTCCCAACGTTGACAAGTATTGTGATAGATGTAAAACTAAGATAGCTACATTGACACATATGTTCTGGTCATGTTCTATATAAAAACCATTCTGGAAGTCAGTCTTTTCGACAATTTCTAAAGCACTTAGAATCAATTTGCAACCTAATAAATTGACTGTGCTTTTTGGAATAATTCCTCAAAATATTCACGGTATTTCTCTGTCTGACCAACATGTTATTGCGTTTGTTACATTGATAGCTAGGAGGGCCATTTTGTTGAAATGGAAGGATGTATCAGCTCCTACTTTGTCACAATGGTTCTCTCAAGTGATGCTGTGTCTCAGTTTGGAGAAAAATAGAAGTCGAACCTTTGAACCTTTATTTGATTTTGAGAAGAGATGGGGCTCATTTGCTCGTTACTATAATTTCAGTTAACTGATAGATTTCCTCCACGATCTAAGTGTAAATTTTGTTTTGATATATTTTTTCTTCTTGTTGGCGGTTTGATGTTTATTTTTAGAAGCTTTCTATATGTCACATGGCTCCGGGGTTGTACCTCAATGGGCTCTTTTTTTTCTCACTTTTCTTGCTTAGTAGGTTTTTTTATTCACAAAAATTTTCAATCTTTAAGATAATTTTTTTTGAGGCATTGTAAGTGTTGTTACTTTGATGTACCTGTGTATTTTTGAATAATAATAATAATAATAATAATAATAATAATAATAAAAAGATTTGAAAAGAAAAGAAAGAAATACTCCCTGGCCTCTCCAAGTTATTCATCCTTACCTAATATTCAGTTCTATATGTTAATGAAACAGAAGGCTATAGTAATGGATGTGATAATGCTCAATCTACATTTGAGAGGAATTTTTCCCCTCAGTTGATATAATTTTGTTTTGATCTCAGAGTGCAGGAAGTAGTTTTCAGGGTCATAAGTATACTGATCATGAATTTTGCTACCTGAGGGTGAATGTTTTGTGTTGTAGTTAGAAAATGCAACAGAAATTACAGTGGGTTCCGGTTATTTGGGCCATTGGTTAATCGGGTCAGCCACTTATTTGGGACAACTCGTAAAGAACAAGAACTAATTGAGAAAATAACTGCCTTTCTCTTCATTTATTTGATACACTGTACCGCTTAATTGGGAATTAATTGCCAAACAGTTTCAAACTAGTGTCAGTCATGTGCACTTGTGTGACCGTTAGACACTACACCGTAGTTAGAACAAACAGTTTTTAAATAACATCAGTTGACTGTTTGTGTTGAAAAAACATTGGGGCATTGGAACCAGTTCTGGGGGAGGTGGGACTGGTATAAACAGGATGGTCTGCACCTGGGCTGGACTGGAACCAAAGTCCTAGGGGGAGCGTTTGCTACTGCTGTTCAGGAGGATTTAAACTAATGTGGCAGGGGGATGGGAACAAGTGCAGAGAGACAGAGGGGTGTAAAATGAGGGTAGAAGCAAAAAGTAGTAAGGTGAAAAGTAAAAGTGGCAGACAGGCAAATCCAGGGCAAAAAGCAAAAAGAGCCAGTTTTCAACATAATTGTATAAGGGCTAAGAGTGTTGTAAAAACAAGCCTGAAGGCTTTGTGTGTCAATGCGAGGAGCATTCGTAACAAGGTGGATGAATTGAATGTGCAGATAATTATTAATGAATATTATATTGTTGGGATCACAGAGACATGGCTCCAGGGTGACGAGGGATGGGAGCTCAACATCCAGGGATATTCAATATTCAGCAGGGATAGACAGGAAAGAAAAGGAGGTGGGGTAGCATTGCTGGTCAGGGAGGAGATTAACACAATAGAAAGGAAGGACATTAGCCTGGAGGATGTGGAATCGATATGGGTAGAGCTGCATAACACTAAGGGGCAGAAAACGCTGGTGGGAGTTGTGTACAGGCCACCTAACAGTAGTAGTGAGATTGGGGATGGCATTAAACAGGAAATTAGAAATGCGTGCAATAAAGGAACAGTAGTTATAATGGGTGACTTCAATCTACAAATAGATTGGGTAAACCAAATTGGTAAGGGTGCTGAGGAAGAGGATTTCTTGGAATGTATGCGGGATGGTTTTCTGAACCAACGTGTCGAGGAACCAACTAGAGAGCAGGCCATTCTAGATTGGGTATTGAGCAATGAGGAAGGGTTAGTTAGCAATCTTGTCGTGCGAGGCCCCTTGGGTAAGAGTGACCATAATATAGTGGAATTCTTCATTAAGATGGAGAGTGACATAGTTAATTCAGAAACAAAGGTTCTGAACTTAAAGAAGGGTAACTTTGAAAGTATGAGACGTGAATTAGCTAAGATAGACTGGCAAATGATACTTAAAGGGTTGACGGTGGATATGCAATGGTAAGCATTTAAAGATCGCACGGATGAACTACAACAATTGTTCATCCCAGTTTGGCAAAAGAATAAACCAGGGAAGGTAGTGCACTCATGGCTGACAAGGGAAATTAGGGATAGTATCAAGTCCAAAGAAGAAACATATAAATTAGCAAAAAAAAGCGGCACACCTGAGGACTAGGAGAATTTCAGAGACCAGCAGAGGAGGACAAAGGGCTTAATTAGGAAAGGGAAAAAAGATTATGAGAGAAAGCTAGCAGGGAACATAAAAACTAACTGCAAAAGCTTTTATAGATACGTGAAAAGAAAAAGATTGGTCAAGACAGATGTAGGTCCTTTACAGTCAGAAACAGGTGAATTGATCATAGGGAACAAATACATGGCAGACCAATTGATTGATTGAATACTTTGGTTCTGTCTTCACTAAGGAGGACATAAATAATCTTCCAGAAGTAGTAAGGGACCGAGGGTCTAGTGAGGTGGAGGAACTGAGGGAAATACATGTTAGTAGGGAAGTGGTTTTAGGTAAATTGAAGGGATTAAAGGCAGATAAATCCCCAGGGCCAGATGGTCTGAATCCCAGAGTGCTTAAGGAAGTAGCCCAAGAAATAGTGGATGCATTAGTGATCATTTTTCAAAACTCCTTAGATTCTGGATTAGTTCCTGAGGATTGGAGGGTGGCTAATGTAACCCCATTTTTTAAAAAAGGAGGGAGAGAAAAATGGGGGAATTATAGACTGATTAGTCTGACATCGGTGGTGGGGAAAATGCTAGAGTTGGTTATCAAAGATGTGATAACAGCACATTTGGAAAGAGGTGAAATCATCGGACAAAGTCAGCATGGATTTGTGAAAGGAAAATCATGTCTGACAAATCTTATAGAATTTTTTGAAGATGTAACTAGTAGAGTGGATAGGGGAGAGCCAGTGGATGTAGTATATTTAGATTTTCAAAAGGCTTTTGACAAGGTCCCACACAGGAGATTAACGTGAAAACTTAAAGCACATGGTATTGGGGGTATGGTATTGATGTGGATAGAGAATTGGTTGACAGACAGGAAGCAAAGAGTGGGAGTAAATGGGACCTTTTCAGAATGGCAGGCAGTGACTAGTGGGGTACCGCAAGGCTCAGTGCTGGGACCCCAGTTGTTTACAATATATATTCATAATTTAGACAAGGGAATTAAATGCAGCATCTCCAAGTTTGTGGATGACATGAAGCTGGGCGGCGGTGTTAGCTGTGAGGAGGATGCTAAGAGGATGCAGGGTGACTTGGATAGGTTAGGTGAGTGGGCAAATTCATGGCAGTTGCAATTTAATGTGGATAAATGTGAGGTTATCCACTTTGGTTGCAAGAACAGGAAAACGGATTATTATCTGAACCGTGGCCGATTAGGAAAAGGGGAGATGCAATGAGACCTGGGTGTCATTGTACACCAGTCATTAAAGGTGGGCATGCAGGTACAGCAGGCGGTGAAAAAGGCAAATGGTATGTTGGCATTCATAGCAAAAGGATTTGAGTACAGGAGCAGGGAGGTTCTACTGCAGTTGTACAAGGCCTTGGTGAGACCGCACCTAGAGTATTGTGTGCAGTTTTGGTCCCCTAATCTGAGGAAAGACATTCTTGCCATAGAGGGAGTACAGAGAAGGTTCACCCGATTGATTCCTGGGATGGCAGGACTTTCATATGAAGAAAGACTGGATCGACTAGGCTTATACTCACTGGAATTTAGAAGATTGAGGGGGGATCTTATTGAAACGTATAAAATTCTAAAAGGATTGGACAGGCTAGATGCAGGAAGATTGTTTCCGATGTTGGGGAAGTCCAGAACGAGGGGTCACAGTTTAAGGATAAAGGGGAAACTTTTTAGGACCGAATTGAGGAAAAACTTCTTCACGCAGAGAGTGGTGAATCTGTGGAATTCTCTGCCACAGGAAACAGTTGAGGCCGGTTCATTGGCTATATTTAAGAGGAAGTTAGATATGGCCCTTGTGGCTAAAGGGATCGGAGGTATGGAGAGAAAGCAGGTACAGGGTTCTGAGTTGGATGATCAGCCATGATCATACTGAATGGTGGTGCAGGCTCGAAGGACCAAATGGCCTACTCCTGCACCTATTTTCTATGTTTTTATGTTTAAAGCAGTGAGTTTTGTCACTGATAATTGGCAAGAAGTAAGCAGTAAGACGATCTGGAGCTGTTTTGCTCACCATAGTTTCAAGCATTCAGGCTTGAAAATTCCAGAAACAGCCGTGAGTGAAAATAGAGGTATTTCACTACTTCAGCAAGTTAGGAACTACAACGAATTTGAAGGTATCGACAATCATCTTGAATGTTCCAATGAAAATGAAGATTTGGAGGATGCAATTATTGAAAGGATTGTATGAAGGCAGTCCATTATATGCACTAGGTGTCTGCTCTGAATTTCTTCATTTACCGTTAATCAAAAGAACAGAGTGGCATAAACTGGATCAATTCATCCATCAATAACTATCAGGAATTAATACACGGTTTTATAATACAGTAGTGGTATTGGTAGTGTTCTAATTTGTCTGTATCTCATTTAAATGCATAAATTGTTGCTCCATTAAATAGCCGTGTGAGTTTTTTTATATCTTTTTAACTTTTTCTACGAAACCAGCTGATCAGGACAATCACATAATTGGGCCAAGATGTACTTGTTCCTAAGTGTCCCAATTAACTGTAATCCACTGTACTACTCTGGGTAAATTAGCAATTGTAATGAATTTGTTCACCTTGCTCAAGGAAAGATACTTCCTTGCACTTGCACAGTTTTAGTGACTGACCTCATCCTAGCTTGACTGGAAATTATACCAAAGATAGACTTATGCTCGAAAGAATGATCTCGTGGTCTAACTCAATCCACAGGTGATAGCACAACTGGACTTCCATCAGTATTCTTGTGAGAAATAGATAGTACAAATTATTTTGTTGGATGTTAAATAAGATTTCTTGTTGGTCATAGCATTATTCTACAGACCTATATAGCTGTGAGTTTATTAATCCATATAGCTGTGAGTTTCAAGGGGACCAGTTGAAAGAACTATGTTTTTCTCTGTGGCTTTGTGACACACTCCAGTAATATCTTACTGCAATAAATACCACAGTGGCACATCAAAACGTACCATATCAGTTACTCCAGGTTTTCCAGGAGGCAGTTTCGGCCGTGATGGCGGACGAGGTGGTGGTGGAGGAGGAGTGTTACTGGTTAAGCCCGATGGCGTTGCTGGACGAGCAGGGGATGAAGAACCTAAAAATAAGGAGAGATGGTTTTAACTTTTACAAATCAAGGAACTAGAAACCGTAAGCAAAGGCCCATGGAATGCGGTCAGCACTACACAGAGGTCTGGGTGTAGGAAGGAAGAGGCTTGATATAGATGTGGCAGGTGTCCCAAAGGTTGAGTCATCTGCCACGTCTATGGTCCAGATGGGTTGTAGAAGGGGTGGTTGTATAATGGCAGTGAGTAATTCCTACCCCTCCTGGCCCACAAGGATTCCAGATAACTTCTCTTTGCTCTTTCTGACCATTTAGAACTTCCCATCTTGGTTTGGCAGTTGATGTTGGTCCATAGTCTGGAATCTGACATGCTGGCTGGATCTCATCAAAGAAAAGCAAGCCCAAGGGACAGGAGTGTGACTGTGCCTGGATATAGATTAGGTTGTGGTGGCCTGCAAATGTGCCAGGAATGAGTGCAACCATTACCACTTTTCCCATCTCCAGCTGTTAACTTACCCCCAATATTCCGGCTGGGAATTAAAATCTACCTGATGGGCTTATGTTGTGTTCCCACAGCTAATGACACCAATCTCATTGATAGTAAAACTGGCCATTCTGCAAGTGAGCAAGGTCTTCAACCATAGTAATATTTTAATATTACATTAATTTGAAGGGAAATAATGAGAGTCACAAGCAATTTGAAAGTCGTGGTTTTTCAAATTACTGTTTGAAAATTTTAAAAATATCTTCTATGGTTGTTACACATATTCAAATTTTAAATTTGCTAAACTGTTAATAACAATTGATTTCCCCCCATTTTGCTCCCTAATTTTTAAGCTGGTTGCAATCTAAGCCGCAGTTTCTTCTGGTAGGGCTGACTCTGACTGTTCTGCTCATGCAAGACAAATAGCAAATATGGACAGACTGTGAGAGTATCACAGTTAAATCCGTTGTATATATATGATACACACAAAATGCTGGAGGAACTCAGCAGGCTAGGCAGCACCAATGGAAAAGAGTACAGTCAACGTCTCGGCCCGAAATGTCAACAGTACTCTTTCCCATAGATGCTGCCTGGCCTGCTGCATTCCTCCAGCATTTTGTGTGTGTTGATTGGTTTTCCAGCATCTGCAGATTTTCTCTTTGTTTGTGTCTGTATGTGACTGTACGTGATTTTAACTTTGAATGTCAGTGTAAAGCGGATAGCATTGAGTTAGCTACCTGATATATGATTCCACCTGATATTTTCCTCAGGCCACATGGTACAGCATGCAGTAAACTCAATGTCACTTGTTTTATGCCTCCAAATTAAAATTAGCACATTAAGTTCTGGATGGCAAACAGGAGGGGAACCTATGGCTAAGGCTTCCTTTTCATTCAAAGGAAACCAAAATCAACTGTAAAACAGTTCAAGCAGCAATCACAACCCAGAACAATCTTAAATTTCCCAGCTCCAGAGATCATAATTTCTCACTATGGGAGTAACCATTTGCAGTTCTCTGCCCTTCAGTGTTGTTTGAAGAATATTGATACTATGGGCTTGATACAAGCAAATACAAGCAAAATGGAAGCAGCAACATTGGGACATAAAGCCTTATAACCATAAACTCTTATTATGGCTATAAACTAATGATCAAAATGTGCACTCAGCTGCATACTGATGTGATCTAACTACACAACGGGAAGGATTTGGGAGAGGTGGTGGAAATTGGCTGACAGGGCGTTGAACATGAAGGATGAAAAAATAGCATCATCAGCACAGCCCATGCTTCATTGGAAAATTGTCCAAAGAATTTGCACTTAAAAATGTTCACCAGATCACTTAACCCCTTGAATGAACTGACTGTGCTGCTAATGCTGAGACTGTGGCTCCCAACCCTTCACTGCAATCCATAAATCCGAATCCAGCCTATTTCAGTGCTGCGCCAGATACCTGCCAGATAGCAAACAGGAAGGGAACCTGTTCGAGAAGCTTAGCTTTTTGTATTCTACCTATATTGATGGCGATCCATTGACAACAACTAGGTGCGACGTAACCCCAGCATTTCAGTTTACTTGATAAAGCAGAAGCCTTTGCACCTCCAATGATTCTCAGATGACACCACAGTCCAGTGAACTGTGACTGGAGGCAACAAATTAATAATCTGTATTTTATTTGCCTTCCAGTGGAGGTGAGCAGCACACTGAAAGGGTGAGAAGAACCTAGGAGTTTCCAGGGGCAAACATCAGCCCTGCTTTCCTGATGCCATTCCACCAATATGCTGCCCAGTTGGACAGTTTGAATAGGGATGTGCTACTGGAAATAGGGACATTGGAAAAAATGTTGAATTTCCCCATGGGGATGAATAAAGTATCTATCTATCTATCTATCTATCTATCTATCTGTACAGAGATAGATTTTCCCCTTTGTGCTGTTTGTCAACATCATTCGGAGATGTATCTTGGAGCAAAGGGCTGTTATTCATGCTTCAGCAGAGGGGGGCTACAAGTGGAGAAGTACTGCATCTGTGCCAGTTGCCTCCATGGTTTATTGGACAGTGGGGGTGGGGGGCAGTGATGATCACAGGGTAAAAACCTGAAGATGGAACCTTTGATCAATAAATCCCATCCAGGTCTGGGGGTGTGAAGAGGGGAATGCAGCCAATTGTAACACTTATCCAGTCTAATGGTGATTCATTTACAGATCTGATCGAAGGAAGTGATGTTTAAAAGGAAATGTTTTACATAATTATGTAGTTGGTACTGTTTCTCTTTTCTCTTTGGATGGGAACACCTTACAGATTCCGTGTTCTCTGATATACAACATGAGAACCTGTCGGCCAGTTTCAAGAAAAGGGAAGATCCTGTTGAGGAGGTAGGAGGGGGTGCTGCGGGTTGTTGTGAGAATGTCACCACAGATGCACACTTTCAAAGAACACAAATTAGCAGCGCTTAGCACAGAATGAAACAGCACAAATACCACAGGACAGAAGCAGGAAGAAGCCAGTTAATGTTGCTACTACTGAGGCTTCTTGCTGGAGACAGGCTAGTGCAGTGTTTAGGCAAACACCACGTACCACTGCTACTGGATACTCCACTGCCTGAATTGGGTCCTGGAGAAGATACCACTGTCCTGTAGGTAGGAGGTGGCGGGGGAGGGGGCGTGTTCTTTTGCCCCATAGCGAGTTCTTTCAGGGAGGAGGACGACTCGCTTTTTCCGGTCTTGATCAATGCCTGCTCAGAATCCTTTATCTCACTTCCATCATGGTCGAGAGGCACAGAAATAACTGGAGGGGCATCAGTGGACTGTAGGTCGCTATGAATGTCCTCTAGCTGCAGGGCTGAGGTGGACCTCTTCTCACTCAGAGCTGCAGCTGAAACATCATCTCTGGGAGGGCGATCAGAAAAGTCAATCCACTTGTTCTTCGACAGGACTGCTCCAGATCTGGGAGACACAACTGGGCCAAAAATATCATCCAGGTCATTGATAGACAACAGTTTGTTAGGCTGGGGCTCTGCTTCACCCTGGTCATTCCCTACAGTCCCATGGGATAAGTTCAGTAAAGGCTGCTGCATTGCTGTATCAGGGTCTGACTTGGTGCCTTTCAGAACAATGTGGTCTTAATTTCAAATTTCAAGAGTAAAAAAAAAAGCAGGAATCAAAAGATTATACACAAAAACAAAACTGAAGAATGTACATTCAGTGTTAAAAGACTAAAAAAATATTACCAATGAGACAGATTTCAAATATCAAAAGGAGAAAATAGTTTCCTCATACACCCCCACCCCTGTCCCCTTTACACATTGGATCTGCTAGTAGCCCACTGGTATTGTACTCGGATCTGAGGCAAGAAAGTGAGTATCAGTAGGTTATTCTACCATGTACTGTCTGTCCTGAAGATACAGTCACTCACATCCGTTACATCCGTGGTGCCTTGGCTGGGATCGGTTTCACAGCACATCAGAGACATATGTTGGGCTGCAAAGCTCAGTTCTAAACTAAGCTACACATCTTTGAATTGAAGATTTGTGAGCAGAGCAAACATATCCTTTCTTAAAAAGCAACTTTAATACAAATGCTTTAAGATACAAAGAATCTACACTTGATTAAGTATTATGAAATTTGGCAAAAAGCTTGTGTGAAAGACATAAAATGGTTGACTATAAAAGGGGAAGATTCAGTCATCATTTCTCTACATTAACCCTTACATATTGTTTATGTTCTATACCTTCACGGTATGGTCTGGGTCAATTTTGACCCGGCCCAAGAATCCCCTCATAACAAAATCCATACCAACTTTTGAACCACAGTTCTATTTAGAATGAATAAATAGTCTATCTGACATTAATAAATAGGTGATCAATCCTTAATTAATGTTCCAGAGATCTAAAATCCATTTCAACAGATACGGGTCAAATTTGACCTGGAATAGCCTCAATGCACAAAAATTTGTAGCACCGGTACAAAAGTTTAAAATTTTTAAGTATTTTCAATTTTGCGCATTTTGGGTCATTTTAGAAAAAGTCATCAAATTTCCTCTAAAATAATGGCATTTAGGGTGTTTTTTACTGCTGTCAAATGTCAAAACGGGTCAAATTTGACCCGAACAGTATGTAAGGGTTAAATATGCATTACTTTATAGCTATCTAGAGTTACCTCAGGCCTACAAAACAGAAACAATTATTCAAACTAATTTGCTATTGCAGTTGTTGATGTTCCACGTGCCTATTCCACAGAAGTGGTAACATACAGGTAAACGACAAGCTGCTCAGTACACCTGAATATTAAACTGCAAAACCCTACCTGAACCCTCTGCTGAGGGTGATCCTGTGCGAGGTGGTGTGGCTGGAACATTTTTCGGAGGCAGAGGAGGAGGGGCTAGAAGGGGAATTACAAAATGCAACTTATGGAATGAAAATGATATTTTTTGCAGTTTTACACCATTTGAAATTTAAAGGATAATAATATTTGTAATCATCATATTAAGAAAAACTCACTTTCTCAGAAAAACAAGGCAGCCCTGATTTCTTTGATAAAGAGGAACGGAGTCTTTGCACCCACTGCAGAGGTAACTGAATGGTATTGCATGATCCACAAAGTAACAATATACCAATCTTTTAAAATCCACACAGAATGCTCTGACCAAATTTAGGTATTCAAGCCTGGAGATGTGGCTGTAACTCCACCTCCTGACTTTGAAGAATTAGTATGAATAAAAAATGAAATTAAAAGTGGATTTCTATTGCTAATGGTAAGCTAAAACCAGAGGCAAATAAAGTACATCACTAATGTACAGCTTCAGATGCACTTACTGAAGAGCTGATAACTATCCAAGACCAGCTCTTTCTGAGGATTCAAGTTTGGATCAGAAGGCAAAGAGGTAGTGGAGCATAGCAAAGAACACAAGCTTCTTCTAAGATCGAGACTACTTAGCATTTAGTCAGTTTTCCATCCTATTAAATGAATGATGTCCAGCAATTGTTGTACTCTTGTAGTAAAATGTACACATCCTGTGAATGTCAGTCAGTACTCGTTGGATTAAAGATTCCATCCTTTCACAAACCTCTGAGATTTCCTGGACTATTTCATATTATGGTGCCACTGAAAACACAATGTATAGCATCATCCCCCACTTTCCTATCTGTGGAAGAGAAGAAATTCCATTTTCAAGGCTGCCATTGTGTGTGGTAGCTGACCCCTCCTCAAACCCGAAGAGTCCGATTGCAAAACATTGAAATTATAAACTTATGTTTCTAGCCTCTACATGAGTGTTCTGGATATTTTGCCACAATTCCACAAGCAATACAGGCTTTATAGATTAGTCACTCTTTTTCTGGGGCAAAATCCTTCTAGCAGGAAGGTCTTCTTCAGTAACATGATCAGATATTGCTCATTCACCAGTTAGATCTCTGAAGCCTGTGAAGCAAAATGCAAATCGGATGCAAAGCACATATCTGGCAGCTACGTAAAAAGAAATTATGGGCAGTGGGGCCATTATATCTTGCTTGTTTCCTTATTATATTTAATTTCACAATTTTAATGATTAATGTAGTTGCTGTGAACTTACCTCCAGTAGGAAATGGTCGTGATGGCAAAGGTGATTGTCTTTTGAAATCACTGGCTTGAAATGGACCCCAGATTTCAGGCTGATCAATTGTAGCTTTAAGATGTGGTTAAAGTCAGCCAAAAAATAAATTAACACATGGCATAAATACACAGTATGAGCAATACAATTTTTAAACATTAGATTGTAGGAACAATATTTCTGGTCTGTTGCCATCAGAAATTCCTTGAGTTGTGATTCCGGCAGATCAGCCAGCACTGTGCCAGAGTACACCTTGTGGGATTATGAAGCAGTTAATCTTACCTGCTGTAATATCTGCTATCTTTCCATATGTAGGTGGCTGGCCTGGTACTACCTGATCCCCACCACACTTCCTCCAAACATAACCAATTTCTCTTCTACCCCCCCACCCCACCTCGAGCAAGGAACCCATCTACAAATTTCTAAATAGTTCCCAAGTATTGGCTGTTTGCCTTGACCATGTCTTTGCGAAGATGGTAACATTCTCCAACCCACTCACTGGTATTGTTATCTTGTAGTCACTGGGCCACAATACTCCCATTCAAACGCTGATAACCTTGCTCTACATGTTTTGTTAAAGCACCATTTTATTTTGTGAAGGAACATTGATTTTAATCTCAAGTGAGCACATCAAAAATGATAGGATGGAGAGAACAGATAAAATTGTTTCTCTTTAGTTGCATTTACTTCCTTGCACTGCATGCCAATTCTCCTTAAAACTGCAGGATGTCAGGGATTGTCACCTCCTTTTCAAATAGCTGTTCCTATTGATCAAATATATTTATTCCCTCAGCAGCAACCAGTTGAAAAAAAAACAAACACTTATTAGGCCAAGAATGCCAGATGTGTTCCTTGTTGAAAATTTGCTTAAGAGACATACTGCACATCATGCAGGCTGTAAGAAGCAGACCCTTGGGTGCAGTCCGTCCAGCCCATCAGGTCTGATCAGTGGGTTCGGAAGTGTAATCCAATCCATTTCATCACTCTGCTCTTTTCCTGTAACCCTGCAGTTATCTGCCCAATTCCCCTGGAAAAGCCTTGATTGCAGAATCAAAGGAGATTGGGTGAACTAGGTGGAGTTTTACAACAATTCAATAGTTTCACATTTATCAATACCAATATTAACATTGTATTCCAGGTTTTTGAATGATTACTTGAATTTAAATGAACCAGCTGTGGGATGGGATTCAAACTCAGTTAAGTCTGTGGTTCAGTGGTACTGCAGTAATACTATCACTGCATTATTTACTGGTATGTATTTGTGAGATCAATGTTTTTCAGACATGTATGCAAAGTACCTTCTGGTTTTATGCCTTCAAATGCTGACTCCAGTGGTGGGCCAAAGAGTGGGATCAGAGCTGCTGTATCCTCCGGGACCTTCTTACTACTGGGAAAGAAAAGTGAAAACAATACAAATGGAAGGAAATTAGGAATTTAATAGTAATTAAAAACAAGTACAGCAGAGAATCATTAAACCTTGCTCAGTCTGGATAAATAAATCTTACTGGTCTTATGCTGAAAAATCACAGTTCAAAATAGGATCTTTCTATACTCAGTGAGTATTTAGACACACCGTAACAAAGAATGATGGTTGTGGAGATGTAATTATAGTTTTCGTTGTTTTTTTCATGAGTTAAGTGTAGGTGTCATAATATGCAGCCAATAGCTGAAGGCTATATATCTCCCCAAAGAAAAGAGGAAATCCAAAACTCAAGGGAAATTTTTCAGTTAAAGCACTGAGCACTTCAGCCTCAATGGAAGCCTTTCTTTCATTTGTTGCTCAGGTATGCTTGTAACATTCTGTGCCTTTCTCAAATTAGAAATGAGAAAGAGGAAAATTAAATCCCAGCAATGAAAGGTATCATGATCACAAATAGAGAAAGGAAGAATAAAGAAGAGCTTATTGAAAATGTGTTAAAGCAGGTATAAAGGATTAATGGAACAAGAACCCCAGACAGTTTATGAATACAGTAGACAAACACTCAAGGTAACAAATGATTAAATAAAATGGGTTTCTCAGATCATTCTGTAATATTTCAATGACGTTATATTCAGCACAAGAATCTTAGCTTACAAAATAATTAGAGAAAGTATCTCTTTTTGAATTATTATCAAATATGTAATTTAGTCACAATAAGATTATCAAATTAAATAATTTCATAGAACATCAGAATCTACAGCACATTACAGGCCTCTCAGCCCACAACGTTGTGCTGATCCTGTAACCTACTCTAGAAACTGCCTAGAATTTCCCTACAGCACAGCCCTCTATTTTCCTAAGCTCCATGTACCTATCGAAGAGTCTCTTAAAAGACCCTATTGTATCCACCTCCACCACTGT
This sequence comes from Hemitrygon akajei, assembly GCF_048418815.1. NCBI lineage: Eukaryota > Metazoa > Chordata > Chondrichthyes > Myliobatiformes > Dasyatidae > Hemitrygon > Hemitrygon akajei. The sequence continues at coordinate 57,086,246 of NC_133135.1, forward strand.
CGCTGGCAGTGCATTCCACACACCCACATATTTGCAAAGACTTTAGGAAGTGTATTGTGAAAACAATAAATACCTTTTTCATGAATGAAAGGCAATGAAAATTAAAATCACATAGAATGAAGTGAACAGTCAACATTTTGGATTAAGACCTTTTATCAGGATTGCAAATAAAGGGGAAATATAGCCAACACAAAATAGTGGGGGAAGAGTTAGAGGAATAACTGATGGGTGACAGAGGGATCCAGGTGAGGGGTGAGATAAGCAGTGAAGGAGAATAGGAATAATGTAAGAAGTGGGAATTGATTGGTGGATGTGACCAAGGGTTGAAGAAAATGGAGACTGGTAGGAAAGGACCGTGGACCATTGTGTCAAAGGGTAGGAGGTGGAGAGGGAAATGTGAATGTGTGGGTGGTGGGCAGATGGAGAGGGAGGGGAGGAGAAGGAGATCGGATGATGAGGGCCAGTGGGATCGGGTATAAAGGGGAAGGGACAGTGAGGAAAGGTTACTAGAAGTTAGAGAACTCAATTTTCAAGCCATTTAAAAGTAATGTTAGAATATTTCACTCAAGGCAGTTTACTGCTGTTAGAGAGTATTCTGGAGTTATATGAATACAGCAGATATTAATTCAAACTAGGACCAGCCTTCAGTTCTTATTGTAAATGTAAATAAATTCAGGACACTTGCAATTAGCCTTCAAAATTAAGAGACTGCATATGCAACAGCCATTAGATAATGGGGTTATGTTAATGGGCTTGCATCAAACCAGGTAATGTGGGTAAGTTACTTGTACCATTGTGACTTAAATTCAATCTGGCAAACCAGACTGATGTTATTACTTAGCATGTCAAACATGGTCATAGGTACAGGCAATCAATAGTTATTGTGTACTTACCAGAATCATGTGCCCAGAGACAGCCCTGACAACATTAATTTTGGGTACCTGGTTCTCTGTCATCAGATGTTTTTAGAATATTAGTGTTAATTAGTTTCTCCCAAAGGTGCTTGGACCTTCAGGGGTGTCTTATGAATTACAATGTGTTCCACAATGTATCTCAAAGGAACCATTTGTCAACCCAAAGTATTGAAGTAAATAATGTCATAGTAATAATTGAAATTGTATTGAACCCCCTACTGTTACCTTTGATCTTAAAGGTATAAAAATGTGATGTATTTTTGGGTTTGTGAGCCTCGACATTCTGTCCGTTTCCAGAAAGATGCCTACATCTTGTGACGAATAAGAACTTCTATATCACCAACTTCAATGTCTCTCCAGTGACTTGATCCCAGTTACAACTGCCAGGTCTTATAATGTGCAGTGACTCTTGATATTTGAAGGCCAGCCATGACTTAAAATGAGAAAGCAAGTTAAGCTGTTCCAAGAATGAAGCAGATTCATAAACAGCAAAATGGCATATCTTGGGAAGTTGGTTAAAGGTTTTGCTGACATTGAACCTACTCAGTTTGTATTGCAGATGTTTAACAATTAAGAATAATTCTGGGTTTGATAGGATTGATCCAAAATAGAAAATTCAATTATCAAATGTAGAATTGAAGATAAGCTAATTAGATTCGAGAGTTTTTGCTCAATCTAAAACTTCCCTTGAGAAACTCAGGATGCAACATGTAAATATTGGGTTGAACCTGCCAAGAAGGTTGTGACAACAAAGTTGACACTGCAAACTTTACACGACTGAAAGATTTTTGTTTTTAACCTGCCGTGTGGCCCTACTCTCTGCCATAATTGGAAAATGCATAAAGGTCTTTTAGGAGACGCAAAGGATACTTAAAATGATGCCAAAAGATTTATTTTATTCGATAGGGGACTTTTATTTTCATTGAAAGGATTGTCTGGAAAGGAAAAGAATGGGTTTTGTTACCAGTTCATACACCTTCACACTGGATCTACTTTTCATTCTTAATGCTCCGCACAGCCTAAAATTTGGCCCATGTTTAGTACATGTTGATGATTACTGCTTACTACTCAGTGGAACAAGCAATTGGCTACAAGTACCTGACAACTTCTAATGTAGGCGTTGACCGTCTTGGGCGAGCTATTTCCTCACCTGAACAAAACAAAACAATAATTTATTTTCCTCTTGAAAAGTAGAACCAGTAATAATACCTTAATATTGAAATGTGATTTTACATCTTTCTTAATTTATTTAGATATCCTGGCTGCACCAACAAGCATCTTCAGCAGAGCTGGGGCCATATACAAAACTGGCTTTTATGCAGTAGTACTTACTCTACAAACATAGTAACTCAAGACAACGTAAGTGTGTTGTCTAATAAAAGATCCTGCGCTTTACCCCTAAGTTCCAAGCTTGTTTTAAAAAAAATTTATACAAGGGTGTAATGAGATCACCTTTTACGTGGTTTCTCCTCCTAATATTCTTGATTTTTTTTTTGCCAGGACCACTAACTCCCTGGTAGTTCCATTGTTTTTCAAATCAAAAATTTCAGTAAGGTATCTTCTCGCCACTTTCCAGTGATTGCAGCATTTTGGTTTTGCCTTCTTGGCATAACTTTTTCTACTTGAAAGCCCTTGATGGATCATTATTAAGAATGAACATGGATACTTACAAGATAAGTTTCTTTTGATAATTGCCTGGAAGAAAAATAGAAAAGGTATTGACATGGAGGACTTCTTATATAAAAGATAGACTGACCTGCCAAATACCATTTGGTACTAAATGATGGTGTAACCATGAACAGAACTTCAGTAGAGGTTCATCCACAGGATGAAAACATGGGAAATTATCTACATTTTGCCTTGGGGGATTTGCTTTTTGTACTGAGATGAGATTCTTTCATTTCAGTTTCTTCTTCCTTTGCAGGTATATTCTTTCCTGTTGCCTAAATGGTAGCACTCTTGGCTGAGTCAGGAAGGTATTATATTTTAGTTAAGTATAGAATATGGGGAACATTGAAAGGCCACTATTTATCATCTATCCCTAGATGCTATTGAGAACGTCACAGTCTGCTGACATCCTGAACCACTGCAACCATTATGGTGGAGTAGGATGCTTCATGTGTTAGGAAAGAGGTTCTAGAGTTTGGACACGGGGAAAGAAATAGCAAAGGACTGTTCTTTTTCCAAGTCAGTATCAGTTACAATTTGGATGGAATTTGCTATGGGATGAATTCTGTTTTGCCTATCGTTTCTATCTTTCTAGGAGGCTGTGGATGAGGGGAATTTTTGAAGAAGCGTTGTGTAGTTCGTATTTGATGCAGCCAATAGTGGAAAAAATAAATGTTCGATGTGTTCTAGGGGCAGGAAGAGAGGACTCCAAAAAAGCAGAATTTTTTTTAATCTGACTGAGTCCAGCTTCTCAAGTATTGCAGATAGTTAAAAGGTTCTGGGGAGTAAGTCACGAGTTACACACGGCTAGATGCCCAAATTCTGACCTCTTCTGTAGGCATCTGACCTATCCAGTTTAGTTTCTCAATAATAGAGACCATTCCTTCTCACCCCCTAGTTATTTACAAGTTGCAATACTGTTGGAATATTCAAGATACAGTAGGTGGTTCAACTTGATCTTGATGGAGGAAATCATTGTCTGGTATTTGATCGAAGGGAATGCCACTTTATCAGCACGTGCCTGAATGTTGACTATATCGTTTTGCATGTAGACATTGGCTGTTTATATATTTCATGTATTTCTCATAACCTATGAGGTAAATGTTAGAAGACAGGACCAGCTAAAATAGACATCCTAGTTGGCATAGACAAGATGAGATGAAAGGTCTGTTTCTGTACCATGTGAAAACATTCAATCTATTGAACCTAGGCTAGGCCTCAGATCAATTCCATTACCCCATCAACTCCCCTTGATTTTCCTACCATCTACTTATATTAGAGGCAATTAGCAGTAGCCAATTGACCTGACAACCTGCGTGTCTTAGGGAGATAGAATCCATGCAGTCATGGGGAGAATGTGTAGGCTCTATATTGATAGCACCCAAGGTTTGAATCTGAGGATTTTCAAATGGAACAGAGTCTGGGCAATTGTTAGTAAAGCCATCAGACCATCTAGTCATTGTCTTGAGAAAATCATCAGGACAACTCTGACTGAGCTGGTTGGCTTTCACAAACACATTGGTCTTCTCTCCTGTTTCATATACCTCCAGCCAGTGAAAACTTTCCCCAAAGAACTTGTAGTGCCTTGATGTCAAAAACAATTACTCTCACCTCAGGAAGTCAGGTCCATTTGAACTTAGGATCTAATGAAATATGGAGTCAATTGCTCTTAGAGGAACTTAACTCAAACATCACGGCACGGGTTATTAGTGGCAACAATATTTATGACACTTTCCTTCTCTTTGTTAATGATTTGGGAAGTAACTGGCCAGACTGGATATGTCCTACTCAAGAAAGGAGGGAGAGAGAAAGTAGAAAATTATGGGCCAGTTAAATCTGTCACTGGGATATCCTAGAAACCCTTTATTAAGGAGATAACAGCAGAATATTTTTTAAAAAATCATACAACAGAGCCAATATGGTTTTACAAAAGAGAAACTGTACATAACATATTTACAAGTCTTTTGAGGATGCAATACAAAGGGTAGATAACTCCATAAGACATAGGAGATGAATTAGGCCTTTTAGCCTATCAAGTCTGTTCCAACATTCTATCATGGCCGATTTATTATCCCTCTCAACCCCACTGAGACGTGGAACGTTTGAATTGCAAGAAGATGTTAGATTAAATGCCACATAAAGGGCTACACCATAGAGTAAGAACACACAGGATGGTGGGGGAGGGGAGTAAAATATCTGTCATGGATATGGAATTTGCTAACTAACAGAAAATAAAGAGTTGTGATACGTAGGCCATTTTGGATTGTCAATCATTATCCAGATGTGTGTCACAGTGACTCATACTGAAACCACAACTGTTACTAAACTATGTTAATGACTCAAATGAAGGGGCTGAGCATAAACTCAAGGGATTTTCCTGATGCTGGGAAACCAGAACAACACACACAAAATGTTGAAGGAGCTCAGCAGGTTAGGCGGCATCTATGGAAAGGAATAAACTGTCGATGTTGACCTGCAATGTTGACTGTTTATTCTTTTCCATAGATGCTGCCTGACCTGCTGGTTTTCTCCAATAATTTATGTGAGGGGCCGAGTGTACTGTGGTCAGATTCATTGATGATACATAGGCATGTGAGTTAGCAAATAGTGATAAGTATAGAGATAGATTAACTGAGTGGGCACCAGGTTAGGATAAATGTGAGGTTATCTACTGGAAGGAGTAAAGCAACCAATTATTACTTAAACTGAGACCTCACAATCCTGTTTTTACAAAGAAATTTGGAGACCTAGTATCTAGGACCAGGAAGCAGAATTTTAGAATAAGGTGTCACCAACTTCAGATGGAGTTGAGAGAAATGATCTATTCCAGAGAGTTTTGGAGGTGGAGATAAATATATTGAAGGCTGAGAATGACCACAAAAGAGTCAAGTGGTGACAGGAAAAGAGTGAGGGCAAGACTGGATCACTCATGATCTAATTACTTGGCCGACTCACTCAAAGGAAAGGTAGCCCACTGTTCAAGTTCTTATTGAAAACCTACTTAAGTAAGATAATCTTTCACATTATTACTTAGTTTTCATCTCACATTTATTACACCATCGAGGGAGGTTGTATAGGCCATTAGGCCTTTGTCAGCTCTCAGCATCGTCCTTCTGCAATTCCATTCCTATATTTGTTTGCCTGTCACCCATTCTCTGTCACATGCTCAGTAACTCCAGCCTGATTCTCAAATTAACCATCCACTAGCTTGCCTTAGGAGTACAGTCCGCTTATCGTATTGGCTCAGGTTGCTGCTAACTCTTTGTCACTGCACCTGGGATGTCAGAGCACACAGCCACTAATATCTCCAGTGCATTCAGCTTTTACTTGTCTTTTCATGGTGTAAATTAAATTGGCTGAAGGCCGGCTTCTCTGATGGTGGCCTGGAGCTCACCAATGGCTGATGAGTGGTGGGTGTTATGGAATGCCCTGCCAGCGAAGGTGGTAGAGGTGAATACAATAGGGTCTTTTAAGAGAGATAGGTACATGGAGCTTAAAAAAGCTGGCTATGTGGTAGGGAAAATCTAGGCAGCTTCTAGAGTAGGTCACATGGTCAGCATAGCATTGTGGGCTGAAAGGCCTGTAATGTGCTGTAGATTTTCTATGTTCTATGTGAATGTTTCAGTCAGGCCTCATGCACTCACTTACTGGACTCTCTTTGGCTGTAGATGGAGACCTCCACGGAACCTTCTCCTTGACCTGGCTTTGTAACTGCCCACCAACATCTAGAACTGTGCTCTGCTCTGGGATTACTTAGATTGCAGTCTGGGATTTGTGATGCATCTCCACAATGGGGTCCTGCCATTTTGTTTTGTTATACTCTTTAACATTCTTACTGAAAAAAGGCTGAGCCACTTGTTTGATAGCAAGGGTGAATTGAGGAATGTGGTCTGGTTCAAGTTACTTCATCTGTTCTGAATCTGTCTGCAAGGACTGAGCAGTTTCTGTAATGAACAGATGCTACTGTGATAGGTAGTCTGTTGAAGGTGACACCAAGCAAATTTTAACTTCCTGCTGCTTCCTCATCTTAAATTTTATTTGATCTTTAGCATAACATATATATTACTCCTGGCTCTATCAGTAAACAATACAACAACTTTAGTGCATGAAGACTTAAATAAATAGGTTTACTTCTTGTTCAAATTAGATCTAAACAAGTCAACTTCTTAAGTCTCAACATCTCTTTTCCTTGATGAACTGAATAATAAACAAAGCTTAAAAAAATTTGTGGTTACTGAAAAACAAATAAAGGAATACTCACTGGACTGCGCCTCTGTGTTCGGCAAAAAGGAAGAAAGAACAGATACCTGGTCAGAGAGTGACAGATTTGTGAACAAAGCATTTATTATCAAAGATTTGTCAAAAATGAACATGAGCTCAGTCATCAGAATACCGGAAAAGTCTCTCATGCTTCTTTGTAATAAACCACAATCTCTGCAACCTTGTTCTGGGGGAGGGGAAATTAACCCTGATTGTTCATCAGCTGAATCTGGGTGAACACTCAGTCTCCAATTTATCATATGCTTTCCTAGTTTTGGATTTCTCTGAGGTTCTCACAGATGCAGAAGCTAGACAGAGGACAGAAAACAGGTGGGGAACATCCTGTCCTCTGACAGTTTCTTCACTGACAACATTGTTCTAATGAAATACATAGGAGGGAAAATAGATGTTCCTTAGGTACCAAAGTGAAGATCATGGTCATGTTCTTGCAAGCTTGCCACTGCTTGTTTCTCATGAGAGATCCACATATATTAAGATCTGCCCTCAGAGTAGTACATGGCAGATTTATCTGTTCGACTTCCTATTTACACATTCCAGATGACTTATGTAAATTCTGCATTACTTCATCCAAATCTTACAAGTGCTACCCTATCTTCATATGGAAGTTATGTTGATATGGACTTTCATAGGGTACAGGACCATCTTGAATTACAATATGATGCTAACGTGTAAATTCTGTGACAGGATGTTAATTTGCAGAATGAAAATCAAATCACCAGACAAAAAATGACCATGTGTTGGAAAATATCTACCCTGCATAGCTCACTGTATCCTGAAATAGATTGCAATTATGAAACAAATGTTCAAAATGTTTAAAATTATAGATGAGTGGCTATGTGACCTATTACCTTATTTTCATAAGCACTAATTTAATTGTCTTGCTTCTGCTATTCTGAAGTTACTATTTTAGTTTCAGTTTTTTTCATATAGCATATTTACAGGCAGTTATCATTACAACATTTTTTTCTTACTATACACACAGAATACTGGAGAAACTCAACACACAAACAGCATCTAAGGAGGGAAATAAACAGTCAATGCTTCAGCTTGAGACCCTTCATCAGGGCCATTTTTCCTTGTCCCTCATTGAATAGGAAGCAATGGTTCGTGCATTAGAGTTAGCCAGAGACACGGTCCCACTTGAGAAACCATTCTTCATGTAACATCTCTCCAAAAATGGTAGGTTACCAATCTTACCATTGTACCAGAAACCCTTTATGAAGGTTCATTCTCAGGGTCCTCCACAAGAAGCTCTAAACTTTCTGAGAGGTCCTCACTTCTATAATTCCACTGCTGAACCTTTGCTGGACTCCTCACGGTCTCATGGACATTGGCCCTCTGACTTGCCGCAAGGTTGCAATTGACCTATGTTCAGCACCTGCCTTCACTTCAACAGAGAGGAACAGGGAGATGGGGAGATATTCATGTATTTGAAAATATATATACAGACAGATAGATATAGATAAATTATATTTGATAGGCTATATTATTTTATTACATTTTATATATTTATTTAATTAAGTTGATTTAAGTTAATTTTTTAGTCTGTTTAAATGTTGGAGGTTAGTCAGTCAAGAGTATTCCTTTTGCTATGAATGGAAAGGAAAATCTGAAGGTACAGTCAGCTGGAAGAGTGATGGTAGAAAAGGGCAGCTCCAGCATCATTACCCCAGGACCTGGATTCAATGTAGGAAATGGTTCAACACTACAGGAAGGTTAGGTCTTATGCTGCATTTTATCTGTCAGAGACCTTCCCTCTTTTCACCCAAAACACTCAAATAAGGCACCTGTTATCAACACAACAGAAACTAACACCACACCCCTTTCATGCACAGGACAGAAAATCCACTATAACTCATTCCTCACACTCTAGCCACTGTTTTTTTGGGGCTGAATTGTGAAATTATGAAAAAGTACTATTTACTCTGCATTAATTGTGCAGTTCTGAGGGGGTGACCTGCGTCCTTGGGATTAGGACATGGGTCGAAGGTTTGGAAGATGTGACCCACTGTGGTAGCAGCCTGAAATGGCAGGTTGTGCAGTTAGTTCAAAGTCACAGTTTAGGTGGGCACCATAAGAGGAGTAGCAGGTTTCAGGGCAGGTTCTCTGGGATCGACTGCGTAGAGTGCAGCTTTATGGCAACTATTACAATGTGGCATTGTCAACAGCTATTGTCATGATGCAAAAAGGCCTTTAATTTGCAGATTAAATAACCTGTTCAGATAGGCTTATAAAATAGGCCTTTTCATTTTGGAGAAATACTATCTTCAGAGGGATTTTATAGATAAATAATAAAACAAACATTAAAAGAATTGATTATGTTTTTGTTAGTAAATCATTTTAGTTTGATAGACTGGGGAAAACAAGATTATATTTGAAGGTCAGAGTTTTCTCCATTCCCAGAGGACAGTAGATAAAAGCTGCCTGCTGACATGACATGTGCTGAGTTTCTGCAAAGCATCAAAACAGCAACACGTCCTTTTTCTGGGATGGATCAAAGGATGCAATGAAAGTTGCTTCCCTATTTTAGTCGTTGGGCTGGATTGTACTTACCTTTTGCTCAAACATTGTATGGCTTCTGCTGGTAACTCATCTTACATTGGACATACCCCACTTCTCTTGGCTATGTGCCTATCTGAGACGAGCTGGAGATCAGAACCCTATGCATCTGACCACCAGCTCCACACTGGGCCCACCACCATCCAGTTGCAAAGCACGGACCTGCCGAGGCATTTGGTTCTATTACTTCACGCCAATCATGGCCAGTATACAATTCACAAACCCATAGTAACAGGGTCACAGGCCTTGTTCCTTTAAATATTTGTCTTTTTAAATTACTCAAATCTATCTGGGCTGATTTTAGGTATCATTGACTGTCAGAAGTATTTAAAATCAAACAGTTCAAAGGATTTTGATAATGACGGTAGCCTAATTATTCTAGGACAGGGAATTGATATTTGTAACTGATACAGAACTGATACTCTCTATCTCACCACTGTGAAGCAGAACAGCTCCAGAACAAGCTGCCCCAATATTTTAAAATGCCTAACATAGCTATTCTCAACATTTCTTGCAGGAAATTAAAGGTGACAACAAAAAAATCAGTAGATGTCAAGTGAAAATGCCAGTTACAGGATAAACACTATAATGTGAGAACTTGTTAATTAATGCATCTAGAAGGAGAGGTGGCTCATTGTAGCAGCCGAGGAAGAAATACAGAAAGATCAGGGTTTCAGATTAACTGAAAATTTACAGTAACTCCTTTTGACCCCCTCCATCCGCCCTGGATCTGGTGTCTATCAGGTGGACAGGTGCCTGAAACATCATGGAATACAAGTGATGCAGGACAGCGAATGCAGGATACAGACCTACACAAGCTGGTGGTGACCCCGTATGTTTTCAAAACAGTTATTGCAAGAGTGTGTCCAATGATCGTAATGATTTTTGTCCAAGAAGCAAAAAGGCTAAATCTAGGTGAGTTCAGATTCTACATAAAGGTAGTACTTATTCTTTAACATTGTCAAATGGTTTTGGTGAGAATCCATCCGTCAGCTACTGGGAACTTCCAGGTGAGGGGGCAAGATGATGGGCAAATGGACACCGGGGGGGGGGGGGAATGGGGGAGTCAGAAGACAGTGGCTGATGGGTGACGGGTAGATACAGATATGGAAAGAAAACAAAGAGGATGCAGATGGAACCAGGGTGGAGGCTGGGACGGAGTCTGCAAGGTGATTATTAGAAACAAGAGACTACAGCTGTTGGATCCAGCATCTGTAGCTTCTTGATTCCATTCATTTCCTCTTTCCACACTACATTTAACATATTGCCAGCCACACCCCTCCCTCTCACCCCCTTTCCACTTGCCACCTCGCCTCCATATCCTCAGTCTTGATGCAGAGTCTTGACCGGAAACATTGGCCATCCTTCTGTCCTCCACAGGTGCTGCCTGACCAGTTGAGTTCCTCCAGCAGTTTGATTTTTAATACTCACTCACAGCATTATAATACACCAGTGTAATGTACATTGATTCTTTGGTACATGATCATGAGGGCACTTGGTAATGACTATTCATGGAACCGTTATGAGTCTGTATTGATATCAATAATTCAACAAAAAATCTGAAAATTATCCATAAAAGAGAATGGATATGAAGTTAAAGAGCATCTATCCTGCATTTTACTTAGAAATGAGGAAAATTGCTCTTACCGGACTTCTCCTCTAAAGATTGAAGCATTTATTAGAAAAATAAAATAATTATGGTAGATTTTGTCTTACAAATTGTTTTTACATTAGAGCAATGAAAAACACAAATAACAGATTGTGCTTTCTCAAGAAAGGTTTGACAATCTATTTGCAACTATGATGAAAACCATGAAAGACTGTAACAATGTATGTGACATAATTGTGAAGTAATATTTTGTCAAACACAATAAGGTTAATTTATATTTGTTTATCTAAAAGGTTCACGAAAGAAAAGTTTTCTGGAATCTTAAAGATATGTCTGTTCTGCATCTTAGTCTAAGCCCTTTGTTTATCCACTTATAGTTAATACATCGCAATACATGACTTTAAACAAGACAAATGAAACACTCGTCTATTTGTATGTCATCTATCTATTCAAAACAAGTTTGAAAAACATAATTTCCAGCAAAATGATTTAATTAGTGGACTATTATCATTTGGCTATATGTCTGGATTTAATCATTTATCTGATATTCTGTATGAGTAAACATTGTCAAATTAAGAAGGTACTGATATAGATTCCTTATTCAGACCTGGGCGTTTATTAATACCAAATAATCATTAACATTGCTTGTAAATTATAATCCTTTTAGCAAATGAAAAATACAAATTAAGATGGTTTAAGATCTCAAACGTCCTGTTAACTCAGGCAAAGAATGATAGAGACAACTTATATTGAATGGTTTGAAGATTTGTATAAAATATATTTGCAGCTGTACATTGCTCTCTGGTAGTTATAGACTATAAATCTTTTTCTGGGATCAGGTAGTTAACTAAGTCCTTGTCTGTCTTCTCATTATTTCCAGGTAATGAAATAATTTCTGAGGTATTCAAAAACTTAATCACAAAGCTGTATCAATTTATTAGTTCTTTGAAATGATACAGATTTATTTTTAAATTAGTTTACATTTAAAATTCTTATTTAATTTTCCCTTTATATTAAAATTATGTGATTTGAAGGGAAGTTTGAGATCCACCCCAACCATTGTGTTTGCTTTTTAAATATGATAGAGAAAGATAATTTTGAATAACCAAAGGGAACAGAAGGCATCCAACATATGGGCAAATCAATTTCTGATCCTTGCTCAAAGAATCAGTGTACAAATTTATGAGGAATATGAATGTCAAGCTCTGCCACAAGCACCATTTTCTCTGTGATTTTGCAGATAAATAAAGAGTGGAAAATTGTAACATGAATCCTCTAACTTAAAAGGAACAGACCTGACTGCAGCTATATAGTGCAATATAAATATGCCAGCATCAAGTTTTAACGTATCTATACTCTTTCTAAAAACCTGTATTTACCCCATATCCACGTCATGTAACATGTCTTCTGAAGACAATAATGGGTATTTATGTTACTGGGAATCTTTGTTCAAAGCAACAGGCAGAGCCTTTTTTATCTAGTACTATACCCAGGGCAGGCTATAATACTTTCTTTGAGAAAGGCTGTTTTATAAACAAAGCAATACAATGGGAATCATGTTGCCACTGCAACACTTAACAGACAGAAATGTTATACAATAGAATGCTTGAGGATAGATGCAGATCTACAGGTTCAATAGAGAAGAGAGAACATGAATATTTACATGCAGGGTTTGAAAATCTTCGTGATTTTCAACCTGTATATGTTCAGTTATTGGGTGAATTCCAGGGTAAAATCTACAGTTTTTGGGCAGAGAATTTTTGGAATTAGAGGATTGGTTGGGGCAAAGGATTAGTCAGGATTTTACTGAAAATTGGAGCAGGCTTGTGTCTAGACTTTAACACTCCGCTCTCCTATTCCAACCTCACTCATTCCAAACGCTTGGCTCTCCACTCCCTCTGCACTAATCCTAACCACAGCATCAAACCCACAGATAAGGGAGGTGCTGTAGTAGTCTGGCCTCCACCTTGCTGAGGCCCAGCGCCAACTCTCAGACACCTGCTCTTACTTACCCCTCGAACAGGACCCCACTAAGGAACACCAGGCCATTGTTTCCCACACCATCACCAACCTTATTGACTCTGGAGATCTCCCATCCACCCCCACCAAACTCATAGTTCCCATACCCCGCACCTCCTGTTTCTACCTCCTACCCAAGATCCACAAACCCGCTTGTCCAGGTAGACCCATTGTTTCAGCTTGGTCCTGCTCCACTGAACTCATAACTGCATACCTCGACTCTGGTTTATCCCCCCTGGTTCAGTCCCTTCCTATCTACATCCGTGACACCTCACCCACTCTTCATCTTTTCAAGGATTTCAGACTCCCTGGCATCATCTTATTTTTAAAGGATGTCCAGTCCCTATACATCTCCATCCCCCACAAGGAAGACCTCAAAGCTCTCCATTTCTTTTGGGGCACCAGACCCAACCAGTTTCTGTCCATCACCCTTTCCATCGCCTAGCAGAACTTGTCCTCACTCTAAATAATTTCTTCTTTGTCTCCTTCCACTTCCTTCAAAAAAAACAGATAGCCATGGGCACTTGCATGGGTCCCCTCTATGCCTGCCTGTTTGTTGGCTACATGGAAGAGTCTATGTTCTAAGCCGACACAGACCACATTTTTCCTATGCACATTGACGACTGTATTGGTCTGCTTCCTGCACCCATGCTGAACTTGTCGATTTCATCCACTTTGCCTCCAACTTCCACCCTCCCCTCAAATTCACCTGGTCCATTTCTGACACTTAGATAGATAGATAGATAGATAGTTAGATACTTTATTCATCCCCATGGGGAAATTCAACTTTTTTCCAATGTCCCATACACTTGTTGTAGCAAAACTAATTACATACAATACTTAACTCAGTAAAAAATATGATATGCATCTAAATCACTATCTCAAAAAGCATTAATAATAGCTTTTAAAAAGTTCTTAAGTCCTGGCGGTAGAATTGTAAAGCCTAATGGCATTGGGGAGTATTGACCTCTTCATCCTGTCTGAGGAGCATTGCATCGATAGTAACCTGTCGCTGAAACTGCTTCTCTGTCTCTGGATGGTGCTATGTAGAGGATGTTCAGAGTTATCCATAATTGACCGTAGCCTACTCAGCGCCCTTCGCTCAGCTACCGATGTTAAACTCTCCAGTACTTTGCCCACGACAGAGCCCGCCTTCCTTACCAGCTTATTAAGACGTGAGGCGTCCCTCTTCTTAATGCTTCCTCCCCAACACGCCACCATGAAGAAGAGGGTGCTCTCCACAACTGACCTATAGAACATCTTCAGCATCTCACTACAGACATTGAATGACGCCAATCTTCTTAGGAAGTACAGTCAACTCTGTGCCTTCCTGCACAAGGCATCTGTGTTGGCAGTCCAGTCTAGCTTCTCGTCTAACTGTACTCCCAGATACTTGTAGGTCTTAACCTGCTCCACACATTCTCCATTAATGATCACTGGCTCCATATGAGGCCTAGATCTCCTAAAGTCCACCACCATCTCCTTGGTCTTGGTGATATTGAGACGCAGGTAGTTTGAGTTGCACCATATCACAAAGTCCTGTATCAGTTTCCTATACTCCTCCTCCTGTCCATTCCTGACACACCCCACTATGGCCGTGTCACTTCTCGATCTCACTGTCTCTATCTCCAGAGACAGTTATCCACTGATGTCTATTGTAAACCAACGGACTCTCAAGGTTACTGGACTATACCTTGTCCCACCCTGACACTTGTAAAAACGTCACCCTCTTCTTTCAATTCCTTTGTCTCCGCCGCATCTGCTCTCAGAATGAGGCTTTTCATTTTAGAATGTAGTTGACCTTTTTCAAAGAAAGGGCTTCCTTTCCTCCATCATCAACGCTGCCCTCAACTGCATCACTTCTGTTTTATGCCCATCTGCTCTTATACCATCCTCCTGCCACCCTACCAGGTATAGGGTTCCTCTTGTCCACACCTACCACCCCACCAGCCTCCATGTCCAGCACATAATTCTCTGAGATTTCCGCCACTTTCTGCTTTCCGCAGGGATCACTCCCTATGCACCTCCCTTGTGCATTTGTCCTTCCCCACTGATCTCCCTCCTGGCACTTATCCTTGCAAGCGGAACAAGTGCTACACCTGCCCCTGCACCTCCTCCCTCACCACCATTCAGGGCCCCAAATAGTCCTTGCAGGTGAGGCGACACTTCACCTGTGAGTCTGTTGGGGTCATACACTGCGTTTGGTGCTCGCGGTGTGGTGCTGAGTATATCAGTGAGACCCAATGTAAATTGGGAGACCGCTTCACCAAGTATCTACTCTCTGTCTGCCAGAACAAGTGGGATCTCCCAGTGGTTGCCCATTTTAGGTCCACTTCCCATTCCTATTCCAAATGTCCATCCATGGCCTCCTCCACTGTCGTGATAATGCTACACTTTGGTTGAAGGAACAACAACTTATATTCCATTTGGGTAGCCTCCAACCTGGTGGCATGAACATTGATTTCTCAAACTTCCAGTAATGCCTCTCACCCCTTCACCATTTCCCATCCCCTTTTCCCTCTCTCATGTTATCTCCTTGCCTGCCCATTGCTTCCCTCTGGTTCTCCTCCTCTCCCCCCGCCCCCCCTATCCTTCTTTTTCTTTCTTCCATGGTCTTCTGTCTCTTTCACCAATCAACTTCCCAGCTCTTTCCTTCATACCTCCCCCTCCAAGTTTTACCTGTCGCTTGGCGTTTCTCTCTCCCCTCCCCCCACCTTTCAAATCTAGTCCTCAGCATTTCTTTTTCTCTCCAGTCTTGCTGAAGGGTTTCAGCCCAAAACATTGACTGTGCTTTTTTCCCATAGATGCTGCTTGGCCTGCTGAGTTTCTCCAGCACTTTGTGTGTGACTTCGTATTGCCATTTAATGCCTTATTCTTCAATGTTAGCTATTTTTCATCTGAATCTCAATTTTGTCATATGCTGTTGTTATCTTTTCAGCAGGCCTGATTGTAGCTTTCTATAATGGTGGGGATTGGAAGCAAGTAGCTGAATGTTTCATTCATAATTGACCCTGCTATTGACTGCTCATGGTATTCTCTCACTTCCATGAACTTTAGGAAGGAAAGTTAAGTCTATACCCTTTATAAGATCCAAATTGTCATTTTCATGCAGGTAGCATGTGCACTAAGGATTGAACTTAGTGGGTCTTTGTGGTATCATTTGAGGTTCATTCACTGGGAATAGCAAGGCTAAAGCTTTCCATGCCAGCTCCCAACCAGGGTCAACATCCTCTCATTTGAGAGGCAGCCGGCTTTTTGTTTAAATCCAGATGAGAGCTCTCCCTTTAAAGTGATGGCAATATCAAATAGTTTATTTGGACTGGCTGTCTCGAATACATTGCTAACTTTTAAAGATTAACTCCAAACTATAATGTGAAGCAATCCAAATGAAAACACTCTTCCTTAGCATTATCACAAATGACAGTGTTACAGAAAAGAAAGACTGGTGTAAAAATTGTTTGCAGCTATTGCTAAAGAACAATTTCATCTCCACTACTCCAATTTTGTTCAAGGCAGAATACTGTGGAGTTAACTGCATGAGATCCCAATGTAAACTTTCCATTAAAATATTTTACAGAATTTTAATAGAATGTTGCTACAATTTATATTAGATGAAAGAAAGTGCATAATTTTCCAATCTGCATATCACAGAGGAGGCGTCATGTAAGGAGAATGGCAGGAAGGGAGGAAAGCCCATTGGATTAAATAGCATCTATTTCAATGCAAGAGATCTGACAGGTAATATTGATGAAATTAGGGCTTGGACAGCTGTGTGGGACTAAGATATTGTAGCCATTACTGAAACATGACTAAGGGAGCGATAGGCCTCGCAAGTTAAAGTTTCAGTGTACAGGTGCATTATGTAGGACAGAGAATTTCACTTTTGATTAAAGAGAATGTCACAACAGTAGTCAGAGAAGTTATTGAAGGAGCATCCAGTGAGGCTTTATGGGTGATTGGGGAAATATGAAAGGGATGATCACATTGTTGAGATTGCACTATTGACCCCCAAATAGTCAATGGGAATTGGAAGAACAAAAATACAAGGGGATTGTGCAGAATTAGGAGAATAGTATGGTTATCATAGTAGGGGATTTTACCTTTCCTAACATGGACAGGGACTGCCCTAAGACATAGGAGTAGAATTAGACCATTTGGCCCTTCGAGTCTGCTCTGCAATTTGATCACAGCTGATTTACTTTTCATCTCAACCCGATTCTCTTACCCAATCAAGATCCTATCAACCTCCACTTTAAATATACCCAAAGCCTTGGCCCCCATAGCCCCCTGTGGCAATGAAATCCACAGATTTACTACCCTCTGGCTACAGAAATTCCTCCTAATCTCTGTTCTAAAGGATGTCTTTGTATTTTCTGAGGTTGGGTCCTCTGGTCCTAGACTCTCATACAGTCACACTGTTAAGGACTTGGATAGGGGAATGGGCAGAATTTGAGTACATCACGAAAGTTTCCTTTGGCAATAAATAGAGGGTCCCCATTATGGAGAAGCTAAAGCTCAACTGCTCTTAGGTGATAGGGTATGGTGAGTGACTGAAATGATGGTGGGGAAGCATTTGACACTAGTGCTCACAGTTCTGTGGGGTTGAGAGGGAAAATAAATCAGTATAATTGAATGGCAGAGAAAAATTGATGGGTTGAATGGCCTTGTTCTGCTCCGATATCGTATGATCTTATTCAGTTTCCAGTTAGAGCAAGACTAATGTTGATGGTATGGTACAAGAGTTTCCAAAGGTTGATTGGAGTAAGTTGCTTGTGGGCAGATAGGAGTATTTTAAAGGTGAGATAGTGAGAGCTGAAGGTCTGCATGTTCCTGAGAGTGAAGGACAGGCTGGTAGGATCTTGAGGGTTAGAGAGGAAAAAAGATGCATAGGTTAGTTACAGGCAAATGGGGGGAATGTTTGCAGGAAAGATTTACAAGGATGTTGCCTGTACTTGAGGGACTGGGTTATAGGGAGGGATTGGATAGGCAAAGTCTTTAGTCCTTAGAGTGTGGGAGACTGGGAGGTGATATAATAGAGGTGTATAAAAACACAAGGGGCATAAATAGAGTGGATGCACTCAATCTTTTACCCAGAGCTGGGGAGTCAAGAACTAGAGGGCCTAGGTTTAAGATGAGAGGGGAAAGATTTAATAAGAACTTGAGGCACATCTTTGATTAACCAAAAGGTGGCATCTATGTGGAATGAGCTGCCAGGAAGAAGTGGTTGAATCAGGTACAATAACAACTTTTAAAAGACAATTGGACAGATAGATGGATTGGAAAGGCTTCGAAGGTGATTGGCCAAACACTGGAAAATGGGACTAGCTTGGATGGGGATTCTAGATCAGCATGGGTCATTTGGGCTGAAGGGCCTGGTTCCATACTGTATAACTCTATGACTGCATGAAATGAATAGATTTCCTATCCTTAACACTTCCAATTTATTTCTAGTGGTAGGACAATGCAGCAGGTAATACAATAGAAATAATTTCGGCCCTGATCTGAGGGCAGCCTGTAGCTGCAAAAAAATCCATGGCTCTGTTAAAGTGATTCCTTGGTACATTTGTTGCACGACAGTCTCAGATAATCTGTTTTAAACAGATTTGGTCAAGAAAAGTGACAGTAATAATATTGAACGCTGCAGATACTGGAAGACGAAAATAGAAACAAAAAAGGTCAAAAACAAATTACAGTGATGAAAATGTTGTTCCTGGATTTAATTAACACATATATACAGAGATGGAATTCTTAGATTCCCAATAGGCTGACTAACAGAATCAAATTGAAGTACTTACCATTGGAGAAGGAGAGAGAGAAATGTTGCCCACGGAAGCTTTAAGCGCATCCACTGATGCTGCCATACATGTAGTAACATCCTTAGCTGGGAGAGGCCGAATTTTAATGTTAAATTTTCGACGAGTTTCTTCTTCTGACTCAGACTCACTTGACGAGTAAAAGTGTTTCTCTTTGGTTGGTGAAATGTCATTAAGGATTATTTTTGTAAATGACATATAACAGATCAGTTAAATAGTCAAATATGAATTTTAATTCAGTCCTGCTGTTTTCCTCTCCTTAATAACACATGCTGTGTCCCTTTACTGCATGCCTTCAGGCTGTTTGACTTGTGTCAGGGCTTAGTTCCTGTACTATGACTGTGACCACTTTAGAAGATCTTGGACTGCACTGGTGACGCTGCACAATTTAGCCCAGAACAAAAATGTCGGAGTCCAAATCTCAATGTTGTAGGCAGCTTGAGAGTCAATACCCACATTTCGTATTTCAATGGACAGTGAAAGGCTGGCTAGGCATTGCGTCTGCCTGGGTCTGGAGATTATCTACTACCTCTCAAGCCAAGCAGGTGACAGGGAGAAGTGGATGTGCTGCCATTTTGAGAAGCTTTTCCACCATTCTTGCTGTCTCCTACAGTTAATTGTTTTCCCGCCATGATCAGTGAATACCAGGCTGATTGTATTTTGGGACAGGGCATGGCTCAGCCAAAATATGTAGACTGTAGAATGCTCTCAAATAACTTAGGAAGCCTGAGTAAGCAGGCTGCTTTGGGAAGTGATATCAGGTGAAGAGACATAATGTCTCAAGCTTGGACTTGGACAAGCATCTTTTGCCTTCTCCAGTTCCAATTGCTTCTCTACAATATATTTCATTCTCCCTCTTGTTTAATGAGCAGAACAAACTGTTGAGTGAATAAGGAAAGCTTTTGTGTGAACCAAAGAAGAAAACAGGAGGGCATAATCAAAGAGTAATTTATAAGTATTCGTACATCAGAGTTGGAGCTGGAAATACTGTATATAGATAAGGCATTTCAAATCATGGGGCACATGCACATGAGGGATGGACAATAATTGCTCAGAAGCAGTTTAGATAAGGCTTACTTGGTTAATAATTTAGTAGGGTGCTTTCTGAGGAAAGATTGGACAGATAAGACATGCATCTGGAGTTTAAAGGAATGTGACAGCAGGTTTGATTGAGATCTATAAGATCCTGAGGGAAATTGAACCAGTGGATGTGGAGAGGATTCTTCCTCTCATGAGAGAATGTAAAACCAAAGGTCACCATTTATAAATGAAGGGTCACCCTTGTAAGATAGCGATGAAGTAAAGTTTTGGACCTCTCATCCTCAAAGAGAGATATAAACAGAATCTTTGAATAGGTAGACAGATTCTAGATAAGCAAAGGGATAAAAGATAACTGCCAATACATCACCAAGCAGCTACAGCCAGATCAACTACTCTCTAATTCAGCTTTAGAGGCCAAGTGGTCCATTCCTATTCCTGATTTGTATGCCCGTGTGTTTGCACAAGACACAGCTGACTTTGGTAGGGTAAAGAATACTTCAATGCACTTGTGAGAGGAATGGACGTGGTGATGGTGACGGGGTGGGAAAGTGACATGATGAATTTTAAATATTTGGGGATTGAAACCTAATTATTTTCAGCAGGAATGACAGGTGAGGGTCTTGAATGGAGATATAATTTGTGGTAGGCTATAGTAAGAGTTGAAATTTCCACAGAATGGTGTTAAAAACTGGCCAGGTAGCACAATTTGGAGAAGCCAAAGGAACAAACAAGGTTTCCAGCTGTGGAGGGATGTTTATAGCAGAGAATGCAGCAATGAGATTGAAAGTAAACAGTGTTTGTCATGGTGTGTGTTTACACATAGAGCTCCTCTCAGGATTGAGTCAGATCTGAAGTCTTTAACAGTCCAATTCAACCTAAAGCCTAGCAAGGAGCATGGAATGAATGGAAAGGATATTCCGCTCCTTCTCTTAATTTAAAGCAAATATCCTTAATCCCACCACTGTTTCACTGTAGAAGACTTTAGCTTATTAAAGAATGGTTAACATCAAGTAATCTGAACGTAGTGTAGAAGAG
Source organism: Hemitrygon akajei (assembly GCF_048418815.1). Lineage (NCBI taxonomy): Eukaryota > Metazoa > Chordata > Chondrichthyes > Myliobatiformes > Dasyatidae > Hemitrygon > Hemitrygon akajei. The sequence goes on from NC_133135.1 coordinate 57,107,185, forward strand.
GAGTTAAAGATCTAGGAAGAACTAATTATCACCCGTGATGATTCTGCAGAAAGGGAATGCATAAGTCATAGAGGGAAGGAGAGTACAAATGCATTCTAAAGGGACTCATTGCATGATGTTACTCAGTAGAGAGTATGCTACTTTATATGTTCTGGGCAAAACTGGGAAGATTAAAGTGTAGTGTATGTTAAAACATGTACACGCTGTTCTTTGTGAGTTCATTCATATTCTCATACCTGGTTGCACAGTGGAGTCAAAGGTGGTGTGCCTTCCTCACAGCAATGTAACATTGTCACTGTCATTCAGTCTGGCAGTTTGAAGGCTCAACATGCAAATGGTTTAAGTATCTTGCAAATATATTACTGTTGATGGCTATTACTCTAAACTAAACAAAGGAGAGGTGATGCAGGAACAGAATGGTTTTGGTCAACCATGCAAAATAATGCAGATTGATATTATATCATGTTCACAAGTGGGTTTCTCTTGAAGATGTTGAAATCTGAGTGTTGAGAAAATGAGTGAAAAATGAGTGAAATGAGTGAAATCTGAGGCAGAAACTGAATGTTGCCTGAGAGGAGGCAACAACATAAGACTGTAAGTCCATGTTCCAAGCTTCCCTGGTAATGCTCCCAAACCTTTCTGTTCTACATGATGACTGCATTGGTGCTGCTTCATGCACCCAAGCCAAGCTCATCAGCTTCATCAATTTTGCCTCCAACTTGCACCCTGTTCTTAAATTCAATTAGTCCATTTCTGACATCTCCCTCTTCCTGTCTCCATCTCTGGACATAACATGTCTACCAATATCTTTTATAAGCCTACCAATTCCCATGGCTATCTTGACTATGCCCCTTCCCACCCTGTGTCCTGGAAAAATGCTATTCCCTTTTCTCAGTTCCTTCCTATCCGCTGCATCTATTCTCAGGATGCAGCTTCCCTTTGCTTTACATCAGAGATGTCCTCCTTCTTCAAAGTCTTGGCATTCCCTTCTTCCATTACTGAAACTTTCCACATCTCCTCCATTTCCTGGACATCTGTGTTCACCCTATTTTCTCGTTGCCTTGAAAGGGACAGAGTTCCTCTTGTCCTCACCTATCACCCCATGAGCTTCTGCATCCAACACATCATTCTCCGCAGCTTTCACCATCTTCAGTGGTATTCCACCACCAAACCCCTGCTTTCTACAGTGTACACTCCCTCCATGATTCCCTTGTCCATTCGTCCCTCCTCACTAATCTCCCTCTTGGTACATGTCCTTGCCAGCAACAGAAATGCTACACCTGCCCATTCACCTCATCTATTCAGGGACCCAAAGAGTCCTTCCACATGAGGCCACACTTCTCCTGCAAATCTGCTGGGGTCCTCTACTGCATCCAGTGCTCTGGATGCGGCCTCGCACACTGGTGAGACCTGATGTAAGTTGGGGGATTGCTTAGTCCAGCATCTTCACTCAAGCTGCAGAAAGCAGAATTTCCCGGTGAACAAGCATTTTAATTCCTATCATCATTCTCATTCCAACATGTTGGTCCATGGCTTCCTCTCCTGCCACAAAGAGGCCACTCTCAGGGTGGAGGTAGCCTCCTACCTGATGGCATGAACATTGATTTCTCCTTCCGGTAATTTCTCCTTTCTGTCCCTCTTCTCTCTTCTTCTGTTCCCCACTCTGGCCTCCTAACTCTTCTCACTTGCCTATCACCTTCTGCTTCCCTTTCTCCCTCAGTCTACTCTCCTCTCCTATCAGATTCCTTCTTCTCCTGCCCTTTGCCTTTTTCACATATCATCTCTTATCCTCTTACTTCATCCCCCTCCTCCACCCACCTTGCTTCACCTATAACCCTCTAGTTTGTCCTCCATCACCTCCCCCCAACCTTTTATTCTTGCACCTTCTATTTTCCCTTCCAGTCCTGATGAAGGGTCTTGGCCTGAAATAGCAACTGTTTATTCATTCCCATAGATGCTGCCTGACCTGCTGAGTTCCTCCAGCATTTTGCGTGTGTCGCTCTAGATCTCCAGCATGTGCAGAATCCTTTGAGTTTAACGCTAAAAGACATAGGAACAAAACTATGGCATTCAGCCCATCAAGTGTACTCCTCCATTTGACCACGGCTGATTTATTATTCCCTCTTAACCCCATTCTCCTGTCTTCTCCCTGTAATCTTTGACGCCCTTACTGATACACATCTATCAACCTCTACTTTAAATATAACCAATGACTTGGCCTCTGCAGCCATTTGTAGAAATGAATTTCATAGATCCACCACCCTCTGGCTAAACAAGTCCCTCCTCATCTCATCTCTATTTGAAAGGGATGTCCTTTTATTCTGAGGATGTGCCTTCTGGACCTAAATTCCCCCACTACTGGAAAAATCCTCTCCATTCACTCTATCCAGGCTTTTCAATACTTGGTAGGCTTCAATGAAATCTTACCCCCCCCCCCCCCACCTCATCCTCTAAACTCCATATCATCAACTGTCCCCATGAATTAACCCTTTCATTCTCAGGATCATTCTTGTGAAGCTCCTCTGGACCCTCTGCAGTGCTATTGGGTCCTTTCCTAGAAGTGGGGCCCTTAGCTGTTCACAATACTCTAATGCCTTATAAAATCTCAGCATCACATCTTGGCTTTTATGTTCTAGTCCTCTTGAAATGAATGCTATCATTGCATTTACATTCTGCCTATTGACTCAGTCTGCAAGTTAACTTTTAAGGAATCTTTACACCTCCAATTCTTGAATTCTCTCCCCATTTATAGAATGGTCTGCCTTTATTCCTTCTACCAAAGTGCAAGGCCAAACACTTCCCTACACTATATTCCATCCATCACTTCTCCCAATCTATCCAAGTCCTTTTTCAGACTCCCTGTTTTATCAGTACAACCTGTCCTTCCATCTATCATTATATCATCTGCAAACTTGGCCACAAAGTGTGGTGCCTTGAAGGACAGGGATTGGGGGTGAGAGGGTAGTATCCATAAAGCATTTACAATGCCAATTAACATGAACAGACGGAGGAGTTAGTAGAACTATGTAGAAAATATGGTTGAAGAATTTGCTGCAAATCATAATAAAGTGGCAATCTCAATTCTCTCACAATCATCTTACCCTGGCATCCTAAATTTCCAGGTTCCTTTCTCATTAAGTGGTAAGGACATTGATCAGGAATCACACTAATTTGATACCATAAACAAACAGAAATAGACAGGCCTCTCCTGGTGACTGATAACAAAGGGGTAATCTGACAAATATATTCTCCCTCCTTATTTCCTACCTTGTCAACTGCAATGCTCAAGAGCAAACTTATTTGATCCAGTGAGCACACAGCATGCAATTGCTTTGCAGTAGATTCTTTGCCCTATGCTGTGGAATACTTAGCTCATATACGGTGGTTTTGAACATTCTAAGGTTAATGCAGAATTGCAAGAGTGCTATAAAGTCACTGCTCTGCTGTCCTGATTTTTATGAGGAAGCACTAGACAGACCTAATTCAGCCAACTACTGCCAGCGTTAAACTATTCCAAAAGCCCCTTAGAAAGTCTTGGCTGCCTATGATAAGCCACCACTTTTCTTCTCTTTTTAGGTATCTGCAGCTACAACTCATGTTTAGCTAGACAGCTGAGACCGAGGTGTGGTAGATTGAGTAAATGGTGGTAGATGGGGGATACACATCAATTGGTACCTCTGATTCGTAAACATGAATCTCAAATGTGAGTTTCTACTGAGAAAAATAGTTTCCATATTTCTTCAATACTTCAGGATATCACAGTTTTAGAATGTACATTACGAGTCAGACCTTTGCTGGAAAATGTAGGTGCTGGGCAGGCAAATGATACACAAAGGGATCTCAGTGTACAGCTTCATGTAAACTGCATGTTTGGAAAGCAAACACATGTTGGTCCTTATGGCAAAGGGGTTGGAGTAGAACAGTAATGATGTCTTGCTGTGATTGTACAACAGCTTCAGTGGGAGCCTGATTGGTGACTGCAGTTTTGATCTCTGTATCTAGAAAAGTTAATATTTGTGTGGAATCAGTGCAGCACACATTGGTTACAGAAGTGGTCTTTCCTTTGAAGAAAGACAGACTACAACTGCCCTTTACTCATTAGAATTCAGCTGATCTGAACAAAATACACAACATTAATAGAGGGACTGACAAGGTAATTAGCAAGAGGCAACTTCTTCTGGCCGGTGAGACTAAAAGCAGAGGGTGTGGTCTTAGGATTTAGGGAATTGTCTATTATAAACAGATTATTTTTATGCTTGTAAAACTTCCGAAGACTGTTGAGAATATTAAATCTGGGTGCTAAGTAAATAAGAGGATGTGACCCACAGAACAGGATTAACCATGAATTTACCGAGTGAAAGATTAGGCTCAAGACACCTGTACAGTTCTACTCCTGTTTCTATTTCCCAAAATGCTTCTTTTGTGTGCTTAAGAGTTACTGGAGAGGAAATGGTGTCTGTGAAATTTTCTTCTAGCATGAGTCAGTATCACCAGTCAGAAGGGAAAAATAAACCGGAGTGTAAAAATAACCAACATTAATAAGTTGCTAATGGAGTTTTCAAATAATGTTTACAAGAAAACTGGTGCTGCATTTAATATTTTGAAATCCTACATCTCATTAAAAGGCTGAACATTGAAGATTGGTGACCATCTCCTAAATGGAAATGATTTCACATATTGTACACCTGTAATAGAATTTCAACCACCTTATAACAGTTCATCAAAACTATAATATCCGCAGTGCACTTTTGACAATGACAACAATTGAAAAGGAAACAGGATACAGGAAATATATGATGGAGAACAGAAAATGCCTAACAAAGCTCTAGAGCAGGCAACATCTGTGCCAACTAATATCAGAAGGATATAACCTGATTTGTCATCTGGCCTGATACTGTATCCTTCATCATCAACTTCGGGGGAATTCTGAAAATCAGATAAGTAACAGAATGAAAAGTTAGGAAGCTATTTAACCGTTAGCGATTTCTTACAGCTTCACCCACGGACACATTTTGTTCATTACTTAAAATAGGAAAGCAATGCAGCTGCAACACTGACATGCCTGGTTCATAAACAGAGGACAGTAGAGCAAGTCCTCAAGCTTTTCCTTGATACTCTCACAGGATGTGGGCATTGCTGCTGATGTCAACAGAGAAGGCCCTTTACTAATTTTCCTTGAGAGGGTGTGATGAGGCGTCTTCTTGGATAGCTGTACTCCCTGCAATGAATGGCCTCCCACAATGCATCAGGAGGGAGATAAATGATGATGGTAAAGGAGGACCAGTGCATTTCCAGGTTGTGAGTTATGTAATGTGAAGTGGAGTTTGCTGATAATGGTATGCTTGGTGTCCTTAGCAGCGTAAGTCACACACTGGGAAGATTCCCAGGTTTCCTACCCAGCCCTACCACCTCCTCAATATGTTCAATTTAATTGAACACTTCCAAAACTTTTGCAATTATTTCAAGCTGGAGAGTTAGATTATCAGTTGCAACTTATAATTTGCGAAATAATTTGCTGGTACTATTTGTGAGATGTTAGAAATGGCTAAGTGTACTGGAAAGATCACTGGGCAGGATAATACTCAAGCTGAAGATTTGTATTCCAGAATGAGCCTTGTTTCAGTACAAATTTTCTATCTGACTGTGTGAAAAATTACACAGGTATATCTAGCTGACAAAACCAGAACAAATCTAAGCTAGGTAATTGCTGCCCCATCTATCAATTTAAATTGTTCTCTTCTCCTTTTGTGTTTGCCTAGCCTCTCCCTATATTCATCTTCTTAACAGTATCCTGTGGTAGCCAGCTGCACACTCTCACCACTCATTCAATCAAGACACTTCCTCTGAATTCCCCTACTGGATAGTTCCTTAAATTAGTGGCTTCTCCTTACAACCACTCCACGAATGGGGGACAAAAGCCCTCTCTATCTACATTCTATCATTTTTTCCACAATTTCAAGGATGTTGATTTGTCACCCCTGAGGTTCCCTATTTCCTGAGAAAAGAGAGATCATCTATTCATCCTTTCTTGATACGCATTTCCTCATATTCTTTGCAATATCTTTGTAAATCTTCTCTGTACCTCCCCTGCGTCTCTATTCTTTCAATTGTTTGCCAACCAGAACTCAGTACAATGGTCCTAGTGTGGTTTAATCAATGTTAAATCCACATTTTGTTTCTCCTATGCTTTTTAAATCTATCCTTCTTTATATAAATTCTTTGATTTGGTCTAAGTTTATGTTTGTCTTGTTAACCTGTGGTGCAACTTATGGTGATTGGTTTATACCCTTTGTTTCTCCAACCCAACTGGACTTGTACATTCCAACTGACGTGATATCTCTATTCTTCCCACTAAGAGTATTATCTGGCATTTATCTGTGTTAAACATTAATTGCTAATTAATTGAAACATTTTGAACACTCTGTATTTCCTTACAATTTCCTAGGTACCTATTCTTTCCCCACAATTTAGTATTGCCTGCAATTTAGAAAATATATCTTTTATTCCAAAGTCTAAGTTGCAAATTGTAAATTGTAAACAGCAAAGTACCCAACAAAATGTCTTATGGAATCTCACCAACTATAGTTTTCCATTGTGATTGCTACCCATTACTCCCCCTCTCAGTTTTCTATCTTTAAACCAGCTGGAAATCCATCAGACATTAAGCAGGCTGATCTTCTAATAACCTCAACATGTTTTAACCTCCTTCCTAACTATGTTAACAGTCAGCCAGTCCTCCAGGTCAACACCTTTTACAAATATTTGATTAAATTTGTACAGAGCTGATTTTCATTTCCCCCTTTCCCGGATTCTTTTAAAATATGTGGTTGCAATCCATCCGGGCTAGGAGTTTTATCTTATTTCATTTTAATTAGTCAGCTTAACATATCCACTTATTGTTTTTATATGCAATTATCCCATCATAATTTCCAAACATGAAAAATGAAATAACCTCAGTCTAAACAACTGAAGAACAAAAATGTACCACAACAACTTTTCCTGTATAAATTATCTGGTGACTTCTCTGTTACCCCTGTTAAATAACAAGTCTAAATTCTGCTGCAAAATAGCGTTAAGGCTGCACAGCTCCATTCAAAGCAGTGGGATCACTGCCAGGAAAAAATAATGGAGAGAAAAAGAGAAATTTGTTTTATTAGTGGGTAATGGAGGCAAATCTATGCACTGGTGATAAAAGTCTGTATTTTACCCCATAAGCCATTTCTTCCTGGAGGCTACATTTTTATAACACTTTTTAATATAAATTGCCAAGAATTCAATGTATTATAAATTGTAAACTTTTGGCATTGAGCTTTCTCTCAGCAGTTCTTAATTCAGTCAGGTTTGATATATTATTTCATAATTATTCTGGCCATGTCTCTGAAAGTTCTATTTAAAAAAAAAGACTTGAATACTGCATTCTCTGATGCTGCACTCCTAGGGGAATCATAACCAGACATTTTTGCCGAAGACACACATCTTTTCCTCCTGCTTCAGTATTCTGTGCAGAATTCACAATCTGGAGATCCCCACTATATCTTTCCCCTAACAGGGCAATGTAAATCAACAGTAACTAAATTGCAAATATCAGACTGCCCTAATGCAGATGGAGAATTCCTTCCTGCTGCTAAACATGGGAACCTCCATTTGTGTTAAACACATTTTGAACGGCATGTTAAAACATCGCTCACGACATTAATGAATGCATTTCAATTTTGATACCCGTTTGTTTAGAGCAGATTATAAAAATGTAAAGGAGATTCTCATTTTATTTTCATGATGATTTTGAGGACTTCTACAAATACATATTTTCTGCTTAGAGCTGAAATCCTTAATGTACTGAATTTCTTTATTCATTTTTTTTATTTAACACAGAAATTTCTATGTCTTGCACTGCACTGCTGCCATGAACCAACAAATTCTACAAAATGTCAGTAGTAATAAACCTGATTATTATTTTTTTCTATTGCTCCATCTTTGAACTCTCTTATTTGATTTGACTTCCTGAATGCTGACAGCTATTCATGTCATGTCATCATATTTTTAAACGATTCCCTTTTACTATTGACCTACAAAATCAAAATTAATGGCTACATGCTCTTTTCAAAGGTAATTACATATTTGTTAGAGAAAGAATCACGTTAATGGACATGGAGACTGAGCAGGAGAGTAGAATTAGATCAATTGATTTATATCAGTGAAAAGCAGTATAAAAGATTTGTATTAATTGCCAGTTTCAATGATAATAACATTGAATTATTCTATCAGAAGGAAATGAAGAAAATAGAGAAAAATATGTTTTCCTTCTATCAAGCTTGGGACACAAATATGAAATGCACGTGGTAATTACAGAGCTTTCTATCTACTACTACAAGAGCTTTCAATGTGTTCAAGAGGAACAGACAGAGTGGACAGCCAGCGCCTCTTCCCCAGGGCACCACTGCTCAATACAAGAGAACATGGATTTAAGGTAAGGGGAGGAAAGTTCAAGGCGGATATTAGAGGAAGGTTTTTTACTCAGAGAGTGGTTGGTGCGTGGAATGCACTGCCTGAGTCAGTGGTGGAGGCAGATACACTAGTGAAGTTTAAGAGACTACTAGACAGGTATATGGAGGAATTTAAGGTGGAGGGTTTAAGGGTCGGCACAACATTGTGGGCCAAAGGGCCTGTACTGTATTGTTCTATGTTCCTAGTACTTATGTGAAAAATTTCCTGGTATAAGCATTATTACTTACGTATGTAGTTGTACATCAGGAAAGGAATATGGCTGCCCTATTTTTTCAGCTTCTATCTGTTAGAATCATTCAATATTATAGCACATAATAGGCAGTTTATACCCTCAGCTGACATGCTTAGCATGAGAGGGTACAGTTTTAAGGTGCTTGGAGGCAGGTACTAAGGAGATGTCAGAGATAAGTTTTTTTACACAGAGATTGGTGAGTGTGTGGAATGGGCTGCCGGCAATGGTGGTGGAGACGGATACGATAGGGTCTTTTAAGAGACTCCTGGACAGGTACATAGAGCTCAGAAAAATAGAGTGTTATGGGTAACCCTAGGTAATTTCTAAGGTAAGGACATGTTCGGCACAACTTTGTGAGCCGAAGGGTCTGTATTGTGCTGTAGGTTTTCTATGTTTCTATGCACATTTTGGAATCTATAAAGGCAAAAACCTAAATGGTTTTATAAATTGGAGACATGCCTTTGCATACAATTATTCTTAAATATTTGGCTGGCCCTCCGAAATGTATAATACTTACATAGTGCTATTGGGTTGGTTTGTTTCAGTATGTCGCCAGGTTTTAGCCTTTAAGTAGGGAAGCATGATTCTTAAATTGTAATGTCTTAATTTAGTTGCAAGTGGATATACTGTATGTAGGTAATAACCTTTAACCCTTTGAACTGAATCCAACATCTTAGCACAAGTATGAACGTAGAATGACCAAATGCACAATAAGAAATGTTACCTGCAAGCATGTCATTGCAAACCCATTCACAGGTTTCAGGGAAATTGTGGCCAATGGTACCCATAGAAACTTCTGGGTAAGACATATTGGGGTAGAAATTAATGGTAAATATAAATGAGTGACGCTGAAATCCACCTCCTTCAACTTCAAATGCAGTAGGTTAAAAGACTGGCACTTCATGGCCCAAAGGACCTGTGCTGTGTTGAACTGCTCTACGTTCTATAAGAAAGTGATCCAATTCTCTGAAATGTAATTCATCCCATTTATATTACCATTTCAATATCTCAATATCCTGTTGATTGGAGTTGGTTTGAAATGTTTAGATTTAATCTAGTTCTGAATGGTGCTGATGAAAGAAAAAATTGAAACTTAATGGAATAGAAACTATCATGTCATTGAATATTACAATACAGAAAAAAACATTTGATGCACTCTACGTAGCTCTTTGGAAGAGCCACACAATTAGTTCTACTTCGTCCTTTCCTTGTGATCCCATAAAAAATTATGTTTAAATATTATTAAGTTCTTTGTGAAAGTTGTAATTAAAATTGTTTTCACCAATCTGCCAGACTAGAAGCACTTTCAGAAAGGCCAGCATTACAGATCATAGCAATTCTCCTTATTTTGTCTCTGATTCTTTTGATAATCTGCTTAACTCTAAGACTGCTGATTACCAGTCATTATGCTATTGAAGTGGCTTTTTCTCATTTCATCAAGTGGTACAAAGTCTCTTCCAACCACTCCTGCTCTGGGAACAACCTCAGTATTTTGCTTTCCACGTAACTGCAGTTCTTCTTCCCTGCTACTGTCCTCAATAAACCTCTTCTGCATCATGGTAATGTGTTGTCCTGATCTGAACACTATTTTGGATGGCACTGAGACAGAAGCAGAGTTTTGTATTCTATTAATAAGATTCTGATCACAGTTCTTTTTTTGAACAGCTTTTGTAACTTGTCCTGACAACTTCAGAAATTTACATATGTAAATCCCTGATCTCTCTTTTCTGGTGACACCTTTAAAATTAAATTGTTTTATTAATTTAAAGCTGGAATTGTGGAATCTGTGTTTGTAATTTAATTCTTTGAGTCACATTTTAAATCTAGAAAAACCAATTCATCATGTTAAATTGCTTTTAGCCTCTTAACTAATCATATTCATTATAAGACCATAAGATATAGGAGCAGAATTAAGCCATTAGGTCCATTGAGATTGCTCCGCCATTTCATCATGGCTGGTCTAATTTTCCTCTCTGTCCTAATCTCCTGCCTTCTTCCCATATCCTTGGCCAATCAAGAATCTATCAACTTCTGCCTTGAATATATATATATATAAAGATTTGGCCTCCACAGCTGCCTGTGGCAAATAATTCCACAGATTCACTATTCTCTGTCTAAAGAAATTCCTCCTCATCTCCATTTTAAAAGGACACCCCTCTTTTCTGAGGCTGTGTCCTCTGGTCTTAGACTGTCCTACCATAGGAAACATCCTCTCCACATCCACTCTTTCAAGGCCTTTCACCATTCGATAGGTTTCAATGAATTGTTCTGAATTCTAGTTAATATAGGCCTTAATGATGTCCCTGTCCATAACGTTAATTTTGTAAACAAGTTTATTGTGGCATTTCCTTGGAAGCCTTTTACAAGTCCAAGCATATATCTATCATACACTGGAATGGGATGAAGTGATCAGGCTTTTTGATTGAATAGCAAGTGGTGATCATTACTGGAGCAATAAAGTCAATGGACCATCAGCACTGGATATAATTTAGGGACTTTTGAGAGGAAGTAGAGGTGGCACTAACTGTAAACTTTCAATGCGTTTTGTTTTCTCAGAGCTTGGGAGGTAGTGAGAGGAGTGCAGAGAATTGCCAAGTAGCAAATATTCAAAATAGGGAGTAAAGATAAGTCTAGCAACTGTAGGCAAAACAGTTAAACTCAATGTTGGGAAATAGTTAGAAGCATTGATCCAGGACAGAGTCAGTAGTCACCTGGAGTAAAATGGCTCAATTAAAGCGATTAAGCATGGGTTTAAGGATGCTTTTTAAAAAAACAACTTAATATCTTTTGATGAGGTAATAAAATTGATGAGTGAGTGTAACACAGATAACGAGGTGTATATCACTTCTAGAGGGTTCTTTTAAAGTGTTTGCATTTAGTATATTGGTATGTGTATGTTATTAAAATAATAGATGAACTTGCTTTGATATCATGCATGATATGGAATAACCACTGGTTTGATTAATTGAGCCTCAGGTGACACTTCTGGCCATATCCATTAATACAATAGTTAATCAAGCTTTAATGTAGCCAATTATATGTAAATGTCTCTATCCGTTGGCTGGAAATATAAGGAAACACAATACTCAGCTTCATAATAAATAAATATCTTAGTATGGCTCAGTTGCAGCAAGCCTAGTTGTGGGATTATGGTGTTCCCCTCTGCACCCCTCTCCCTACCTCCCAGCCACTCAGAATGCAAAAAGCTTTGCAAGTTTACAGTGGGGCCATCTGATCCTGTAGGATTATGGTAATTGTAAAGAGTAGCTTCTTCCTATAAATCTAAACTTGTCTAAATGTTGTTAAAAATTAATACTTGCCAGCATTTCTTTAACACTGAGATTCTTGTGAAAAGATTACTGAAAAGCTTCAAGTAAAATAAGGTATTCAACAAAAGTATTCTGTACTTAAAATAGAAGAATATTTACACTTACATATCGCTCCCAGTCTATTTCTGCATAAAATCCATTTGGAGCACCATTAGTCTTCTTCTGTTGAAGATTAGAAATAAAAGGATGTTATTGGTGTTTTCTATGCTGCAAAATCTATACTATTTAAAGATCATTTGAAGAGTGCTCCAGGGTTTTAAACATAACACAAGCAAGTGTTCTATCATCCATTGGTGTAAGACATTGTCCCTTACAGATCACCAGAAAGTTGATGGGATCAGTTTATGTTTCTGTAGCAAGTTGGCATGCATTAGCTTATCAAAATAAAATCTTCAGTCTGCCTTTTTATTTCCTGGCTTCAATGCATATACTGCTCTTTCATGAATGATAAATGTTTCAGACTGCTTGTAGACAAAAGTATTGTGATTCATAGACCTTGGGCATATACACACTAGGGCACTTACAATGACCTGGTCAACTGCTTTAAGCAACGTACTATTAAACTGTCTTAATGAACTAGCAATTTCACAATCTACTGAAGGATTTAGTAGACTTAACTCTCAAACTTGCAAGTACGGCATCTTTAAGTGGACAAAGGTACATTTCCATTGCTAGAAGAGAGGGAGAAGGGGGAGGACTCCAATCCAGACTGAAATGTCAAACAATTAAAATTCCTTTACACAACATCATTTTTGCAAATGTACAATCATTGGAGAACAAAATCGAGGACCTAAGGGCAAGATTACTGTATTGGAGGGAAATGAGGAATTGTTGTACTCTGTGTTTTACAGAGACGTGGCTCACTCTGGACACACCAACTATTTTGGTAAGAACCAAAGGCTTCTCAATACACAGGATGGACCAGACTGCTGATTTGGGGAAGACAAAAGGTCTGTGTTTCATAATAAACTCTTTGTGGTGCTGGAACGTGGCAGTCTTGTCAGATTCTTGTTCCCCTGCCCTGGAACATTTAACAATTAAGTGCTGACCATTCTATTTACCTAGCGTTTTCCTCCATGATTCTGACCGCAGAGTTCATACTGCCTAAAGCCAACATTCATCAAGCAATTGAGATTTTGAATGTTGCCATCATGAAACAAGAAACAGCCTACTACTCCAATGCATTTCAAATCATAGTCAGGGAATTCAGTCAGACTTGTCTGGCAAAGAGCCGGATCAGAGTCTTTCAGGTTTGACAACTAAGTAAGACAAGATACGATCTCCAGAAAGTTATCCAATGTCCAAAGTGGCAATTTCAGACCAAACTTGAATCACTGAAGGATGTCCGACAGCTGTAGCAGGGCTTGAATGCTATCACCTCTTACAAAGTGAAACCAAGCGACATAGGCTGTGCTCCCAGGTGAGCTCAATGCCTTCTAAGCTCACTTTGACCATCAAAACGTGGAGGCACCTTTATGAACTCCCACAGGCCCTGATGACATTGTGATTTCAGTCTGAGGCTGACGTGAGAGCATCCTTCAAGAAGGAAAACCCATGGAAAGCATCGGTCCAGACAGGGTACCTGGCCGAGTACTAAAGACCTGTGCTAATCAACTGGCTGGAGTGTTCACCGGTATCTTTAACCTCTCACTTTCGCATTCTGAGGTACCTACCTGCTTCAAACAGGCTTCAATTATACTAGTGCCTAAGAAGAACATGGTAATCTGCCTCAATGACTGTCATCCAGTAACACCTGCATCTACTGATGTGAAGTATTTTGAGAATTGGTGGTGAAACATATCAACTCCTGCCTGAGAAGCAGCTTGGATCTGCTCCAATTTGCCCACCGGCACAACAGATCCACAACAGATGCCATTTCATTGGCCCCTCACTCAACTCTGGAACATTTGGACAGTAAAGATTTTGCTCTTTATCACTACTGGTTGGCATACAATAATATAATCCCCTCAGAACCAATCAATAAACTTCAAGACCTTGACTGCAATGCCCCCTTGTGCAATTGGATCCTCAATTTTCTCACTTGCAGATCCCAGTCAGTTTGGATAGGCAACAACATCTCCTCCATAATCTCCATCAGCACGGGTGCACCACAAGGCTGTGTGCTTAGCCCCCTGCATTACTTGCTTTATGCTTATAACTGTGAGGCTAAGCACAGTTCCAATGCCATAATGAAGTTTGCTGGATGACACCATTGTCATAGGCCAAATCAAAGGTGGGGACAAATTAGCATATGGGAGAGAGATTCAAAATCTGGCTGAGTGGTGCCACGACAACAACCTCTCACTCAGTGACAGCAAGAACCAAAGAGCTGATTATTGACCACGAGGAGGAAACAGAGATCCACGAGCCAGTCCTCATTGGGCTTCAGAGGTGGAGAGTTGTCAGCAACTTTAAATTCCTCAGTGTTATCATTTCAGGGAACCTGTCCTATATCTAGCTTGTAGGGGCCATAAAAAAGAAAGCACGGCAGTGCCTCTACTTTCTTCAAAGTTTTCAAAGATTTGGTATGACATCTAAAATTTTGACAAACTTCTATAGATGTGTGGTGGAGAGTATATTGATTGGCTGCATTACAGCCTGGTATGGAAACATCAATGCTCTTGACATAAATTCCTACAAAAAGTTGTGGATATGTCCCAAGCCATCACGGATAAAGCCCACCCCGCCATTAGACATATCTGCACAGAACTGGGCAGGAAAGCAGCACCCATCATCAAAGACCCCCTCCGCCCAGCCCATGCTGTCTTCTCACTGCTGCCATCAGGAAAAAAGTGCAGGAGCCTCAGAACCACACGACCAGGTTCAGAAATAGTAAGTACCCCTCAGCTATCAGGCTCTTGAACCAGAGGGGGTAACTATACTCAATTTCACTTGCCCCATCACTGAACTGTTCCCACTACCTGAAGTGTGTGTTAAGTGATAAGAGTCTATAAGATTCTTCATTATCTAGTCTGTGTGTATGTGTGCATTATTATGCCTCTCTGAACACTGCTCTTCCAGCAATGATCCTCCGGAGAAGATTGAAATTAGAAGATATGTATGAAGTATCACATATCCGATTTGCTTCTTTATGCTTTGTGTTCTAGATGGTAATTATGAATCTGTTCTTCTTTTACAATGTTATCCTTATTAATATTCAAACAATATTTTTCAAGTTCAGCATCATTATAAGATACGGCATATTTCCAGCTCAGTTTGTCCCCTATAGTCAGACAGAATTTGCAATTAAGAGGATGAACAAGTCATGCCAGAGATATAATGAACATTGCAAACATGTCAACGATTTAGTTAAATATAGTAGTTTATCTTCAGTGCACATAACTAGTAATAGTAATCTTTTCACATTAAAATACAATAGAAATAGCAGCAGTCTCAAAGCAAGCTTTATTTCTTGTTTCCTTACTCATTAATAATTGTGTATTTTTGGTTCACTAATGCTTTCCTTTTCTTTTACAAGCATCCAATGGGTTTTTATAAACATCCTGTATATTTTTACAAGTTGGTGTCTTTTGCCATGGTTTTTGTTGCTCCCTGCCAATAGCAGATGCTGAGAAAAGGAAGAGTCAAGCTCTTCAGTGCAGGACACTAGGTCCTGTCTTAAATCAGCAGAGGAGTGTGCAGATGAGGCCCTCTCTGAAATAACATTCCCCTATCTTCACATCCAAAGCCTTTGCTGATCAGTCAACCCTAAGAGTAAAGCGGTGTATTGCAGATGTGGGGAACAGAACCAATATTTCAGGTGGAAGACCTTTCAATGATTGTTCTTAAATGTTAACCTGCTCCTTTCTCTTTCCATAGATGTTGCCGAACTTTTAATGTAAAGTTCATATTGCAGAACATTTCTGACGAAAGTCTATAATCTAGGAGCTAGCTGGTGCTAAGATCTTGGACTAGATTTTAAGCAGAGCACCATTCTTCTAAAGACAGCCAGATTATTAACATTAGATTTGTTACAAATATTGGGGGTTGATTATTTAAACAGCACAATAACCAATAATGAAACTGCATACTTACACTTCCATCTCTGTCTGGTGAACCCCTGTATGGAAACAGAGAACATTGTTTTTTAAGCAAGAGTTGTCATATTTAAAGTAAGATTAATGATGTTTAATATTAATAAAATCTAAGTCATGAATCAGTATCTTTTTTATATATATTGGCATATCTCACCACATGTAGCAGTGGATATAAACAATTACTGACTTCAAGATTGATGGCTTAGTAATCAACTAGATTTTTGAGCATATATTATATGAAATAGCTGACGTATTGACTGTTCCATGTCATCATCTTGAACAATGTGTTATTGTAATTTGACCATAAAACATTGGAGCAGAATGAGGCCATTCAACCCATCCAGTCAACTCTGACATTCCATCATGGCTGATTTATTAGCCATCTCAGCCCCATTCTTCTGCCTTCTCCCCGTAAACTTCAACACCTTATCTAATCAAGAACCTATCAACCTTTGCTTTAAATATACCTAATAAATTGGTTACACAACTGTCTGTAGCAATGAATTCCACAGATTCACTACCCTCCAGCTAAAGAAGTTCCTTCTCAACTCTGATCTAAATGAATATCCATCTATCCAGAGGCCCTCTGGTCCTACACTCACTCACTATTGGAAAATCCTCTCCACTTCCCCTCTATCTAGGCCTTTCAATATTTGATAGGTTTCAATGAGTGTCGTCCCCTCATTCTTCTAAACTCCAGCGAGCATGAGCCCAGAGCAATCAAAAGCTCCTCCTATGTTAACCCATTCATTTCCAGAATAATTCTTGTTAATCTCTAGTCCTCTCAAAATGAATGCCAACATTGCTTTCCTTACCACCAACTCAACCTGCAAGTTAACCTCTAGGGAATTCTGCACAAGGACTCACAAGTCCCTTTGCACCTCTGATTTTTTTGAATTTTCTCCCTGTTTAGAAAATAGTCTACTCCTTTATTCCTTCTACCAAAGTGCATGAC
Organism: Hemitrygon akajei; assembly: GCF_048418815.1. NCBI lineage: Eukaryota > Metazoa > Chordata > Chondrichthyes > Myliobatiformes > Dasyatidae > Hemitrygon > Hemitrygon akajei. The sequence continues at coordinate 57,124,243 of NC_133135.1, forward strand.
CAAACACTATAATTCCATCTGCCACTTCTTTGCCCACTCCCCCAATCTGTCTATGTCCTTCTGCAGACAACTTGTTCCTCAAAACTACCTGCCCCTTCACTTATCTTTGCATTGTCTGCAGACTTGCCCACAAAATTAGAAATTCTATCATCCAAATTGTTGACATATACAATGAAAAGAAGCTGTCGCCTTACCAATGCCTGTGGAACACCAGCAGCCAACCAGAATAGGTCCCTTTACACTTACTCATTGCCTCCTGCTAGTTAGCCAATCCTCTATCCATGCTAGTGTTTTTCTGTAATACTACATGTTCTTATCTTGTTAAACAGTCTCATGTGCGACACCTTGTAAAAGGCCCCCTGAAAATCAAAGTAACCTCCACTGACTCTCCTTTGTCTACCCTGCCTGTTATTTCCTCAATGAATTGTCACTGAAGATTTCCCGGGTTCAATTCCAACCCCTGCCTGTAAGGAGTTTGTATGTTCTCCCTGTGATCATGTGGGTTTCCTCTGACTACTCCGGTTTACTCCCACAGTCCAAAGACATTCCGGTTGATAGGTTAGTTGGTCATTGGAAATTGTCCCATGACTGGGCTTGGATTAAATCAGGGGATTCCTGGGTGGCGTGGCTCGAAAGACCAGAAAGGTCTATTCTACATTGTATCTCAATAAATATAAACCATGCTGACTTTGGTCTACATTATCATGTGCCTCCAAATACCTCGAAACCTCATCCTTGATTATGGACTCTAACATTCTCCCAATCACTGAAGTCAGGCTAACTGGCCTATAATTTCTTTTCTTCTCCCTCCCTTCCTAAAGAGTAGAGTGACATTTGCAATTTTCCAGTCCTTTGGAATCATTCCAGAATCTTGTGATTCTTGAAAGATCATTACTAATGCCTCCACAATCTCTCAGCTATCTCTTTCAGAACCCTGGAGTGTAGTCCATCTGGTCCAGGCGACTTATCTTCCTTCCCAAGCACCTTCTCCATAGTATAGCAACTACACTCACTGCTGCTCCTGAGCACTCTCGAAATTCTGACATACTGCTAGTGTATTCCACATTGAGGACAGATGAAAAATACGTATTAAATTCATTCACCATTTATTTGTCCTTTATTCCTCCCTCTCCAGCATCATTTTCCAGTGGTCTAATATCCACTCTCATCTCTCTTTATATATCTGACAACCCCCGTGGCTATTGTAACATTGCCCTTAATACATTCCTTTTCTATTTCCTTTTGTAATTTATATCCCACATCCTGGCTACTGTTCAGGGGGGCCTGTATACAACTCCCATCAGGGTCTTTTTACTCTTGAAGTTTCTTAACTCTACCCATGCGGATTCTACATCTTCTGATCCTATGTCACCTATTTCTAAGGATTTGTTTTCACTTTTTATCAACAGACCCACTGCACGCTCTCTGCCTACCTGCCTGTCCTTTTGATACACAGTGTATCCTTGGATGTTAATCTCTCAACTATGATATTCTTTCAGCCATGACTCATTGATGTCCACAACGTCCTACTTCCCCATTTCTAACTGCGCTACCTTAGTCTGTATACTGCGTGCATTCAATTACAATACCTTTAGTTCTGTATTAATCACCCTTTTTGATTTTGTCCCCATGTTACGCTGACTGCAATTTTGCCCTATCGTCTGCCAGTCCTTCCTTACAGTTTCACTACACAATGCATCGACTTGTATACCAATTGCATGCATTTGGTGTTTGAACAACAAAATAATGGAACTTTCCTCTGATTTTGGTGGCTGTGGTTTCCACCCACAGTAAGTCTACCTGTACAGTATCTCACAGGACTTCACGTGGCATTACTGAACAGAGAAAAGGTTGGTCAAAGAGATGGTTTCAAGGAGCAACCTGGGATAAGAAAGGTATATGGGAAATGTATGAATAGAATTCCAAAGAGGTTTGGCAGTTGAAAGCATAGCTGATAATTATTCATGATCCTCTCTAGTGAGTAGGAACAGAGCCAGCTAGTGTGGTCGCAACAAGCAAAATGATAGTGGACAGGCAATGGAATAAGGTGGTGTGTTTATATGAAAATTTATTGTTGTAGTAGGCATACGTAATCCCATTTTATGCCATGAAAATTAGCTTTTTGTAGCAGCAGCACTGAACACTACAAACATGACAATCATACTATAAGTCAACATAGACTAAACACAAGTTATTCATAACTTATACATGGACAAAAATAACCAACAAATTAAACATAAAGGCACTAATACATGAGAGTGGTCAACCATCAGTGGTTAACCATGTCAGAGACTGAAAGCAGATGGATGGTAAAGAGGGATATACCTCAGAGGGATAGAATGCCTCTGTTGCAGTCATTATTAACGTGAATCAAACCATGGAAGGGATATAAACCTCAGTTAAAACAAGAACTGTGGGCAAAATGCACATTAATTTGGGAGCTTGCAGTATGATTAACTCTGGCCTGGAAAGAAAGAATGAAGATGAGGTGATAGTTTGGATGAGCAAGGGGATCGAGTTCTAATATCTCCTAACAAACACAAGTAGCACTGAAAAAAATCATTCTCAATTTTAGCAAATTCTATTATGTAATTTAACTGTGAACTGTTTTATGAAACCTATGTCAGTTAGCAGGTACAAAGAGACAGCATCATCACTGTTTTGTGAAAGTGCTCCTTTCACACCTCTCTGATAAACAACCATTAAATAAGTGAAACAGATGAAAAGCTCTCTTGTTTTGCCTGTGCAACACTTGTGTTCAATGATCCCACCCACAACTGGAGAAAATATTGAATAACCTACATATTAATTCTTCACAGAAACCAAGTACCAGCCTAAGAGTTCCATCAGTTTAAGGAGACGTTGCTCGCCAGACAGTACAGCACAAGCTATCTGCTATTCTCACAGACTGGTTAACAATTCACACCCTGCTCCTCTCAGCCCATCTTTAGTTCAGCTGAATGCAAAGTGACCTGATTACTTTGGTACTGGAAACAAAATAACATCAGTGCAACCAATAGTAAGATCTCTCTGCAGTCCATCACCTCTCGGAAATAACCTACCTTTGATAATAACGTTTCCTCTTTCTTTTTGTATTTGCACAGCTTTTTGAGGGTTTGTTTTGCATATATTGGTTGTTGCCCCCCTCTGTTGGGTATGGTCTTTCATTGATTCAGCTGTGTTTCTTGTATTTACTGTGATTGCCCACAAGAAAAGGTATCTCTGGGTTATATCTGGTTGCATAAATGTACATTGATAATAAATTTACTTTGAATTTAACAGGGGACAACGGCCATGCATCAATACTCTTTCAATCATGTGCAGCTGGAGATAGATAACAGCTGATTCTTAGGTTCAATATGGATGAACCCTGTCCCTTGTAAACTTACTGCACAGACTACTCTTCAACAAAGCAAAACTCCTTTCCATTCTCCTTCTGCAACAGATTTTGGTTAACTTTTATGAAAAGATTTTAAAATGAGAACAAGAATTAGAGTCAATCTTAACTGAGGAAAGCCTATTCCTGAATTTACTTGATATTGCTGTTTACTTCCAACTATATTTTCATGTAGAATAACATTGTCCTAAAAATAGGAGTTGCTCTTGGTGAAATCTGTGTAATTAAAACAGGAATGTTGCACCTGAAAGCAACCTAGTTTATTAAGGACCCCCATCACCCAATACATGCCCTCTTCTCATTGATACCAGTGTTTAAATAAATGGTCCAGACTGTGCCCCACAGAGATTGCTGTGGTCCGTGTCGTGTCCCACACAAAGTTGATGTGGTTCACAAAGCACAGGAAAACTAGGTAAGTGTATTGGTAAAAAAAAGGATTCCGAAATGTGTCTTGCTATGCTTTGTAACTCCAAGATCTAAAAACTATTCGGAAGGAAAACAAGGGAGCCAGGAGACAACTCGTGTATTGAAAGTTTTATTTTAATTGAGGTGCGCACGCCTCACATGGTAGCATCATGACATATGCAATTCACGTATTTTTACATATAACCTGTAATGGATTACTTAAACAAACAAGATGCTCAATTAAACAATATGCTTACAATATTACTCAAATATTACTGAAATGTTAAATACACAACACTCCTCCCTTCTTAGCTATAAACTCCAACTCAATATAGAATGGATCTCAATTTAAGTACATAGTATACTATAAAATATAATTATTATACAGACATCCACAGCATAGGAAATTTTAAATTGTCCCATTCAGGCCTAAAGGTTTAATTGTTGTGAAAGATTTCTTACTCTTGTAGGATAATGTCCTTTCTGACAAGCGTAGACCTGTGGATGTGAAACAATCTCGGGCTCTGGGGCCTCCTCCGTGGTGATTATGGGGTTAACTCTCGTGGGAGTGATTCTGACAGCTCTGGACTCCTTTCTTCTGGATGTGTTGGCATCTTGAACAGTGCATGGCAAGCTTCAACGTGCATCACACTGTGTGAGAACCGTGTCTGACATCACTATTTCCTTTAACCTTTGGAAGGACACCTCACACTGCTTTGTCCATTGCCATTTGTAGTAATGAGTTCAAGGGGTAGAGAACAGTGGCCAGGTTTGGCAGGAATCTGTTATAGTAATTGACAAAACCTAAAAAGGACCATGACTGTGACATGTCCTTTGGGTTTGGGGCACCCGACACTGCTTGAATTTTCTCAAAACTTCTCAAAACTTGTGCAATCCTTGTGCATTAATAATGCGACCACAGTAAGTGATGCTATTTTAAATAATTCAAACTTGTTGCACCATGCTCTGAGCACATAATCATCTAATCTTTTTAACATTATCTTAAGATTTTGGAGGTGCTCCTTGTCATCCTCTCTGGTAACAATGATGTCCTCCAGGTAATACTGAGCACCTGGTCAGCCTTGCACCACTTGGTCCTTGGCTTTCTGCCAGAGTGTAGGTGATGATGCTACTCAAGAAAATAAGCCTGTTATAGTGATAAATCCCTTTGTGCGTGTTTATGGTGAGGAATGCTTTAGACTCTTCTTCCATCTCCATCTGTAGATAGGCCTCAGCTAAGTCAACTTTGCTAAAGTGTTTTCTTCCTGAAAGGTTTACAAAGATATCCTCTGTCCTGGGTAGAGGGTATTGATCTACCTTCAGTACTGGGTTGATCGTGACCTTAAAATCACCACAGATCCTGACAGATCCATTCTTCTTGGCTTCTGGGACACTGGCATTGCCCATGGGCTCCACTCAACCTTGGAAAGAACTCCTTCAGCCTCTGTACGATCCAACTCATTGGAACAAGATGGGTTTTGCAAAACTTGGGTGTGGCATTTTTATTTAACACTATTTTATCCGATATGATTGAGATTTCCAATGCCGTCACTGAACACTGCTGAGGCATTATTCAATACCTTTCTTAAAATGCTTTCAGTTGACTCTATTATAAGAGTTGTGGCATGCAAGTGGTGGATGCATCAAGTTGTAGTTGTCTCAGCCAATCACATACCCACAATGATGGCCCTACTGTTTTTACTACATAGAGGTCCAATGTGGCTTGTTGGTTGTTGTATTTCACTGTGAGAGATGTCATTCCCACAGGAGTTATCTTTTCCCCAGTATAGTTTCTTAGTTGTATATCCATAGGTTTCACTTTAGTATTTTTGAAATGCTGCTCAAACTCATTTTGTGGAATGACTGAAATAGCCAAGAGAGTGTGCAATTCCATTTTAATTTATTTGCCGTTCATTTTTGCTGTAAGCCATATAGCGGATCTATTCTTAGTCTTCGCATAGTAAATCTCAAGGCTACTCAGTCCTGCATCACCAACAGCGTGCAGATTAGTGTTCTTTTTGAAACTGTAACCTAATTTATTATCTTTCTCTCTTCTCTGTGCAGTCCATTTATTTTTGATTGGTCTGATGTACATGAGCCCTTGCCACAACAGCAACATAATTTGTTCAGCCCGACCAGACTCTGTTTAGATGTTGCAATTTTGTTCACGCTGACTTTCATTCCCGACTGCAACTCAGTTGTATCTCTGTCTGTGGTTTCCGTTGAAACAGCAATTTCAACTGCTCTTTTCAATGTAAGTTGTACTTCAGTTAGCAGCCATTTTTGAATGCTTTTGTATAAGGTTCCACAAACTAAACAACTTCACAGTGAATCATTAAGCCCATTACTGAACTAACAATGTTCAGACAATCTCTTCAATTCATTCATGTATGTTAGAATGGATACCCTTCCTTTTGATTGCACTTACAAAATGCAAGGCAATCCTAGGTAATTTCTCAGGTAAGGACATGTTCGGTACAGCTTTGTGGGCCGAAGGGCCTGTATTGTGCTGTAGGTTTTTTATGTTTCTAAAATCTAAAGCATTCTGCAATTAACAATGGTTTCACTTCTAAATGTTCTACATTACTTCCATGATATCAGCAAAGCTCATTTCTGCTGGTTTGGTTGGAGCAGTTAGACATCTAAGCAAACTGTATTCCTTTAAATCCAATGCACTCAGCAAAACTGCACTTGCTTCTCATTTGCTTTAAAACATTCTTGATTCACTTAGTATACATATGCAGTTATCTGTTGTGTAATCAAGTGTGTCAGTCTTTCTGATGTAGCCAGCCATTCTGCTCTTTCTTTAATAGAAACATAGAAAACCTACAACACAATACAGGCCCTTCAGCTCACAGAGCTGTGTCGAACATGTCCTTACCTTGGAACTACCTAGGCTTACCCATAGCCCTCTGTTTTTCTAAGCACCACGTATCCATCCAGGAATCTCTTAAAAGACCCTATCATTTCCACCTCCACCACCACCACTGGCAGCCCATTCCAAGCACTTCATCACTCTCTGAGTAAAAAACTTACCCCTGATATCTCCTCTGTACCTATTTCCAAGCACCTTAAAACTATGCCCTCTCATGCTAGCCATTTCAGCCCTGGGAAAAAGCCTCTGACTCTCCACATGATCAATGCCTCTCGTTATCTTGTACACCTCTATCAGTTCACCTCTCATCCTCCGTCGCTCCAAAGAGAAAAGGCTGAGCTCACTCAACCTATTCTCATAAGGCATGCAGTCAATGCCCCTCTGTAACCTCTGACAGCCCTCCTTACTATCCATAATACCCCCAAACTTTGTGTCATTAGCAAGTTTACTAACCCATCCCTCCACTTCCTCATCCAGGTCATTTATAAAAATCACAAAGAATAGGGGTCCCAGAACAGATACTGAGAGACACTACTGGTCACTGGCCTCCATGCAGAATATGACCTGTCTACAACCATGCTTTTCCTTCTGTGGACAAGCCAGTTCTGGATCCACAAAGGAAGGTCCCCTTGGATCCCATGCCTCCTTACTTTCTCAATAAGCCTCGTATGGGGTACCTTATCAAATGCCTTGCTAAAGTCCATATACACTACATCTACTGCTCTACCTTCATAAATGTGTTAGTCACATCCTCAAAAAATTCAGTCAGGTTCATTAGGCATGACCTGCCTTTGACAAAGCCATGCTGACTATTCCTAATCATATTATGCTTCTCCAAAATGATTATGATTATTATCTCCCAGTCCTCACTGTATTAACCCATGACTGTTCATTTTCTGCCTTTTTTAAAACTCGATCATGTCTATCCCTTCATGTCTGTCCCTTTATGTTGCACTGTTGTTTTCACTCAACTATTTCTTGCTGTGTTTTTTTTTAACTTGAACATCTCTTTGCACTTTAATTGGTAAGTAGCTGTCTCAGTTCCTTTTTAAACATCCTAGTTGTCACTGTAATGTTTTGTAACTCCAAAAAATAAAAAAAACTAACTGAAAAGAAGACAAGAGAGACAGGATTGCAAGTCTAACTTTCCTTTAAGCAAGGTGCGTGCATGTTATGAATCTAATTCGGCCTGTTTTAAAATGCCACCTGATGGAAGCCCTCAGTAATTTTTCGTTGACAAGCTTTCCTCCTGCTCTGATACTGGGAAAAATTTTACTGTCAAGGTGATGTGTACACCTTGTGTAGTAGCTGGCGTGGTGCCTTCCCTCCTGTTCTGCTCAAGCAACTGACCCTTCTTACCTTAACAAAAGCCTACATCCTTGCAGCTCGTGCTACTGTAAATAATTATATTGAATCTTGGTATGCCTGAGTAGCGCATGCCAATGGACTACATTGGTTGCCCACCTCTTCGAGACTCTGATAAAATATAGTGAACTAAATATGAATCTTTCATGCTTTTAAGTTACTGACTGTAAATGCTATTATAAACTTTATGGCTCATACTTACAGGAAGGATGAAATAACCAGAGGGAACAAACGAGCGAACTCCTTTGCTAAGCCAGCAACAACAGATTTTTATGGCCACCTAGCACTCCAGTGTGGTCAGGCTGCCAATACCTTCCAAATTCTTTTAATGAACTAGTACAATTACAGCGTGATGTGTCAGTGGCTGAACAAATGTTATGGACTAAAGCACACTATGTGCAAAACTATAAAGGATGATGGGTATAATCAAAAATGAGAGATTGTTGATCATAGCAAGAAAAGTAGCAGCAAATGTATGATTTGCCAGAGACAATCCCGAATGACACCGGTGGTATCTGCCCCTGCTAGGTCCTCCCCTGGAAATCATTTGTACATCTCCAAATGGACTTTATGTAGTTCTTATTTTGCTTTTTATCACTATGGACTAAAGCTTATCCAGCTCCAAGACATGATTCCATAACTATTGATAATTTTTTATTATGAGAATGTATTCCTAGGTTTGGGATTCCTGAGAAAATCTCATGCTAACATCCTCACTTTATCGGTAAAGTTACTTAGGAGTGACGAAAGCCTTGTAGTGTAAATATCGTTTCACCTGCTCTTCCCACCCTCAGTCTTACGCAACAGCAGAGAGACAAAATGCGGCCCTGAAATGCAGGTTAGTACATTGCAAGACAAGACCAAGCTAAGGTGGCCAGAAGTGCTTCCACTGGCCCTTGTGACAATGTGCTGTGCTCCGAACTGTGTAACAGGCCTATCTCCACATGGAGGTAGTTTTTGGACACCCCAAGCATTTGCCAGTCATCCCCCACTTTTTAATTAAACAGATGGACATCCATATTATGAGCGGATGCATGTTGCATTATTGTATAGCACTAACATAAGCTCTTAAAGATTCCCATCAACAGGTACATAAAGCCCAGAAGGTGGTGCTGGCTGCAGAGTGCCACACCTACCAGCCGGGACATTGGGTACTGGTGAGAGCTGCCTGGAGCTCAGCTGGAAAGATCCATTCCAAACGTCACTGACCACATAAAGGCACAAGGAAAGCCAGCGTGGACACATGTTAAGCCAGGAGTGTCACTGGACCCGGGAACAGGTAGCTAGAAGAACGCTGATGATAAAGACTTGCTTTTTTCCTTCTATATTATGTATTGCATTGAACAGCTGCTGCTAAGTTAACAAATTTCACGTCACATGCCGATGATAATAAACCTGATTCTGATTCTGAAATCTTGATCTTTGCTATTTGCCACCATAAGTAATTACTGCATTATATGTTTTGGATAATCTGGACATCTATTTTCTGCCTAAATGCAGAAGTAACTCTAGACAGTAATACTCTTAGCACTTCTCTTCTTCTCAGTTATGAATATGTGTCGTGGACTAACTGGTCAGGCTGTTGGGGGTGCTCTAGAGAGCAACTGTACTTTCAGAAGGTGACCTGCCAATGCAGCCAATACTCCTGAATCATTGAGATTTTGATTCTGTGTTTTTCTTTGATAACAAAACTAGCACTGTAAAGGGAGTAGGGGACAGCACTGCCTATCGGAACAGCTCTCGCCAATGCGACTGTTTTGAGGGTTGGGATCAACCTATTTACAATGACTGCATAAATCCTCTGTGCTGAAACTGCTTCATGGTGATCGGGGTGAAGTATGTTATTGTAACCATCGAGGGATGGGACTAGACTTGGGTAACAGTGCATGTGTGCCTGGTGACCCTCCAAACCCATTAATGTTACTTACTGGGTATGTGGTTGACAAGCCTATCACTGGCTGCCAGGAGTACCCATTCTAACACAGGATCTTTGGCCTGAACCAAGGTCATGGAAGAGTTGTTGTTCTCTGGATTGCATGGTACCACCTGCCTGCTCTCTCTCTATATTCCATTGGGTGTTTCTGAATTGTAATGCTCCGACAAATGTGGAACCTGCCAGGCTGGCTCATAAAAGCCTTAAAATGGCCTCAGCACTGCTAGAGAAACTGGCCACTAACACAACCTTAGAGATACATGACATGAGCCAGGCCTTCAACGACATGACCGCCAAAATGCTTGCAATTCACAATTTGCTCTGAAATTGGCTAGCACTAGACTTTTTGTTGCAAAAGAGAGGTGCTACTTGTGCCATTATTCACCAGGAGTGTTGTGTGTACGTCCTTGGCATCAACAGCCAACAGTCTCGGACAAAACTGTCACAGAGCTTCAGAGCCTGCTCTATTGAAATTCAGTCAGATTTATGTTGTCCTCTACAGGACAAAGATGAGAGGGTGTGGAAATTGTGGTAAGGCAGGGGTTAAAGACAATAGCCAGGCGAGGATGACTGTGCCAACCGAGAAGAACATAGCTTCCCTTTAAACAGCAGGGGGTGCCGGAGACAGCGAGAGAGAAATAGCGGGAAGCTGTGCAACACACCCAACAACTAAGGGACAATTGCTTCAAAGTATCATCAATTGTCAGCTTGAAGCTTCGATTGACTTTTAACCTCTGTTGTGAATGGTGATTGATCTTGTAAGTAAGGAATTCAAGCAGTGGTCAAAATCCATAATGGATAAGCCAATATACTTAAAAAGTAGTTTTCTGTCTTGGCTTCAGAACAGTGTGACTGACAGGGGCCATGCTGTTCTACTTCTGCACAAGTAAAATAAAACTATGTTTGAGTCTTAAGAGCATGCGTGTTCTGGGCCCAGTTATTATTTTATTTTAAGTTTGGCAATAGGAATTGCCCTAAAACTAGGAATTGCACTTGGAGAAATCGGTGTACACACAACAGGAAGTGCTACCCCTTGAAAGCAACCTACTTTATTAAGGACCCTCATCAGCCAGGACACACTCTCTTCTCATTGCTACCATCAGGGAGGAGGTAAAAGAGCCTGAAGACATTTTACAAACAGCTTCTTCTCCTCCACCATCAGATTTTTGATCAAGCAATGAACAAAGCCATGAACACTACCTCACTCTTTTTGCACTCCGTATTTAATTATAAATTAGTATATATAATATTGACCATAAGACAAAGGAACAGAAGTTGGCCATTCGGCCCATTGAGTCTGCTCCGCCATTTCATCATGAGCTGATGCAATCTCCTCTTTAGTCCCATTCCCCCACCTTTTCACCATAACCTTAGATGCCCTGACTACTCATATACCTATCAATCTCTGCCTTAAATACACCCAATGACTTGGCTTCCACTGTCGCCCGTCACAACAAATTCCATAGATTCACCACCCTCTGGCTAAAATTTTTTTTTCGCATCTCTGTTCTGAATGGACGCCCTGCAATCCTCAAGTCATGCCCTCTCGTACTAGACTCCCCCACCATGGGAAACAACTTTGCCACATCCACTCTGTCCATGCCTTTCAACATTCGAAATGTTTCTGTGAGGTCCCCCCTCATTTTTCTAAACTCCAAGGAGTACAGTCCAAGAGCAGTCAAACGGTCCTCATATGTTAACCCTCTCATTTCCGGAATCATTCTAGTGAATCTTCTCTGAACCCTCTCCAATGTCAGCGCATCCTTTCTTAAATAAGGAGCCCATAACTGCACACAGTATTCCATGTGAGGTCTTACCAGTGCCTTATAAAGCCTCAACATCACATCCCTGCTCCTATACCCTATTCCTCTAGAAATGAATGCCAACATTGCATTCGCCTTCTTCACCACCAACTCAATCTGGAGGTTAACCTTAAGGATATCCTGCACGAGAACTCCCAAGTCCCGTTGCATCTCAGGAATTTGAATTCTCTCCCCATTTAAATAATAGTCTGCCCATTTATTTCTTCTACCAAAGTGAATGACCGTACACTTTCCGACATCTATCCTCCACCTATCTCAAAAGTTTTTGAACTGAAATGTGGCTTAGATTTTTGAGTTCAAGCCTCTGGATTCCAGCTTTAATCCACACTGTTGCATTTCTGGAATACTTGCTGCTACCTGACATTGATCTGGTATACATGCTGCAGATTCTAACCCGTGGCATGCACAGGCTTGGGTCTGAGCTCAGTCCTTTCTGTTTGCAGGGGTGTGGAGTTTGCTCTGAGGTCCCTGAAGGCAGTAATTATTATATGTTATTTAAGATTCCAGATTAACTAGGTGATTTCCCCGGCATGCTTCTGATTTAAAGATCAGAATACTTCCACTGAGAAAGAACTTTATACAGTGCAGACAAGGCTGGTAAAATTACAGCTAATTGGTGAGAGGTAGCTTAAATTCAGACTATGGTTCCTGGCACAAGGTAACTGCTCTGGGTTGGGGCATGATATCCCAACATTTTTGTTTGGATTTTACAGGCCCTCTTCTACCCTGGGTGCTGCCTCTGGGTAGTTTTGGCTGGCAAGGAAAGGGCCCTGCCTTCCTGATGTAACAGAGTGTAATGGCTAACCAAAGTCAAGGTCAAGGTTTATTGTCATAGGCACAAGTACATGCATGCACAGGTGCAATGACAAACATGCAGCAGCATTGCAGGCATTACAATCAGATACATAACATCAGCAAAAGAATCATAAACTAAACTTAAATTATACAAACTTATACAAGAAAGTACACAATTAATACAAAAACCAGCCTATTGTAGAGCAAGATGTTAATAGTGGTCACAAGTGTTGGTATACAGAGATCGTGATTAGAGTTATGAAGACTGGTTGGATGAAGGAAAGTAGCTGCTCTCGAACTTGTATTGTGCAACTTCAGGCTTCTATGAGGGGTGATTATAAGTTCATGGCCTAAGGTAGGAGTCAGTTTTAGAAAAAGTAGCACATTTACTTTTCAACATAGTCCCCTCCTACATGTACACACTTAGTCCAGCGGTTGTGGAGCATACGGATCCCTTCTTTGAAGAAGTGGTCCATAGCAGGGGTGATTGATAAATTCGTGGCCTAAGGTAGACGGAGATAAATTATACCATGCTCGTTAATTGCACATGCAGTTCAACTCGTTGAGTGAAAATGCAGAAGGTTTGAAGTTAATAACTCATCTCCTTCTACCTCAGGCATCGAACTTATCAATCACCCCTGCTGTGGACCACTGCTGGAGGTCCAAGATGCCGACTTCTACAAAGAAGGGATCCGTATGCTCCATGACCACTGGACTAAGTGTGTAAATGTAGGAAAAATAAATGTGCTAGGTTTTCTAAAATTGACCCCGTCTCCCTTAGGCCACGAACTTATCAATCACCCCGCGTACATCTTCTGCCTGATAATTGCTGAGAGAAGCTGGCATAGCTTACATGATAGGGATTTTTAATGATTGTTGCCTTCTTGAGGCAACACCTCATGTAAACATTTTTGATGGTGGCGAGGGATGGGCCCACAATGAATTGGGCTGAGTCTATACTCTTTGCAGCCTGATATGTTCCTGTGCATTTGAATTGTTGTGCCAGACCTGTTACTCACAAGCTGCTGGAGGAACTCAGAGGGTCGAGCAGCATCAGTGGGAGGAAAGGAATTGTTGATGTTGCAACTAGTCAGTGTGCTTTCAACAGGATTAATAGAGGTTTTTTAGTGACATGTCAATCTTTCTTACCTTCTAAGTCAGGACACTGTCTTTGTGACAGCATCAACATGCTGGGCTCAGGGCAGGTCATGTTAATACCCAGGATTTTAAAGCTGCTGACTCTGTCAACTAGTGATCCACCAATGTAGACTGGCACATGTTTGTTTCACTTTACAAGGATGTTGCCTGGATTGGGGAGCATGCCTTATGAGAATAGGTTGAGTGAACTCGGCCTTTTTTCCTTGGAGCGACGGAGGATGAGAGGTGACCTGATAGAGGTGTATAAAATAATGAGAGGCATTGATCGTGTGGATAGTCAGAGGCTTTTTCCCAGGGCTGAAATGGCTAACACGAGAGGACACAGTTTTAGGGTGCTTGGAAATAGGTAAAGAGGAGATATCAGGAGTAAATCTTTTACATAGAGTGTTGAGTGCGCGGAATAGGCTGCCGATGATGGTTTTGGAAGCGGATACAATAGGGTCTTTTAAGAGACTCCTGGATAGGTGCAAGGAGCTTGGAAAAATGGAGGGCTATAGGGTAATACTAGGTAATTTCTGGATTAAGTATTTGCTCAGCACAGCATTGTGGGCTGAAGGGCCTGTATTGTGCAATAGGTTTTCTATGTTTTGCTACGTTCCTACATGCTGACTCATCACCACGCAGGATTTGTATTTGGCATTGACAGACAGACAGACAGACATACTTTATTGATCCCAAGGGAAATTGGGTTTGGTTACAGCCGTGCCAACCAAGAATAGTGTAGAAATATAGCAATATAAAACCATAAATAATTAAATAATAATAAGTTAATCATACCAAGTGGAAATAAGTCCAGGACCAGCCTATTGGCTCAGGGTGTCTACACTCCAAGGGAGGAGTTGTAAAGTTTGATGGCCACAGGTAGGAATGACTTCCTATGACGCTCAGTGTTGCATCTCGGTGGAATGAGTCTCTGGCTGAATGTACTCCTGTGCCTAACCAGTACATTATGGAGTGGATGGGAGTCATTGTCCAAGATGGCATGCAACTTGGACAGCATCCTCTTTTCAGACACTACCATCAGAGAGTCCAGTTCCACCCCCACAACATCACTGGCCTTACGAATGAGTTTGTTGATTCTGTTGGTGTCTGCTACCCTCAGCCTGCTGCCCCAGCACACAACAGCAAACATGATAGCACTGGCCACCACAGCTTCGTAGAACATCCTCAGCATCATCCAGCAGATGTTAAAGGACCTCAGTCCCCTCAGGAACAGAGACGGCTCTGACCCTTCTTGTAGACATCCTCAGTGTTCTTTGACCAGTCCAGTTTATTGTCAGTTTGTATCCCCAGGTATATGTAATCCTCCACCATGTCCACACTGACCCCTTGGATGGAAACAGGGGTCACCGGTGCCTTACCCCTCCTCAGGTCCACCACCAGCTCCTTAGTCTTTTTCACATTAAGCTGCAGATGATTCTGCTCACACCATGTGACAGTTTCCCACTGTAGCCCTGTACTCTGCCTCATCTCCCTCGCTGATGCATCCAACTATGGCAGAGTCATCAGAAAACTTCTGAAGATGGCAAGACTCTGTGCAGTAGTTGAAGTCCGAGGTGTAGATGGTGAAGAGATAGGGAGACAGGACAGTCCCCTGTGGAGCCCCAGTGCTGCTGACCACTCTGTCTGACACACAGTGTTGCAAGCACACGTACTGTGGTCTGCCAGTCAGGTAATCAATAATCCATGACACCAGGGAAGCATCCACCTGCATCACTGTCAGCTTCTCACCCAGCAGAGCAGGGCAGATGGTGTTGAACGCACTGGAAAAAACATGACCCTCACAGTGCTCACTGGCTTGTCCAGGTGGACATAAACACGGTTCAACAGGTAGACGGTGGCATCCTCAACTCCTAGTCAGGGCTGATAGATGAACTGAAGGGGGTCTAAGTGTGGCCTAACCATAGGCCGGAGCTGCTCTAGACCAAGTCTCTCCAGGGTCTTCATGATGTGGGAGGTCAATGCCACCAGTCTGTAGTCATTGGAGCCACTGGGGCGCAGCATCTTCAGTATAGGGACGAGGCAGGACATCATCCACAGCACAGGAACCCTCTGGAGACTCAGGCTCAGGTTGAAGACATGGTGAAGTACCCCACATAGCTGGGGGGGCACAGGCTTTGAGCACCCTGGGGCTGACATTGGAGCTGTAATTAGTCAAGCAATCATGTGTATGAACAGAGCGGAGCGGGGGGGCTAAGTATGCAGACTTGAGGGTAGCTGTGTTGTTGGTCAGTGAGGAGGAAATGTTCCCAATCCTCACTGACTGAGGTCTGCAATGAAGAACTCAATTATCTATTTTCAGAGGGAGGTGCAGAGGCCCAAGTTTTTTAGTTGATGCTGAGTTTAGATGGGGTGAGTTTTGGACTGATGCACCATCAATAACTCTCGGAGACAGGAGGCGAACGATAGACTTTTATTAGCTGCAAGAGACCACGATTAGCAGCAAGAGCCCACCACACAACATCCTGGAGACTGAGGGAGGACCAGTGCCTCCAACCGCCTTTATACCGGGGTCAGTGGGAGGAGCCACAGGAGCAGTCAGCAGAGGGGCGTGTCCAGACAGGTATATGTAGTTTACCACATGGACAGAGGGACAAAAGACTGCTGTTCATTCACTACATTGAGCTGTAGCAAATGAACTGCACTCTTTTGTATGTGGGCCCTCTGCCCAGATGGTCCAGAACAAAGTAAAGAGCCGGAGAGATCACACTTCCTATTGACCTGTAGTAATGGCAGTTTATCTGAAGTGGATGCAAGTAACTTCTGAGGCAGGATTTGATTAACACTGAAATAAACCTCTTGAGGGACTTCTTGTCTTTGATGTAAATGCGATTGTAGTCAATGAAGCAAGACACCGTGCTCTTCTTGGGCACCAGCAAAATACGTGCCTTTTCCAAGCAGCTAGGAACATTAGACCACAGCAATGAGAGGTTACATATATATGAAAACACTCCAGCCAGTTGGTCCCCATGGATCTTTAGTACTCAGCCAGGTATGCTGTCTGCCTTTCACGGATTCACCCTCTTGTAGGTTGCAGAGATGTCAGCCTCAAAGACTCAGTTTACAGGGTCATACAGAAATGAGGTGGCTCGTGTGTCATAGTTCTCCCTATGAAAGTGTATATAAAAGACCTGGGAATGATGTGTCTTATTGCTTATATTACCTGATCTTGCCTTGTAGGAAGTTATATTGTCCAACCCCTGTCATAGCTGTCAAGTGTCAATTAGTAATTCCAGTTCAGTCCAGTTTAGCCCTCGACAGGTTTTAGATCTCCTGGTTCATCCAACTTTTTGGTTGGAGAAGATTCAGAATGTTCTTGTGGTCATGCACTTGCTGCATATCCTTAAAAAATTGGTGACAATTGCAACATATTCATTTAGTTTAGGTTTGCTAACAAATCCTTGACTATTGTCCAGTCCACTGACATGAAGAAATCTTGAATTCACTCCTCCTCCTCTGCCACACAGCTCTTCATAATCCTCTTCACCGCTGCCGTGCTCTTCAGCCTGTCTGTGCGCAAGCTGAAGAAGCAGCGGCAGGTGACCAGATTTACCCAAATGCAGGCGAGAGATAGAGCAGTGGGCATGCTTGATGGTGGTAGAGCAGCTGTCAAATGTGTTGTGTCCTCTGGTTTTGCAGGTGATGTGGTCGTAGTTAGACAGAGACTGATTTAAGTCTCCAACTACAATGTGACCGACATCAGGGTATGCTGTTTCATTGTAACTGATTTTGGTACTCAGTTCCTCAAGGGCTCATCATCATTTGCCTGTGTGTTGGTTGAATGCTTGAGTGCCATAATCATCTGAGGACCTCCACTGGTTGGGTTCAACCACGGATGTCTCATCCTAGCTGTCTACATGATTCGCAAACCAGTATGCAAGCCAGGGCAGTACGATATGGAGAACAAGCCCATGCAGCAGGCTCCCCCTCTCCGAGCAGCTGATGTACCCAAAGGAGCGGCAGAGACCGATACAGCTTGCACCAGCAGCATTGCAAGACTCTGGATCCTAAAGCCATCTCCATGAGTGGGTATAGCCACAAGGCAGCAGAGGTTTGAGATCAGAATTTTTCTTCTGCTAGCTCAGCTGCTGACCATGGCTGCTGAGCCCTATCTGCCTGGAGCAATTAATTTTAAGATCCCAATAACCTGCATTTGCCCCTTCTCCTCTCAGTAGAAATGGTTCCACCGGGCTTTGTAGCTAAGCCACATGTGAAGGCTAAGAGCTGATTTTGGTTGTCAGAGACTATTTGGGCCATTTCATAGTTAGTAGGAGCTTATCCCACTATCCCTCCCAGCTATGACAATCTTAAGGAACCAGTTAAGGTTCCAGTTAAAGTTCTAAACTGAAGCATGCTTAGATCTTAGCATGGAAAACTGAAAACACAAGTTGCTGGTTCAATCTTCACACCAATGTATCTGAAGGCCATGAGCCTCCTTCCAGAGTGACCTTTGCAAATGAAACCCAACACTGTCAAGGATTTGTGCCGAGATGTTCCTCTGGTTTGGAGAAAGATCTCATCCATCTGCAAGATAAAATTGCTGCAAGACTGGTGGGAGCAGGAGAGGAGCAGGCAAGTCCTTTACTCTTTTTAAATGCCCCATCTTTCATCTGGGCAGCTGTCTATTGTTATGTTGCCTACTTAATTAGGAGATATTGTTTTCTTTTGTCACATTAATTTGGTTATTGCTTCCTGATTCAAAGGGTGATTTTGAAGTTCAACATATAAAGCTTGTAAGATTTGAGTTTAAATATTTTCAGGGAATGGCAATCCCAGAACCGTTCTTGATCTTAATTGGAGATCTCTCCTGGAAGCAGAATGTCGTGCTTGAACATTAAACAAGGAAAAGATTTATAGGGAAATCTGTCACAGAAGGAGAGCTTTCAAACATCCATTATCCAGATTATTATTCCTCAAATAAAGTGCTGGCAAGCTGCCAGCAGTTCTCATCTGTAACCTTGTATGAGTCACCGATCATGCTGCCAGGCAGATAATAAGGAACACTTTCTGCACTGTCTTGATATAGTCACGTCATCTGTAACACAGACACCAACCATGAATTATCTGCAGCTCTCCACAACCCTCTGTGCCAATGAGTAGGCACAGCTTAAAAATCTTATTGCAAAATGTGCTTCAGTGCAAGATTTAGGAAAGATCAGAAAAGGAAGGGGAGCCCCTGCCAGTCTGTTCAACACACACAAAATGCTGGAGGGACTCAGAAGGCCAGGCAGCATCTATGGAAAAGAGTACAGTCGACGTCTCTTGCGTTTCCAGCATCTGCAGATTTTCTCTTGTTTGTGATTGGATTGCCAATCTGTTGTTGCTTCTTGATATTCATGAATCAGTCAAACCTTTTTCCTGTGGATTGCCACATTGGCGGAAATGTTTGAATTATAACTCACAAAGTATTTATTATTTTCCAAATATTGAGAAATTCACAAACAGCATTGGTCACCATTTCAAATTTGATATCATCAAGATTTTGTTATTTACTTTTTAACATAAAGAAAATAATTAATGCTAGAAATTTGTTCCAAATTTTCCTCCTATACCTTTTGATTATTGAGAAGGATGAGTTACTTCTTAATAGAAACATCCTATCAATAATTCACTTGCTGCAATATAATTATGGATTATAGAATGATACTATTTCAACAAAGCCGCTTAATTGGGCCAAAATATACTGGTTCCAATGTGTCCCAATTAACCAGAATCCACTGTACTGTAATTTCTTTTCACAGAGGGTGATAAATCTTAGAATTGTGCAGGCTGGATCATTAGACATATTTAAAACAGAGTTAGATAACCTGATTCTGTTACAACATAAGGTAGAAGTCATATCCCTAAATATATTTAAACATGAGTCAGATATATCTCTAAACAGAAAATTACATCAAGGCATACAAGGGAGGAGACAGTGGGAACTGATGTTATTGAGGCAGAGAATCAGCCTTGATTGTATTAAATGGCCAATCAATCTCAGAAGACCACATGAAATATCCCTATGACTATTTTCTTGGTTTCTATCTTAAAACTTTATCACATTCATAAATTAAAGTAGTCCTATAAAATAGTTTTTTTTGCAGTTACTAGGGTTAATAAAATTTGCTGATATTGCCCAATGTAACAAAGCCAGCTGCCAGCAGTCAAAGGTATGTATTGTTTGACTTCCCATGAAGTAAATGCAATATTGCACAAATTGTTCTCACTTGATCAGCAGCAAGGAAAAATTCAAATTCAGCTTTTCGCAGATGGTTTGGGGACATCCGAATGATCTTGTGCACAAGTGCTTCATTTGTTGCAGTTGAATAGCAATTGTTAGTGTACTGACGTCAATCTTTCTGACTAAACCCACTGAACGAATCTCACCTGTGTTGCAGATACTGGCACAGTTGACTTTTGGCTTGTCAGAGCCATGGGACTCCTGCTACATTCTGACTCAATGTATTACAAATGAGAGGAATATGAAATTACTTAGGGATGCAAATTTAGCCAAAGTTTCATGGAAATTGTTAAAAAAAAGGTACAAAAAAACTACCATTTAACTGAGCAACAAATCATATATTTATATGAAATATAGATCAAATTGGAACAATACAAATACTACTACAGTACTATAAAACTGTATTAGTTCCTAATAGTCATCAAAGTACTCTGTTGTGTTCTTTTAATTGATTGTAAATGAATAAAAACAGCACAAACACCTAGTGCAGATAATGGACTGCCTTTATAAAATGCTTTCAATTATTGCATCTTCCAAATCTTCATTTTCATTGTAACATTCAATATGACTGTTGATACCTTCAAATTCTCTGTAGTTACTAACATTAAAGTACTGAAATCATTTCATTTTTATTCCCGGCTGTTTCTGGCCTCAATGATTGAAATCACAGTGAGCAAAACAGTTCTGAAATGTCTTACTGCTTATTTAGTGCCAACTACTGTATCGGTGACAAAAATCACTGCATTTTGAAAATGAACACACAGAACTGACACTATTTAAAAACTTTTCTCTACACATGGTGTGGTGTCTAATGGCCACAAGAGTGCATGTGACTGATGTTAGTTAAACACTCTTCAGCAACAGTCTTCCATCCCAATTAAGTGGCATAGTGTCCCAAACAAATGAAGGGAATTCTGGAAACTTTTTTGATTAGTCTTTGTTCTTTAAGCTTTGTCCAAAATAAGGGACTGCCCCAATTGAATGATGGCCCAGTTAACTGGATTCTACTGTATTCCTCAATTTTAACTGACCTCCTCTTTATCTCATAGCTATGGTCCTTTGTACATAACTCTCCCACAAGTGAAAACTGTTGTGCATTTAATATTTAGTAACATTTGAGTAATATTGTAAATATCTTCACAAACAAGAGAAAATCTGCAGATGCTGGAAATCCAAGCAACACACACCAAATACTGGAGGAACTCAGTAGGCCAGTCAGCATCTATGGAAAAAAGTACAGTCGATGTTTTGGGCCAGGACCCTTCAGCAGGACCTGAGTATATCGTCAATATATTGTTTGATTAAGTGTCCTTTGTTGTTTACACAATGCATCGTGGGTTTGACAGTATGTGAGAGCATGTGAATTGCATCTGCCATCAAGCCACCACGTGATACGTATGCACCTTGATTAAAGTAAAAACCAAACTAAGTTTCCTGAACTCTCATCTTTTTTTTCTCGCAATTAGTTTTATGTTTTGGAGTTAGAAAACATAACCAAAAACACCCCACAATCTACCATGTTAAGCTCCCTTGGGATCTTGTATGTTTTAACAAGTTCACCCGTCATTCTCCCACATTCTAACGAATACAGACTCAAACAATTTGATCTCCCTTGATTGAACAATCCACTCATCCCAGGAATTAGTAGGCAAATCTCTTTTGTGTTGCCTCCAATGTTATTAATTTATTTTTTGGGAAGAGTACCAAGACTATATTCCAGATGAGGCCTCAACACAATCTATACAAATGCAACAAAACCCCTTTATTTTAATGCCCTCCTGGAGTTTAGTGAGTAACGACATTCTACAATCAATTGTTAACTATTTCTGCAGCCACTTCCATCAAAATCCGAGCATGCAATCCACTGGGTCAACATAGAACATGGAACAGAACAGCACAAGAAACGGACCTTAGGACCACGATGTTGTTTTGCCGAACTAACTAAATTAATAATCAAATGCTCAACTAAACTGAGACAATGTCCACATCCTTTCATTGCCTGCACATTCATGCGTCTGTCTCAGAGCCTTCTGAGCATCTCTCCCGTATTTGCTACCACCACCAGACCAAGCAGCACACTCCAGCCACCCACCACTCGATGAAAAATACTTGTCCTGCATATCTTTTCTGAACTTATCCCTTTCACCTTAAACGCATGGCCTTTGGTACTGGTCAGATCAAACTGATGAAAAAGAAACTGGGCGTCTGTACTGTCTATGACTCTCATAATTTTATAAACTTCTATCAGATCCCCTGTCTACCTCTGCCACTCCAGAGAAAACAACACATGTTGTACAATCTCTGCTTACAGTATTCACCCTCTAATCCAGATATTGTCCTGGTAATCTTCTTCTGGACCTTCTCCAAAGCCTCAACATCCTTCCTATAATGGAGCAACTGATACTCCAGATATCACCTGACTAGAGTTTTTAGCAGCAACATAATCTCCTGATTCTTGAACTCAGTTTTTTGACTAATAAAGCCAAGCATGCCATTTGGCTTCTTAACCACCCTTTCAACTTGTGCAGCTTCTTTCAGAGAATCATGAACTTGGATCCTAGTATCCCTCTGTACATCAACACTGTTAAAAGTCCTGCCATTAATACTGTATTCTCTCTTTACACTTGAGTTCCTCAAATGCAACACTTCACATTTGCCAGGTTTAACTCCATCTGCCACTTCTCTACCAATATCTGCAACTGATCTACATCCCACTGTAATTATCCTTTTACAGACTTGTGAAGTACCCATGACTCTTCATGTATTCTGAAAATTTACTAACCCACCCATCTACATTTTCATCCATGTCTTTCCCTCTTACTGGAACTCTACTCCGTGCAGCTGATCTTTAAATACTCTCCATTTGGGTCTTGCCAAAAAAACAACTCCCCCTAATTTGGTCTTCCTAGCTCCTGTCTAATACTCTTGCAATCTTCCCTGCTCCAAATTAATACACTCCCTTAAAATTGATATTTCTCCTCATATAT
Source organism: Hemitrygon akajei (assembly GCF_048418815.1). Taxonomy (NCBI): domain Eukaryota; kingdom Metazoa; phylum Chordata; class Chondrichthyes; order Myliobatiformes; family Dasyatidae; genus Hemitrygon; species Hemitrygon akajei. Next base: position 57,147,204 of record NC_133135.1, read on the forward strand.
AGCTATCTTAAAAATTAAGGAATTGTATTTACTATTCCTTAACCATTCTCCCGTTTAAAGATCAGTCACCTGGCTAGGCTCATGACCCAACAAAATAAGGCCATTCCTCTTCCAGTACTGTCTACATATTGATTTAAGAAACCCTCCTGGATGCCCTTTACAAATTTTGTCCCATCTAAACTCTTAGTGTTGAGTAGGTACATTAGGGAAGTAACTTTTGTTTTTACACCTTTTTACATCTTTCCCTATCTGTCTGAATATCTGTTCTTCAAAGCCCCAATGACTATTGAGGATTCTCTAATATAATCCTATCAGAATTATTGCATCTTTCTTACCTTTGAGTTTTACCCACATATACTCAGTGAATGAACCCTTTCTGGCTGTCATATAAAATCTATAAAGAATGTTCATTTATGACGCACAGTGAAAAAAAATTTCAAAGCAGTGACAAGTAATTGCAAAAAGTATTCAAATCTATAAATAAAGTTATTTATTTAATTACAGTAAAAGCAATTTCCATCAATAATTTTAGAGTGTACATTAATAGTCCAACTATTCACTATTTGGTTGCGTTTTCACCTTTCAGTGAGATGGGTGGGCTTGGTGCAGTGATATCAGCTTCTGAATGTCACTCAGAAGCTGTCTCAGTTGTAAACCCAGTCAGCTCCATCAGGGGCACTAGCCTCCCCAGCATCCTGGACACCGTCAAAAGGCAATGTCTTAAAATGGCCATATCTGTCATTAAGGACCCCCATCATCCAGGACATATCCTCTTCTCATTACTACCACCAAGTGGAGATACAAGAACCTGAAGACATACACTTAACGTTTTGTAACAACTTCTTCCCCTTTGACATTAGACTTCTGAACCCACGGATGCTACCTCAGTATTTTTTTCTCTTTTTCTGCTACTTATTTAATTTAATTTTCTTTTTTTATACATGTTTGTTACGTAATTTGTAGTTTTTATTATTATGCATTACAATATGCTACTGCCGCAAAGCAACAAATTTCACGACGCATGTCAGATTCTGATTCTGATTCTGATCCCCATGTTCAATAATTGCTTTGGAATAGGTGACCACATTGAAACCATGCTCTACTACATATGATGTTGAAAGGGCAATAAAGAATATCTTGAGCCTTTTGTACAGTGCAGGATAACGTTCAGAGATTTCCTTCTGTAACTAAAAGTTTAGATAATGATTTTTTGAACCTCAGCATCAGCTCAAAATCATTTTGTAGAGAGGTTCTTCCTCCATCTTTCCTGTTAATTCATCATTAAAAGTAGTCAGGAATTAATTTATTACCCAATCTGGATTGGATAGAGAGAAGATCCTGAAATCTTTCCAACATGTCTTTATGCAGCTCACTCAGTTGGTTACTATAGACTTGAAGATTATCATCTGGTATTCCTTCTTTCTCTTCCAAATCAGTGAGGCTTGGAAATTGGAAAAATAATTGTGAAGGTCACTGTTGCACTTAAATAGGGATAGCTGGCTTTGATAAAATTGACATAATTTCTTTGTAATTGAAGACTGATTTCATTAAACTTTGTGAATAAATCTGACAAATAAGTTATGTCATGCCCAATACTCTTGAGTTGATTACTGAATGAAGCACTTGAGTCTTCAGAGAATTTCATCACACTTACAAATAGTGCATAAAAAGTTTCTCAGGTAGTTTCCCGTTGAGAGCCTCCTGACTGCAGTGTGCAACAGCAAGTGTTCAAGCTGTTTATCATTCTCAATACAAAGTTCTCGAAATAGTTGAGAATTGAGAGTATGGGACAAGATTTTATTTACTGCTGTGATAATAGTATTTAATGACTTGTGCAGCCAATCACTCAGGGTTTCTATGACAAGTTGTCTGTGAACTACACAGTGAATTGTAAATATGTTAGGTGCAGCATTTTCCAAGAACGTAGTAATGCCACAGTGGCATCCTGTTACTGACGGTGTCCTGTTATTAACCGTGTCCTGTTATTGATGGTTCCTGTTATTGACGGTGTCCTGTTACTGACGGTGTCCTGTTATTGATAGTGTCCTGTTATTGATGGTTCCTGTTGTTAATGGTCCTGTTATTGATGGTGTCTTGTTATTGATAGTTCCTGTTATTGATGGTGTCTTGTTATTGATGGTGTCCTGTTATTGATGGTTTCTGTCATTGATAGTGTCCTGTTATTGATGGTTCCTGTTATTGATGGTGTCCTGTTATTGATTGTTCCTGTTATTAACGGTCCTGTTATTGATGGTGCCCTGTTATCGATGGTTCCTGTTATTAACGGTGTCCTGTTATTGATGGTGTCTTGTCATTGATAGTGTCCTGTTATTGATGGTTCCTGTTGTTGATGGTTCCTGTTATTGATGGTTCCTGCTATTGATGGTGTCCTGTTATTGACAGTGTCCTGTTATTGACGGTGTCTTGTTATTGATGGTGTCCTGTTATTGACGGTGTCCTGTTATTGACAGTGTCCTGTTATTGATATTTCCTGTTACTGACGGTGTCGTGTTATTGATGGTTCCTGTTGTTGATGGTGTCCTGCCAATTTGTTGCACAAGCGAGAATGTTCATGAGAGGAATGTTCTTCTCTTTAAAAATTGTTCAGCAATCTAAAATATTGACTCCCCCTTCATAACATCCCCTTACAAATAACATCTCTTGAACCAAGCTTTCATCTTTTACAAAGCGAACATAACCAAGAAGTAATGATTCGTTGCCTGGCAAAGTCGACTTATTCAACTGCAGAAAAAATTCTGTTGTCCTAAGTATGTCGCACAATGTGTCTTCTGTATTCTTAGATACATGATCTTTGAACAGAGTGGAATCACTTTAATTATTTGGTCTGGTGACTAATGAAAAATTGTATTCCGAACCTCCCTTACTGCTGGCAGAATCATTTCTTCTCCAATAGCATGGGGCTTTCCAGGTTTATCAGTGAGCACTTAAATGTATGAAGTATGCAAACCACCACTCCTTACATGTTTTGAATTGTTTTCCATTTCTGAACATTTTCTTGAAATAACTGAAAAAGTCAATTTCTTGTTTGCTTTATGAGAGTGTATTCTCTTGAAATGTTCAAGGATCCTGGATGGTTTCATTGCCTCATTTGGAAAACCTTATTCACACTGCAAACACATTGGCTGTGGTTGATTGCTTGGTGTTGGTAGAACTCCATATTTCATGTACTCCACACTATACTGTCTACACTTCTTTTTCATTGGTCTGCTTCTGCCATTTTCATTATGGATTAAAAACCACCGTCAATTACCTATTGTACAAGTCCAAACTCAAACACTGCAATCAATAAAGGGCAAAGTTCTGATGTCACAATAGCTCAGGCAAAACTTGACTCTCTGCTGAAGGTGCATAAAGTGGGGCAGCAATATCTTGGTTGTGCTGTGGGCTAGAGAAAAGCAGTCAAGACCATTCAACAGGGAAGATTTTGAAAATTGCCTCATTGAATTCAACCTAATTCTCCCCAATTCACAGGAAATGTATGTACTGGGCTCTGAAATAACACACTTTTTTCAGTCCAGATTTTTCTCATGAGTTGCCAAACACAGAAGTGTCACATTACTTTTCAACAACTATAATGAGCTTTGAGCAAAGTCTAAGAGTTGATGGGTTAGCAAGAGACGAGGTGACTATGTGATAATTGAAATCAATTATGAGTGCTTGGAATAAGTAATTCATTTCTTAAATTAAGCCTGTAATCCCTCAGCTACTCCCCTTGCTACTGAGTGCCTCCTCACTGCACACTTTATCTTTATCACCCCCTTAGAAAGTCTCACCGCTCCTGGGGGAGGGGGTGTGATACTGCCACTTTGGGAACCACTGTGATACACCCTGTGACATTTATCTATCTGTAACTCTACTCTGAGTGAACCATTTTCTTGTACTTCTCGGTCCTTCTGTTCTGCACACTCCCCAGGACTCTACCATTCTCTCTAAACTATAAACTACCCAAGACATCTTCATTAGTGAAGGTTCTAGAAATAATGACCATTGAGAAAATTAACAGTCATTGGGATAATGTTGGTTAAGTAGAGAAAGCCTGCCCAGAGTTGTTAAAGGCAGATCATGTCTAACTAACTAATGAAGCATTTTGAGGAATTAATTGAGGGCCAATGAGAGAAATGTAATTGATATGGATTTTATGGGATTCCAAACAGAAGATGATAAGATGTTGTCTAAAGCTCTTATCATCAAGAACAAAACCTATGAAGCACAAGAGACAATCATGGCACAGATAAAAAAACATTGGATACATGAGTTTCTTTTTGGATTAGAAAGAAGTGTACAGTGAGATTCCCCAGAGATGGCTAATGATGTCCTGGACTTGGGTGTATGGAGCACAATTTCCAAATTTGCAGATCACACCAAACTTAGAGGAATAGAGAGCTGAAAATGGCTATTAATCGACTTCAAGGAGATACAGGCAGGTTAAAACTAAATTTAGATGAATTTAAATGCTGAACAATGTCCAGTGTTACGTTTTGATAAAAATGAGAGTAAAAAATGACAGTATAAATGCATGGAATGAACTAAAATGAGTGCAAGAATAGAGAAATATGAGGAAATTTGTTGATGTTAGTAATGTACATTGAGAAAGTGGTCAGTAGAGTACTGATACTAAACTTTATAAATCAACATATAGAACATATGAGTAAGAAATAATTTATAAGAGTGGTCTGGCCACAATTGGGCTAATGAAAACCTATTCTGAGATACTGCCAACAGTCTATCCCACTGTTCAAAGACTATTCAACCATTCCCTAATTTGTTAATATGGACTCTTGACCTCACAATCTACCTCTTCTTCAAAGTTTGAAGTAAATTTTATTATCAAAGTGCATATATGTCACCATATACAACGCGAGATTCATTTTTCTGTAGGCATACACAACAAATCTATAGAATAGTAACTATAACAGGATCAATGGAAGATAACCAGAGTGCAGAAGACAACAAACTGTGTAAATGCAAATATAAGTAAATAGCTATAAGTAATGAGAACATGACATAATAAGATAAAGAGTCCTTGAAGTGAGGTTATTGATTGTGGGGCCATTTCAACGATGGGGCAAGCATATGTAGTTATTCCCTTGTATTCAGAGCCCGATGGTTGAGGGTTGGTGATTGTTCTTGGATCTGGTGATGTGAGTCCTGAGGCTCCTGTACCTTCTACCTGATGGCAGCAGCGAGAAGAGAGCATGACCTGGGTGGTCACACTCCTGCACCTACACCTCCTCCCTCACGATGATTCAGAGCCTCAAACAGGTGAGGTGCATTGGATCCAATTGTTTTTTAAAAATTATTATTTATTTATTAAATTTTAGAAATTACAAAGAATAAATGTGATGATAAAATAGTAAGAAAAATAATATTAACCCTCCCCCCTCCCCTTAACCCTTATCTAAAGAAAGAAAAAAAGGAAAGAAGAGAAAGATTGCCTGGATATCAGAGGATCCCCACATGCTCCATGGAGCTAAAAATAATTTTGATATTTATTTTTACTTTCCCCCATTACTTTATAATTTTATCTTCAAAGGACCTATGTATTTAATCCTATCTTTTGTAAGTATGGGAACCAAATTTTCAAAAATATATCATATTCATTTCTTAGATTGTACGTAATTTTTTCAAGTGGGATACAACTACGTATTTCATTATTCCAACGATCCATAGTTAAATATAAATCAGATTTCCAAGTAACTGCGATAACTTTTTTGGCTACTGCCAGTGCAATTTTTATAAATTTTTTCTGATACTTATTCAATTTAAGTTTTGGTATTGTCCCTTCAATGTCTCCTAATAAAAATAATAGTGGACTATGTGGGAGTTGTACTCCAGTAATTTGTTCCAATAAAAGTCTTAAATTTATCCAAAATGGTTGAATTTTAAAACAAGACCAAGTAGAATGTAAAAAAGTACCAGTTTCTTGATTACATTGAAAACAGTGGTCAGACATATTTGAATTTAATCTATTTATTTTCTGTGGTGTTATATATAATTGATGTAAAAAATTATATTGTATTAATCTAAGTCGAACATTTATTGTATTTCTCATACTATCAGAACATAATCTTGACCAGTTTTTCCCATCAATTTTAACATTCAAATCAGATTCCCATTTTTGTCTTGATTTATGAATTCCTGATTTAATTGTCTGTTTTTGAATCAAATTATACATACAAGATGTAAATTTTTTAATTTTTCCTTTGTGAATTAATATTTCTATTTCACTAGGTTTTGGTATCAACATTGTTTGACCCAGCTTTTCTTGTAAATAAGCTTTTAATTGAAAATAACAGAAAAGAATGTTATTTGATATTTTATATTTATTTTTTAATTGATCAAACGGCATCAATATACCTCCTTCAAAACAATCACCTATATATTTAATCCCCTTTTGGAACCAATTATGTAAAAGTTTATTATCCATTGTAAAAGGAATAAGCCTATTTTGAATTAAAGTTCTTTTTGCTAATAAAGGTTTCTTTATCTCATCGTCCATATTTACCTTATTCCATAAATCAATCAAGTGTCTTAATATAGGAGATTCTTTTTTTCCCCGTATCCATTTGGATTCCCATTTATATATAAAATCTTCTGGTATGTTTTCTCCTATCTTATCTAATTCTATTCTAATCCATGCCGGTTTCTCTTCATCAAAAAAAGACGCAATAAATCTAAGTTGATTTGCTTTATAATAATTCTTAAAATTTGGAAGTTGTAACCCTCCTAAATCAAATTTACATGTCAATTTTTCCAATGATATTCTTGACATCTTTCCTTTCCAAAGAAATTTCCTTACATATTTATTCAGTTCTTGAAAAAACTTCTGGGGTAATTGTATTGGTAAAGTTTGAAATAAATATTGCAATCTAGGAAATATATTCATTTTTACAGCATTAACTCTACCTATTAATGTTATTGGTAACATCATCCATTTATCAAGATCCTCTTTTATTTTTTTTTAATAATGGCAAATAATTTTGTTTATATAAATTTTTTACATCATTATCAACACTAATACCTAAATATTTTATCCCATTTATTGACCATCGAAATTGAGTTACTAATCGACATTGATTATAATTTCCTTTGGTAAGGGGTAAAATTTCACTTTTATCCCAATTTACTTTATACCCTGATACTTTCCCATATTCTTCCAATCTAAAAGATAATCTTTGCAAAGATTGCAATGGGTTTGTTAAATAAATCAAAACATCATCAGCAAATAAATTAATCTTATATTCTTCTTGATTAACTCTAAAGCCCCCAATGTCTGAATCTGTTCTAATTAATTCAGCTAATGGTTCTATTGCCAATACAAATAAAGCAGGTGATAATGGGCAGCCTTGTCTAGTTGACCTCGTTAAGCAAAATGGTGTTGAAATCTGACCATTTGTAACTGCTTTAGCTTGAGGATTAGTATTTAAAGTTTTAATCCATTGTATAAAAGATTTTCCTAACTCATATTTTTCCAATACCTTAAATAAAAAATCCCATTCCAATCTATCAAATGCTTTTTCTGCATCCAAAGCAACTGCCACACTCATTTCCTCTCTTTTTTTGTGCCAAATGAATTATACTACGTAAGTAACCGGGTTATATTATCCATTGATTGTCTGTTTTTAATAAAACCTGTTTGGTCCATATGTATTAATTTTGGTAAATATTTAGATATTCTATTAGATAAAATTTTTGCTAGTATTTTATAATCTGTATTCAACAAAGAAATAGGCCTATATGATTATATATATATTAAAGGATCTCTATCTTTTTTTGGCAATACAGTTATGATCGCTGTTAAAAAAGATTGTGGGAGTTTATGCATTCTTTCCACTTGGTATATTAATTCCATAAAAGGAGGAATTAATAAATCTTTAATTTTTTTATAAAATTCAGGAGGAAAACCATCTTCTCCTGGGGATTTATTACTCTGAAGTGATCCTAAAGCTTCTTCAACCTCTTTTAATGTAAATGGTATATCTAATCCTTTCTGTTCTTCCAAATTTAATTTTGGAAGGGTTATTTGTGATAAAAATTTATCTATCTCAGCAATCTTATTTTGTGATTCTGATTGATATAGTTCAGTATAAAATTTTTTTAAACTTTCATTAATTTCTAAAGGCTTATAAGTAACCTTATTTAGACTTGTTCTAATTGCATTTATTGTTTTAGAAGCCTGTTCTGTTTTCAACTGCCAAGCAAGAATTTTATGTGATCTTTCACCTAATTCGTAATATCTCTGTTTAGTTCTCATAATTACTTTTTCTGTACGATACGTCTGGAGTGTATTATATTGTAGTTTTTTATTAACAAGTTGTCTTTGTTTTTCTTCTGTCATATATCTTTGAGATTCTTTTTCTAACTTTATGATATCTTTTTCCAATTGATCTATTTCTGCTGCATATTCCTTCTTAATTTTAGATGTATAACTTATAATCTGGCCCCTTAAATATGCTTTCATCACTTCCCATAATACAATTTTATCCTCAACTGAATATAGATTTGTATCCAAAAAAATTGAATTTGTTTTTTCATAAAATCACAAAAATCTTGACGTTTTAATAAAATTGAATTAAATCTCCATCTATAGATCGATTCCTCCTTATCCATCATTATCATTGTCATTATCAAAGGGGAATGATCTGACAGTATTCTTGCTTTATATTCCACACTTTTCACTCTATCTTGAATATTTTTTGATAATTAAAAAAAATCAATCCTTGAGTAAGTTTTATGTCTATTTGAATAAAATGAATAATCTCTTTCTCTTGGATTAATTTTTCTCCATATATCAATTAGGTTTAAATCTTTCATTAATGATAAAGTTAGTTTTGATTCTTTTGATTTTGTAACAACTTTAGTTGACCTATCCAAAACTGGATCTAAACAAAAATTAAAATCTCCACCTATTAATATTTTATCATGTGCATCAGCCAAGTTCAAAAAAACTTCTTGTATGAATTTTGCATCATTTTCATTTGGTGCATAAATGTTCATAAAAGTCCATAATTCTGAAAAAAATTGACAATGTATAATCACATATCTCCCCACAGAATCAATTATTACATTTTGTATTTTAATTGGTAAAGATTTATTAACCAAAATTGCAACTCCTCTCAGTTTTGAATTAAATGAAGCTGCAATGACATTTCCAACCCAATCTCTCTTTAATTTCTTATGTTCTGTTTCTGTTAAATGTGTTTCTTGTAAAAAAGCTATATCTCCTTTCATTTTCTTAATATATGTTAAAACTCTTTTTCTTTTCACAGGTCCATTAATTCCATTAACATTAAAACTTAAAAAATTAAGTAAATGGATCCAATTGTTAAATGTTAATTGTCATTTTGTTGTAATTTAACAACTAATTGTCTCCATGTATTTTAAGTAGCTTTTATATGCATATCAGTTTAATATGTATAGCAGTTTAATATGCCTCTAGTGGCTATACAAAATACAATTCTGAAAGGTTCTCTGTATTTCAGTAAGTGAATAAGTGTATTCTCATTCTCATTGGTTAATTTTACTGAAGTATTGAATAAGTAATTTCTAATTGGTTTACCCTTATCTATAGATTAGAATGGATTTTTCCTAATCTTTGGGTATAAAAATAATTGTTTTATACTAGGTGCTATCTTTAGTTTCTCTCTTCTTCAAGCAGCAGTGACCCTCTGTCACCGTTTTGTTCCTATTCTCTTTGTTCTATCAACTCTTAACAAAATGATTATGAAGCAACATATTTATGCCTTGATCCTGACTTCTAAAAGAATCTTGGATTGAAATACCAGAATTCAACAGGCGACACATCACTTGCAAGTCTATTGGAGTATCCATTGTATCTGGTGCTCCTGGTGTAGCCTCTTCTACATCAGAGAGACTCGACATAGATTTGGGCTCTGCTTTGTCAAGCACCTTTGTTCTATCTGCCACAAAACGCAGGATCTTTTAATGGCCACCATATTAATTCAGCTTCACATTCCCATTCCAACATGTCTGTCCATGGGTCCCTCTACTGCCCATTGAGGTCAAGTTGGAGGAACAACACCCTATATTCTGTCTGAGTAGCCCCCAACTTGAGGACATGAACACTGATTTCTCTAACTTCTGGTAATTAACCTCTCTCCCATCTTTCTTTTTCCATTCCCCTTTCTGGTTAGCCTCTTAATGCATTCCTTTTCTTCTCCTGCCCATCACCTCCCTCTGGTACCCCTGCTCCTTCTCTTTCTTCCATGGCCCATTGTCCTCTCCTATTAGATTCCATCTTTTCTATCTTCCCCCTCACCTAGTCTCACCTATCACTTACCAGCTAGTACTACTCTCCCCCCCCCCCCCCACCGCCGCACCTCTGTATTCTGTCCCTTCTCTTTCCAATCCTGTTGGAGGACCTTGGCCAAAAACATCGACTCTTTGTTCCCTTCCATACATGCTGCATGCTGCTGCTGCTGCCTGATTTCCTGAGCTCCCCCAGCACTTTGTATGTGTTGCTGAAGGGCAATAAGTTTCAGATTCTCACTCAGTGAAATAAGAGGTAAGAAAAAATGCTAGGACTAGTTAAAATAAAAGGAAATTAAGGAACAGGAATACGAACTTCTATTCTGAAAGTTGCGTGATAACTTCTTATTCATGATGTCTAACAAAAGAATTCTATCAAAATAAAACCAGCCAGGAGAATTGTTTCTGTGTCACATCTGTCCTTGATCTGTAATGAACTAACAATAAAATTCTGGTACGGTCACTGTTAGCCTCTGGAAAATCTCACATTGTATTTGTTTATTTAATAGGGTTTTCATGGGCATTCCACCTGAGGGGAATGAAGGAAAACATCTTAATCTAAGCTATATTTCTCAGTATTACGATTTGATTGACAGATATAAAAGAAATAATTAAACCCATGACCACTTACATAACTGCGCAGTTGAATTTCTAAGGTATGTAATGCTAGCTTTTAAATCAGCTTTGTAGTTGCTGTGAAGCTACAGAAGTGGGAAGCTACCTCATTCATGAGGAACTACTAGATGCCTGGGCTTCAGTAATAAAGATTAGAGCCAAGTGACCTCCTTCTGCACTGGTATCCCCTTGGCTTGTTTAGCGTGTTTGTATGCACCTTCATTAGGGAGGAGATAAATCACTGAGCAAGGAAAGGCAACACTAAACCAGGACTTCAAAGTCTTGAGGCAGGGAAGAGGAAATGTAAGGAGGTTTTTTTGTTAAGTTTTGTTCTTAAGATTTATTTTTAATAAATGTGCATTTATAGTCACAATGCTATTTAGATAATATTGCACCTAATGAAACAGTGCTACTGTGCTAGGTGATTATAATTAGTACATGATGATATACATTAAGGTGTACTGTGCATGATTTGCCACTTCTGGTGATTTAATACAGTAGCTATGTATTATTTATTTATTAGCTCTGGCAATTGGAATAAAAGGGCTGATTGCAACTTTTGGCTATCTGTTATCATAATTAATCAGTCATTCATTCCATATTCTGCTGAATTTTTCCATTGAAATATGGAAGGCAACCAATCTCTTATCACTTTTTTTTTGCAGCTGCCAACACTTAGTCACGGCCCGACTGTATTTTTAAACTGAACAACCAAAGTGAATAGCGTCACTGAGATTGAAAAGAGTAAACAAATTATGAACCAAACTTAATTCAATTATTATTGAATGATAAATACTAATGAATGGTTTTACAGATGATAAATATCAAATTTTGATTAAAAAATTGATGATAACTTATTCATTATTTTTGATTTGCCTTATTTTTACTTTATCTTCACATTTAACAGTGTCTTGGATTTAGTCCTTCTTCAAATTGGGTTCCAAAGTTTGAAGAAGTATTTTTTCCATTAAAAATAAAATGTGGTAATATATTCACGGAACATTGATTACAAATGGTGCAATAAATGTGCGGTCATGAGGTAAAAGTATAGCTCTACAGTCTCCTGTACCTCAATAATAATTATTTTATTGTTAATAATTTATTTATAACAATCAATTATTAATTAATTTGTAATCAATTTCCCGTATTGTGAGTAATAATTAATTTTTTGGGTTGCTTTGTCTGGTGGTACAGGGTTTGAATGATGTTCAGGGAACATAAATCAGTGGGACATCTGTCAAACTGCACGCAGATCTGTCACTGTCTTTTGTGTTCTTGGAAGCCTACCTACGATGTTTTGATTCAGGTTCAGATACAGATTTGGTTCAAAATGGGAGATGCTTGCAAATATAAAAGTATGTTAATTAAGAACAGATTCTTCCACATTTTGCAAAGATACGCTACTTGATAAACTTGTTCGGCATTGTGCTACCTGTCGGAATCTGAACTAGAAACAATTGTTATCTCTGGCAATCTTCTAACCATTGTAATGAATGTTATCCCAATCTTTCAATCTTATTGATACCCACCGGAAGGTATATCAGCAATATCAGTTACTCTGCAGTTCACAGGAGTCTTGCACTGGCGACTGACAAGTTATGCACTGGCCTGCATGATATCAGAAAAAGCTGCAGAGTTGTAAGCCAGGTACATCGTTGGCACTAGCCTCCCCACCATTGAGGACGTCTTCAAAAGGCAATGCCTCCAGAAGGTGGCATCCATCATAAGGTCTCACATCACCCAGGCCATGCCTCTTCTCATTACTACCATCACAGAGGAGTTATAGGAGCCTGTAGAACCACACTCAAAGTTTTAGGAACATCTTCTTCCCTTCTGCCATCAGATTACTGAACAGTCAATGAACACTACCTCACTATTTTGCTATCTTTTTGGATGGCTTATTTATTTTTTTATAGTATTCCTTATGGTAATTCATAACAATTCTATAACATATTGCACTGTACTGCTGCCACAAAACAAATCTCACAACATTCTGTATGTCAGTGATAATAAGCCTGATTCTGGTTCTATTAATACTGTACTGGATTTTGCAAAGCACAAAATATTTTGGATAGCATTCATCAAGTGATTAGTGAACACCAAAACAAAACCATGTAGATTAGGCATGATTTGCGGCTAGTAATCAGAATGCCCTTTATTCAGAGATGGAGGAAGATTCAGCCTACAGTCTTCACCTTTGATTTCTAACGCCTCCAAAGAGCGGCTAATTTAAAATGCAGTTGGCCCATGCATCCAAAAGAATGATGATTCATTTGAAATAATCTTGTCATATCATTTTCTATCCGGTCAGATAAAAGTTCATCTCAAAGGGATGACAATCTTAGCTATGCCATGGAGAACCCTCTACCCACAGCCATTATGTAATGCCCGCAGGACCCTGAGAAGGCTCACATCCTACTCTGATCAGAGAAGCAAGAAAGACTGCAAATGCTGGAAACCTGTAGCAACACACAAAATGCTTCAGAAAATCAGGGGGTCGGGCAGCATCTATATGTAAAGGGAGATGGTCAATTGACCTTCTGAGTGGAGATCATTCATCAGACCAGGGCAGAATGCATCTCAGCAGATCCTAAGAATTTATCCACCATTAAACCTGCTAAAGCATTTAATCTGTTTTTTAATGATAACATGTTCCGGAATTTCACCTTCTCCCTGCCTGAATTCTCAAACTATTGATCCTCTCCAGGTTAAGGGCAGCTCATACGTACAAGCAGGTATCTGGTAGACTGGCAGGATGGATTTGCCAGGTGCTACAGGGCTGCAGGTATTTTCCACCACTGGTTCATTGCCATGTTTCTGACTTGTGAAATGTTCGGGCCACAGGTATAGCAGCCTGCTGCGTCCTGGGGAGGACCTTTACAATGTCCCTCTCCTTATCCCTTGATTTCCTTAATAACCAAAAGTCTTTTGATCTCTTTCTCTCCCTCAAGTACTTTCAGGATCTGTGCCTGCATACCCCTCCTGATTGGAGAATTTTGAGGATTCATTACCCTCTGAGTGAAGAAATTACTTCTCAGCTCTCTTCTATTGGAATATTGATTCAGGACAGGGTTAATCATCATCTGGAGGAAAATACTTTAATGAATTTGAGCCAGAAAAGATTGGTTAAGAGTATACTATGATTGAGAGGAATTTTTGATGAGTTAAGGGTAGAGTTGATGAGTGGGTGTGGTGTACATGGGCCTTTGATAAAGTGGCATATAATGGGCATATCAGCAAAGTTGAAATGGATGCAAAAGAGGGGCATTGATGGCATGGGTCCAATGTTGGCCGATTTTATGGATTAGGACAAGATGAATGATGGCATTCCTTGGGACTGGTAATTGATACAATCTTTGTTAATGATATGGACTTAGAGGTTCAAACTGCTATTTCTAAACACATAGGCACAAAGCCTGGCTTTGTGAGGAGAATAGAGGGAGGTTCAGTGGGCTGCTGACAGGCTGGTTAGTTGAGCAGGCATGTAGCAAATAGAGGGAAATGTGAGGTCATGTGAAGAGAGGATGGAGGACTCGATACTGTGCTGTATTACCCTAAGTAGTAACTATTACTCCTTCAGTGACCAAAGGTGAATTTCACTCTCATGCTGTCAGCCATATCTTAGGTAGGAGCAGAATAATAAGTTATACATTACCCTTGCCCTTGACCCTGCTGACGAGACGGATTGAACATTTCTGCCAGTGTGGGAGAGCTAAAAATTCTGGGAGTCAAAGCTCCTCGGAAGAGTGCATTTCCCTCTCTAATCTATAACTTTAACGTCTCCAAACCTCTGACCCCTAAGTGCACACTTGATGATGGAGGAGAGGTAGTGTAGTGGTCAGGGTAAAGCTTTACAACACTAGTGATCAGTAGTCAGAGTTCAATTCCCACCAATGTCTGTAAGGAGTTTGTACATTCTCCCTGTGACTGCTTGGGTTTCCTCTGGGTGCTCTGTATTCCTCCCACATTCCAAAGACGTGAGTTAGGGTTAGAGCTAGCAGATTGTGGGCATGCTATGTCAGTGTCAGGAGCATGGAGACTCGTGCGGACTGCCCCAGCACATCCTCATACTGTGCTGGTTGTTGATGCAAATGACACACTTCACTGTATGTTTCAATGTGCACGTACACGTGACAAATAAAGCTAATCTTTAATCTCTATGATAGGAAGTATCTATGACTGTTATCTTCATTAAATTGCATAACAAAGTCTTATAATTAAAAGTGATACAATGAGACATTTACATACTTTGAACTTCTGATCTTTGCAGTTTGAAAACATATGTAAATAAGACTGAATCTACTGGACCTCAGCTCTAGGTGGTAAACTATTAACAGCACACCTTCAATTTTTATAACTCCTTTGAAGTAGAAAAATAAGGCCAACTACAAAACCATCATCTCTAATTACAATGCCAATAATAAACTTAATATTGATAGTGCATTAAGATACCAACTAGGCTTCTTTGGTTACTTTGTATTTAGATGAGTGTGATGAGTACAGGTGAATGTCTTTATAATACTTCCCCTTAATATGTCAGATATATTTTTTCACTGACAGAAAACCCCAGAAGTGGCACTTTGTTTATCACACAAGAGACTGACCAATCTGACAGAAGTTGTTATTTAGACCAAACACTTACGTTGAGTCAGTGTCTTTTTCTTTCTTCCGTATACCAAAAGCTTTCCTTGTACGTTTTCTCAATCCTGTTAAGTAAAACACAAAGTACGTGAGCGTGACTTTAAATAGAATTTCAAAAGATCAATAGAATTATGTACTTCAGGTAAATAAAAGGTCATAGTTTCCTGCTGCAAGAAACTAAATAGAATTTATTTTTCCTATGCTGTTTTACTCTGGTTCCATTTTGTCTTTTTCCAAATCACCATTCTTCTTCTAGACAATACGTGATGCAAGCCATCATCACCAATTTTAATCTGCCCTCATGAGATCTCAACACGCTTTCAATGGACAGTGATTAAGAGTGTGAAACCTGGCAAATTCCTCCTACGCCTTGTCTAGGCGATTAAGGCAAATGGCTGACATTTTGAATAAAATTGGATGAATTAGTTCTTCCACATTCCTGGGTCTACAATGAATAAACGGACCGGTGGGTGGCCAAATAAATTGTTCTTAAAATAAAACCCTAAATAAAATTTAGCTTTTATAAGCTACATTTTTCCTTGTGCTCATAATGATCACTTTTTACAAAGAAAAAAAATACATAAATAGTGTCTTGCAATTTTGCTGCTAACAGCATGCAATCAAAATCTACTGTATTGAGGGAACTTTGGTTCATAGAGATTCCTCCGAGAAAATCTGAAGGGGGTGTGTGAGGAAAAATCAGACAGCTTATGCTGGGAGGAGGAGTTCATGTCTCTGAAGGGAACATATGAACAATATGTAAAAAGGAGTGCTTACTAATTAGAACTCTATATTCTTGTGCCTCTATCTTCAGAAGTTATTGAAACTGAGGCAGTTTATGTGTATTTCCTCCTTGTTTGTTCTGTGCTTAACACCTTCCAATTGATCAAGATACAGAACTGACAGGGGCAAGAAGAACTAATGGACAGGAGAAAAGGAGCTAATGCAAATAAAGCCTGGAGAAAAAGAAAAACAAACGATGCAAACTTAATGAATGAGTTAAGGAGAAATAAATGGAGGGAGAATAGTAGACAGCAACGAAAGGCAAAGATAAAGGCAGGAAAATGGCTTGCGAGTGTGAAACTGGAGAGGATAATAAAGTAATAGTTTAAACTTATTCACAATTATATTTGGGATGTTTAAATACTCTGAGTTAGTCTGCTGTCACCCATTTCACCATGCAACACAATATATGTACACTGCCCCACCACCCTGCCTCAGCCCCCCACCAGATCCCAAAGACGAGGTCTGGGAATGAAGTTGGGATCTAACTGCGATTTTAAAAAAATGTTTTTTTAAAGTTATGTATATTGACTGAAAAATTGTCAGCTAAATAAAAAAAACACAGCTTATAATGAAGAAAATTCTCTTGAAGCTTATCATCTTTTTTGACGTAACAGATGGAAACAATTTGGAAATCCAGCTCCCTGGGTCTATCTCTGGTGCAGGCAATTCAGTTTCTCAGGACAGTAGGAAACTGCCCTGAGGATATTCATTTCTTAAAGATAAAAATAAATGTATGAGTTTATTATTTTAAAGCATCTGCCATCTATTACTATCAAATACTTAATGCTTCTCAACAACAAAGAAGATAGCAGAATACTTCTTTAAGAAAAAGACGAATGCAGATTTAAGATAAAGATCTCTCTATAACTCATGCTTTTTACTTAAGTGAGGGTATGAATTATTATACATTCTCTCTTATTACTCTAGTCTTCACATATTAATGATAATTCAGATTCTGTGAGATGCTCATTCTGGTTGCCATTTTTATAATATTTCCCATGTATTTCAAAACAGTCATGCAAATCCTGAGGAAGGTCAATCTTATACTGCCTCAGTTAATTTAGAAACAATCTGGTAGGACTTTAATTCAGATTTGAAATCTATAAAATGGAATACAGACATGAATTATTCTACAGATGTTATCTACATTCTGACTTAGAGAAATGATTTTGTATGTAATCTAACTTTTGTTTCCCCAGCACATCATTATAAGTTTTTTTTTAAAGAAATCTAGCTCTGGTTTCTGGAATAGGAATGAAAACTCATTGAATACACTGGTGGGTGTGACCTGTACAAAAAGGACGGGTTGCACTTGAATCCAGGAGAACCAATATCCTGGCGGGCAGGTTTGATAGAGCTGTTGGGGAGGGTTTAAAGTAGTTTGGCAGGGGGGTGGGAATCAGAATGTGAGTGCAGGGATTAAGGTAGAAGGACAAGGGCATGATGCTAAGAGTTCGGATTTGATGAGGAAGGACAGACTGGGAACAGAACATAATTGTAGCCAGTTAAAGGGGCTGAAATGTGTCTATTTCAATGCTAGGAGTATTAGGAACAAGGAGGATGAACTTAGAGCATGGATTAGTATGTGGAACTACGATGTTGTGGCCGTTACTGAAACTTGGTTGGAGGAAGGGCAGAATTGGATGATGCAGGTCCCAGGGTTCAGGTGTTTTAAAAGGAATAGGATGGGAGGTAGAAAAGGGGGGAGTGGCATTGCTGGTCAGGGATAGTATCACAGCTGTAGAAAGGGAGGACGCTGCAGAGGTAGTGTCCGCAGCGTCAGTCTGGGTGGAAGTCAGAAATAGGAAGGGATCAATCACTGAGCTGGGAGTAGTCTATTGGCCCCTGAATAGCCCTTGGGATACCGAGGAGCAGATAAGCAGGCAGATTTTAGAATGGAGCAGGAAATACAGGGTAGTAGTTATAGGTGATTTCAACTTCCCTCTTATTGACTGGCACCTCCTGAGTGCAAGGGGGTTAGATGGGGCTGAATTGTCAGGTGTATTCAAGACGGATTCCCGATACAGTATATGGACCGGCCGACGAGAGGAGAGGCTATACTGGATCTAGTTCTGGGTAATGAACCTGGTCAGGTGACAGACCTCCTGGTGAGGGAGCATTTTGGTGAGGGTGACCACAACTCCCTTAGCTTCAGCATAGCTATGGAAAGGGATAAAATCAGATGAAATGGTAAAGTGCTTAACTGGGGAAAGGCTAACTTTGAAGGGATGAGGCAGGAACTAGCGAGAGTAAATTGGAAACAGATGTTCAAAGGGGAAAGCACAGAAGTAATGTGGGAGAAGTTTAGGGACCACTTGAGCTGGGTTCAGGATAGGTTTGTCCCACTGAAGCAAGGAAAAATGGTAGGAAAAAGGACCCGTGGCTGACGAAACATGTGAGGCAACTTGTCAAGAGGAAAAAGGAAGCATATGTTAGATATAAGAAGCAGGAAATAGGAGGGGCTTATGAGAAATATAGGGTAGCCAGGAAGGAGCTAAAGAAAGGACTTAGGAGAGCTCGAAGGGGGCATGAGAAGGCCTTGTCATGCAGGATTAAGGAGAACCCCAAGGTGTTCTATGTGTATGTGAAGAATAGGAGGATGACAAGAACGAAGGTGGGACCGTTAAGGATAAGGAGTGCAACATGTGCCTGGAGGTGGAGGAGGTTGGGGAGTTCCTAAGTGAATACTTTGCTTCAGTATTCACAAGTGAAAAGGATCTTGATCAGGATGAGGTCGAAGTAGAGCGGGCCTGTGTGCTGGACAATGTGGAGATTAGGGAAGAAGAAGTGCTGGATCTTCTTAAAAACATTAAGATTGATAAATCCCCAGGGCCAGACATGATACAACGGAGGCTGTTGTGGGGATTGAGAGAAGAGATCGCAGGAGCATTGCCCATGGTCTTTGAATCCTCTTTGGCTGCAGGGGAAGTGCCGGAGGACTGGAGAATGGCAAATGCAGTTCCCTTGTTTAAAAAAGTTAATAAGAAGAAACCTGGGAACTATAGACCAATGAGTCTTACGTCAGTGGTATGCAAACTACTGGAAAGAATTCTTAAGGATAGGATCTATGAGCATTTGGAAAATTACCGTCTACTCATGGATAGTCAACATGGCTTTGTGAAGGGAAGATTGTGCCTCACGTGCCTGATTGAGTTTTTTGAAGAGGTAACAAAAGAAATTGATGAGAGTAGGGCAGTGGATGTGGTCAACATGGATTTTAGCAAAGCACTTGACAAGGTCCCTCATGAGAGACTCATTCAGAAAGTCATGAGGCATTGGATAAGTGGAACCTTGGCTGTTTGGATAAAAAATTGGCTTAAAGGAAGAAAGCAGAGGGTAGTTGTGGAAGGAAAGTATTCTGCCTGGAAGTTGGTGACTAGTGGAGTGCCGTAGGGATCTGTCCTGGGACCCCTGCTATTTGTGATTTTTATAAATAACCTGGATGTAGAGGTGGAAGGATGGAGTGAGTTTGTGGATGACACGAAGATTGGAGGAGTTGTGGATGGAGCTATAGGTGGTCAAAGGTTACAAGAGGACATAGACAGACTGCAGAGTTGGGCAGAAAAATGGCAGATGGAGTTCAATCCGGATACGTGTGAGGTGATGCATTTTGGAAGGACAAACCAGAAGACTGAGTACAGGATTAATGGTCAGTTACTTAAGTGTGTGGATGAACAAAGGGACCTTGGGGTTCAAATCCATACATCCCTCAAGGTCGCTGCGCAGGTTGATAGGGTATCTAAGAAGGCCTATGGGATGCTAGGCTTCATTAACAGGGGGATTGAGTTCAAGAGTAGAGAGGTCATGTTGCAACTCTACAAATCTCTAGAGAGACCGTACTTAGAGTATTGTGTTCAATTCTGGTCACCTCATTATAGGAAGGATGTGGAAGCTATGGAGAGGGTGCAGAGGAGATTTACCAGGATGTTGCCTGGATTGGAGAACAAGTCATATGAAGCAAGGTTAGCAGAGCTGGGACTTTTCTCTTTGGAGCGTAGAAGGATGAGAGGGGACTTGATAGAGGTCTACAAGATTATGAGAGGCATCGATAGGGTGGATAGTCAGTACCTGTTTCCCAGGGCACCAGTAGCAAACACCAGAGGGCATATGTACAAAATAAAGGGAGGGAAGTTTAGGGGAGACATCAGGGGTTAGTTTTTTTACACAGAGGGTTGTGAGTGTCTGGAATGACTTGCCAGGGATGCTGGTGGAGGCTAAAACATTAGGGGTATTTATGAGCCTCTTGGACAGGCACATGGATGAAAGAAAAATGGAGGGTTATGGGGTAGTGTGGGTTTAATACTTTTTTATTAAGGATTATATGGGTCAGCACAACATGGAGGGCTGAAGGGCCTGTACTGTGCTGTAGTGTTCTATGGTTCTATGGTAGTTTAATCATGTGATTAGACATAATTATCAACAATAATTTGTCAACATAATCATTGTATTTATCACATAAAGTTATGCCAGTTGGCTCATTGTGTTTCTTTAACAGCCGCAGCAAAAGAGAATACTTAAAACAGAATGAAAGAACAGGAGGCCATTCAGGTTATGGGGAAAAGGTTGTGAAAAGGAATGTCACAGAGGACAGTTACAGTAAGCAGCCATATCCAGGAGTCCTGAAGATTGTGTTACCTGGCTAGTGCCAGAGTTAGAAAGGTAACTCCTAGCAGATGAAGAATTTGAGCAAGTAGGGGCAGATCCAGTTGCTATATTTCTGTAGAAAACAGCAAAATAAGATGAATTAAAAATAAAGTCCTGATGAGAAAGTTTGAGGAGCCAGAGAAAAAGATTTTAAAAAAAAACATCAAAGGTAACAATTCCTGGGTTACATTCTATGCCAAACACAGACTGCCTAGAAGAGAAAGGAGCAGACATATAAAAAATTTGAAAAAGAGGAAGGATTTCTATTCATGGGACATTGGCACCACTCCTAGGGAAAGTAGAACTATCCCCTTGGGATGCACTGACCCTACTGAATCATCTAAGACAATCAGACCATGGCTATGAACTAATGAGGGAGTAGGGGAGCTCAGGCAGAAGTACTTTTTTAATCTGGGAAAGAAGATTTAAGGTTGTACACTGTCCAGGTCAGGCAGGCCCATCAGGAAATGAAAGAATTTATTAATATTGATAGGGTACTGGCAGCAATGTCACAGCTGGAGAAATGTTTGGGATAAAATTAAATGTGCTATATCTGCATGAATGGATCATTAGTAACAAGATAGTTGCATTAGTTGCACCAACAGCAAAGATAACGAAAGAACCTGCCATTAATATTGAGGACTAGCACTAAAGTGAGCAACTGTGTAGAACCTCTCCAAATCTGTTCAACATTCCAGAGTGATCAAGGTTAGGAATACAATGTTTTTGCAACTTTTAGAAAAGTGAAATGGAATGGGATGTGGGTTAATCTTGATTAACAATAGAATACAATAGATGGTGGGGGACAGATCTTGGCCAATAAAATCAAACCAAACTACAAAATAATGAAGAAAAGAAAACACAATAAGCTTGAACTGGATCCACGTTCCCAATCCCTGGCTCAGCCTTACACCTTAGTATTCAAAGGGTAGCCATCGGGTCACATGTGTTGCAACAAATTCAACCAATGAACAACTTTATGAAACAGGTGGAATTCCTAGGTCCAATCCCAGTTTGACAATGAGAAGCTTTGCTTTGTACATACCTTTCATTTTGCTACATCTACACATTTCTAGATCACATCCTAACACATTTTGACCACAGCCAGCAATAAGGTCCGCTGTTCAATCACTTTTATTTTAAAAGCTTACGCTTCCTAACTCAGTTCTTTGTTTTCAGAATCAGTCTTGTGCATCCCCTGCATTATCTCCCATAACTCAGTTACCTTCTTGGTGTCAAGAAATACTGAGAGTGGAACATATGACCACATGGTTTCTGCTAGGACTCAGGTTTCTTTACATATCACAAATATATTTTGGTAGATTAATTATCCTTAAGTCTATATTAATGGCAAAACCCTTTATAGGGATGTTGTTGGACACATGGTGAAGAATAAACTACAGGGTACAGACAGATTTAGAGGGAGGAGCAAACAGATTGGGATGGTGCACTGGAGTTGGCACAGAATTGATAGATTCAGTGGCCTTTTTTTCTGTTTTTATTTTCTTTAAATGAAGCAAGTTGTGTCCTGTTTCATGCCTCAAGAAAGAGTAGCTGGCAAGGACATTATTATTGCCTGGAAGTGACCTGGCTTCTTCTTTTCATCATTTTGACACAGCGCACCAACACAATGGTCTCAGTTTTAGAGTTGTGTAGTGACTGAAAAACTGGCAACATTTGACCGTGGTGGGCTGCGAAATACGACAGCAGCTTCTGGAAGAAGCACATGCTTCGCTGCTGTCCATGATTCCCTGCACTTCCACAGGAAGTGGTGACCTGCATCATTCTCGAGCTTAATCTCATTAGTGCTGTATTCTGGTGGGAACATCAGACATTTACATACTTGTAAAAACACAAAAATACAACTGCAGATGCTGTGGATCAAAGAATACGTACACGACGCTGGAAGAACTCAGCAGGCCAGGCAGCATCTGTGAGAAAAGAGTAGCCGACGTTTTGGGCCGAGACCCTTCATCAGGAATGGGGGGGAAGATAGGGCCGAAGCCCAGTAATAGAGATGGGAGGGGGGGGGTAGGGCCTAGAGGCGCCAGGTGGAAAACCAATCAGAGGAAAGATAAAGGGGGGAGGGGGAGGGGATAAGCATGAAAGAACTGTAGAGATAAAGAAGCAGAAAGTTGAAAGGGGAGAGAGGCAGAGAGGGACCTGGGATAGGGGAAGGGGGAGGGAATTACCGGAAATTGGAGAATTCAATGTTCATACCACCAGGCTGGAGGCTACCCAGACGGTAGATGAGGTGTTGCTCCTCCAACCTGAGTTTGGCCTCATCATGGCAGTAGAGGAGGCCATGTATGTACATATCTAGATGGGAATGAGAGGCAGAGTTGAAGTGGGTGGCAACCGGGAGGTCCTGTCTATTGTGACGGACGGAGCGTAGGTGCTCGACGAAGCGGTCCCCCAATCTGCGTCGGGTCTCGCCGATGTAGAGGAGGCCGCACCGGGAGCATTGGATGCAATAGATGACTCCAGCAGACTCGCAGGTGAAGTGTTGCCTCACCTGGAAGGACTGTCTGGGCCCCCCTCCCCTATCTCTATTACTGGGTTTCGGCCCTCTCTTCCCCCCCATTCCTGATGAAGGGTCTCGGTCCGAAACGTTGGCTACTCTTTTCTCACGGATGCTGCCTGACCTGCTGAGTTCTTCCAGCGTTGTGTACGTATACATACTTGTATCAAGATATAAAGTTACAAATGACCTTGCTGCTTGAAATGCACGAGAATTATTGTTATGTCTTCCTGAGGCATTAACCACTGTTTAGCAGTCTCGATAACCCACAAGTTCATTGAAATATTTGACTGTAGTTTCCGATATAGAGAAAAATAATAAACTTCCTTTGTTTTGCTATCGAGTTGTTGATGCTATTTCAGTTTGTATCTTAATCCTGAGTTTGTTCCCGTCCTCTTATCTCACAATCTGTGAGAATTTTAAATTGCAGGCTAAAAATTGTAGTTTTTGTTTTCTCTTTTGCAGAAAAGGATATTTTTACCTAATTCAGTTGGCTGTTTCACTAGTGATTTTGTTGAAAGCAGCATGTATGTGCAGCAAAGGAGATTTTCACATCACTGTGATAACTAGACTCTACTGAGTACCTCTTGGCAAGGGTTTTTACAATAATTCATAAAATACCAGGCTGTCATTTTGTAGAAAAAACAGAATTGCGAAGATAATGTTTGAAAGGCAGAGTAAGGATTAAAAGAAGCAGAGAGAGATCAAAAGAGAAAGAGGTGAGAACCAAGTGTAAGAAAAGAATCAGAACAAGAGGCAAGAGTGAAACAGACGGGAAGATACAAGGGAAAATAAACATTACAAGGATAAAGCAAATAAATGGTTGAAAAACTGGAGTGCAAAGTGGCAAAGAGAAAAAAGGAGGAAAAGGAGAAGAAAAGAGGAAATGATGCAGCTATGACAACAGAAAGGAAGAATCAGAAGCCAGAGAGCAGTTTGAACTTACTGCCCGGGGTCATACTGGAATGGAAGTTAGAAGCCATCTAGAGAGTTTTAAAAGTTAAGCCTGGATGAGTATCAAGAGTTTTGCACAATTGTGACAATTCATATCCAACCATGGGAAAAAACTTTCAAATAACTAAATCTGGAGTTTGGAAGGGTTTATTAATGGTGAACAAAGGGGGAAAACAATTTCCAGAGAGAAAATTCTGACAGATTAGACCATGAGATACTATAGCTCCACAACAATGTCATTTCTTCCAAAATGGCAAGCCACTTTCTGAGGCGAAACTGAGATATAGCCATCCTGTACTGCCGCTGTTAGTGACATCCAAATCCATATTTTGAAAACAATAAAAAAAACAAGCTCTCACAATTCTGCTGTTATTGGAGAGGGAGAGGAGATGCAGACAACCAGTTCATTGGCTCTTTATGCTTAACCACTTTTTCATTTTTAAATGCAAGTGTCCTGGGGATAATTACACCTGGCTCTGGGAGAAACCTAACAGCTGAAATCCAGCTAGAAGGGTTGAAGTAACGAGGTGAATATATTTACTAGACTGCTTGCAGGCAAGATCCTATTGGAGTGTTTCCATGTAGCACGCCACTCTGCCAAGAAAGTATCAACAATTTCAACCACCCTTCTACTCAATCAGTCTGTTCTCCTCCTACAAACCCCTCACTGACTATCTATGTTCTCTACTACACCTCTCCACACTCCCCCTCTCCACCAATCTGCTCTTGTTGACTTCAGCCCTGTGGATCAGACTGGCTGCTGGAAAGGACTTCTGTCTCACTGTGGGCAAGATGCTCAATAACAACAATCCAGCAGTCAAATTCAACAGCACATCCATTAACACCTCCTTCCATCACAACAGCATCCACACTCCTCCAGAACAGCATTTTGCCGCTTCAATTCACACCTTAATATCATTTATTACTGATCTATTATCATTATTTGTTTTCCTCTTTCTCTTTGTATTTGCGTAGTTTGTCATCATCTGTGCATTGGTTGTTCGTTTGTCGCTGTGTGCATTCGTCCATTGATTCCATTGTGTTTCTTTGTATCTACTGTGAATGCCTGCAAGAAAACCTCAGAGCAGCATATGGTAACATATACATACGTTGAATTTGAACTTTTCTTGGCTTTTTATATGTCCTCCTTGCCTCAAAGTGCCTTTATCAGAGAGTTGCAGAATGAATTCCTTTCTTTGGCAAGCTGATCTGCTTTGAGCCTCCTGATGTGAGTTAGTCTCCTGGGTGGACCTCACTGAGCAGGCAAACAAACCTCACTCACAGGAATATAGTGAGTATAAAATGGCAAAACCCAGTGTTGGGGTAACACACACAAAACCCAATCCTGACTTTTCTTTGTCTTTATCATAGAAGCAAAGATTATATAGCAAAGAAAGAGATAATTTGGCTTAAATTGTCCACACTGACCACAGGCACACTTGTATTAGCCTAATTTCAGAGCACTTGGTCCATCATCCTAAGTCAATTTCTGATTTAATTACTTCTTAAATAGTGTCAGTACCTAGCTTCAATCATTCTGCAAGATAGTTCATTCCAGACTCTTATCTCCCCCAAGGTGAAGAAGATTGAGATATAGCAAGGATGGCTGTTGAGCAGTTTTGGGCCTCTTATCTTAGAAATGACATGCTGAAACTGGAGAGGGTTCAAAGGAGGTTCACAAAAATGATTCCAGGATTGAATGGCTTGTCATATGGAGACCATTTGATGGCTCTGGTGCTGTATTCACTGGAATTCAGAAGAATGAGGTATCGACAGGTGAAAGGCCATGATTGACTGGACGTGGAGAGGATGTTTCCTGTGGTGGGAAAGTCCAAGACCAGAGAACACAGCCTCAGAATAGAGGGGTGTCCTTTTAGAATGGAAATGAGGAGCAATTTATTTGGCCAGAGAGTGGTGAATCTGCGGAATTCTTTGCCACAGGCAGCTGTGAAGGCCAAGCCTTTATGTATATTTAAAGCAGAGTTGAGAGGGCTTTGTTTGGTCAGGGCATGAAGGGATATGGGGAGAAGGTAGGCGATTGGGACTGAGAGGGAAATTGGATCAGCCATGATGGAATGCCAGAGCAGACACGATGGGCCAAATGGCCTAATTCTGCTCCTATATTTGATGGTCTAAGATCCATATCATAAACCCTCTGAATCACTTACTCCTTAGCATAAAGATATGTCCTTAATGTCATCTGCTTCTGATGTGTTGAAGTTTCCTGCAGCGTACCCAATCTATAACCCTCATAATTTAATATACCTCAACCACGATCCCTCTTACCCTCCACCATTGTAGGGAGAACAGATTAGCTCTTCCAGTCTCTCCCCATAATTGAACTCCTCCATTCTAAGCAATCTCCTGGAGCCTCTCTAGCATTGTCGCATAGGTTTAAAGAGAGATGAAACTACTTAAAGGGAATGTGAGGGATAATTTATTTCTGTACAGGGAGTATAAGGAAGGAGGTACTAGAGAATGTGGTAAGAAAAAGATACAGTTGCAATGTTTAAAAGACATTGGACAGTTATATTGATACGAACCATTCCCATTTGCTGGTCAGTTTGATTGGCATGGATGAGCTAGACTGAGAGTCTCTCCTCAGAGCTGAGTAGTTCTATGACTGTGTCATCCTTCCTATATCTCAATGAACAGAACAACACACAGCTGAGTTCTGAGTTGGAGCTGGAGCATTAACTAGCTAATGAAGGCCAGCGTCCCTTAATGCTTTCCTAACTCACTGTCTTCCTTCGTTACAACTTCCAAAGATCTGTGGTCTTGGACTCTGAGATCCATCTATTCCTCAATATTCCCCAAGACCCTGCCTCTCATGGTGAATTCTTTAGCCTCATTAGTGCTCTCAAAACGGATTGCCTCACTTTTGCTTGAAATAAACCTCTGCTGTTTTGTAGCACAAAGAAAAGAAATTCCGCAGATGCAGGAAATCCAAGCAACGCACTCAAGATGCTGGAGAGACTCAGCAGGTCAGGCAGCATCCATGAAAAAGAGTAAATAGTCGATGTCTCTGGCTGAGACCTTCTTCCAAGGACTGGAAAAAATAGATCAGTTACAGCAAGAAGGCTTATTTCCATAGATGTTGCCTGGCATGCTGAATTGCTCTGGCATCTTGTTGCTCTGCTATTTGTGTCCATTTCATCAATGAATCTACATTTTGCTGCAGCCTAAGGCTATCTTCAAGACTACCTACAGTAGCACGAAAACTTCGTAGCATCCACAGATTTATTGATCGTGCCTTTTATATTCCCCATCCAGGTCATTCATGTATTTTTTTGAACAAGGGTCCGAGCACCAACCCTTGCAGTATACCACTCCGATCCCTGAAGTGTACCTCTCCAATCCTTGTAGTGTACCTCTCCGATCCTTGTAGTGTACCTCTCCGATCCTTGTAGTGTACCACTCTGACCCTTGTAGTATACCTCTCCGATCTTGTAGTATACCTCTCCGATCTTGTAGTATACCTCTCCAATCCTTGTAGTGTAGCTCTCTAATCCTTGTAGTGTAGCTCTCTAATCCTTGTAGTGTACCACTCTGACCCTTGTAGTATACCTCTCCGATTCTTGTAGTATACCACTCTGACCCTTGCAGTATACCTCTCCGATCCTTGTAGTATACCACTCTGACCCTTGTAGTATACCTCTCCGATTCTTGTAGTATACCTCTCTGATCTTGTAGTATACCTCTCCAATCCTTGTAGTGTACCACTCTGACCCTTGTAGTATACCACTCCGATTCTTGTAGTATACCTCTCCAATCTTTGTAGTGTACCACTCCGATTCTTGTAGTATAAAACTCCAACCCTTGTAGTATGCCAGTCTGATCTTGAATTATAAAACTCCAACCCTTGTAGTATACCACTCCGATCCCTTGTAGTATAAACCTCTGACCCTTGTAGTATGCCAGTCTGATCTTGAAGTATAAAACTCCAACCCTTGTAGTATACCACTCCAATCCCTTGTAGTATACCACTCCGATCCCTTGTAGTATACCACTCCGATCCCTTGTAGTATACCACTCCGATCCCTTGTAGTATAAACCTCTGACCCTTGTAGTATACCACTCCGATCCCTTGTAGTATACTACTCTGATCCCTTGTAGTATACTACTCTGATCCCTTGTAGTATACTACTCTGATCCCTTGTAGTGTACCACTCCGATCTTGTAGTATACCACTCCGATCTTGTAGTATACTGGTAAGTCACAGGCATCCAATCACAAAGGCTCTCTGCCACTTCCCTCTGTCAAGAAAATTTTGGATCCATTGTAACAATTTATCTTGGATCCCATGGGCCCTAATCTTTTCAACTAATCTCTCTGTGCGACCTTGTAAAGGGCTTTACTGAAGCCTGCATAAATTACAAATATTGTCCTGCAGAATATCAATATATCTTGTTACCTCTTCAAAGAATTTAATGAAATTAATCAAGGAGGATTTGCCCTTGACAAAGCCATGTTGTCTCTCTCTCTGACTCATCCACTCCTTTCCAAGTGATCATTAATCCCCTACTTGAGAATGTTTTCCATCATCTCCTCTACCAGTGATGTTATGCTCATAGATCTATAGTTACCAAGTATTTCCCTAATGCCTTACTTGTAAGGCGGGAATCACATTTGCTGTCCTTTAGTGATCTGTTAACTCACTTATGCCCAGGGTAGATTTAAAAATCTTGGCTAGACCTGCAGTAATCTTTTTCATTGTCTCTAGTCACAGCTTTCAAGAAATCACATCTGGTCCTGAGGACCAATCCACCCTTAAGCCCTACAAAGAGTATGTCCTGTGTATCTATGAGGGCCAGTAATGGTCCTTCCCTCTTTGGATAATACTTTTTCCATTTCTAATATCGATTTATCCAGATAGTCTTGTTTGAGAGGCCTTCTACGAAATTGAGTTACCAGTCTTGGCTATCCTTCAATCACGTCCCAGTGAGGGCAACAATATCATAGATTCCCATTTTAGTTATAGGTTTGAGATCATCTACTTTACTCGTTACGCACCTTGTATTACAATTTAGCTTTGGATTCCTCTGATGTTCTCTTACTCGCTTGTTCTTCCTAACGGACAATAATTTTTCCTTAAGGTGATTGTATCTTGTATCTCTTCATCAGTACAACTGCTCTGAACCCCCTTTCACAGTCAACGTACCTTAAACATTACAGACCAGTGTGAGTGCACTTCATGATGTGGATCCTGATCTGGTTACATGAGATGCAACCTGTCACTTGTACCGGTTCCGCTTCACCCAGAAACAATCTCAATGGTCTAGAAATCGCTGCAGCATCCCATCAGTCACACATTTATCCAACCTGTCCTTTTATTCCAGCACTATGAGGTGGCATGGTAGTGTAACGGTTAATGTAACGCTTCACAGCATCAGCGATCTGGGTTTAGTACCTGCTGCTGTCTGTAAGGAGTTTGTGCATTATCACCGCGACTGCGTTTCCTCTGCTTTCCTCCCACGTTCCAAAGATGTACAGGTTAGTGAGTTGCAGGCTACGTTGGCACTGGAAGCATGGTGGCACTTATTGGCTGTTCCAGCATATCCTCCGACTGTGTTGGTCAATGTCTGAAATGGTACCTTTCCCTGCATGTTTTGATGTTTCGATGTAAACAAATAAAGCTAATATTTATCTTTATACTTGCTTGTGGCACCAGAAGAAACTCGAGGATGTCAACCTATGAATTCCTGCTCTTTAGATGAATGCCTAACACCCTAAACCAATGTTACAGGATCCCTTTTCATTGTCACTGGTATCTACATGTATTGCAAGCTTGGGTTACCAGAATTGGCCATTTCTACTTTTATCATTTAGGCTCTATTTTTCTTATTCTATTTGCAGACCTGAAATATTAAGCCAGTTTCCCTTTCCAGAGCAGCTGCCAGACCTACTGAGTGATAAAAGAATTTTCTATTTTATTTCATATTTACAGCATCTGTAGTTTTTTTATGTCCATGGTTACTGTATTTTACAGTAGAGCATTTTAAAATCTTTGATGCTAATTGTCAAAGGGGGTATATTACAAAATTAATTTCTAATCACTGCTTACCACACAGAAACTATACCTTCAAACTGCACCAATCTTGATAATACCTGCATCACCAAAAACTATACCCACCAAAGTTCTCACTGCAGTGGTTCAAATGACAGAAAGCATATTTGCCAATCCAGAAACTTATAATTCAATCAACTGTATGGGTAATTAACAAATAAATATTAAAGTTAATAACTAAATTTAACTTTAATAATATACAGTTCATAACACCTACCCAGGCTTTATAAAAAGTTACATAATGCAAGTTCTGGATGTAGGTAATAGCCAAGAAATGCAACACTAGTGTAGAGTGTTTTTATTCACTGCACATTACTTTTACTTTGGAAAACTGTTCATTGTGTGTTCCAATTTCTTTCCAGTTCCTCTATGTACCTGACACAGTAGCAATATGAAGGTGTGTAGTGACTACCAATGATATGCAATGTTTCCCCATCCTTCCTGCTTCCTGTTGCTGGGTAGTACAGGCCAATCATGCAGCGAAAGCTTTGCAGAGAAGTACTCAGGCTCCTTTTCACAATTTAAAAGAGAACTATCAGAGCAAATCATATCCCATGGAACCTGTGGCTGAGAATCAACTTTAGTAAATTCCCCTTTTACTAAAAACTCCCACCTATGGGTGGCTCTTTTTTCAGCCCTTCTAGCCCCTACCCTGGTGCCGATTGTGCACCTTATTGTAGTTGTGACCTTGACCACAACCAGTACTTACATAGAGTGAAAGAGCACTACAACAAAGAAACAGGCCCTTCAGCCCATCTAGTCCATGCTGAAATGTTATTCGTCCTAGTTCTATCACTTTCACCTGGACCATAGCCCTCCATAACCACTCCACTAGTTCTTTAAAAGACCCAGCACTACCTCCTTCTGTAAATATATTAGCACCCTCCACTCTGAACTTCCTATCCTCCCAGTCATTCACCTTGGTAAATACTGATGCAAGATACACACTTAGGAGCTCATTCATATCCTCTGCCTTCATACATATGTTCCTCCTTTGTCCTCGACTGATCCTATTCATTCCCTAGTTATACTCTTGCTCTTTTCTCCTTGACTAAATTCACCACTTCTCTCAACATCCAAGGTTCCCTTACCTTGCCATCTTTGTCTTTCCTTCTCAACTTGTCTTGCTCCAATTTAATACTTCCATGCAAGGGCTATTCTTATTGATATCTTTAGCTATCTTAAATTTTAAGGAGTTGTAATTACTGCTCCCAGCCATTTGCTATATACACTACATTTGCTGTTCCACTGAAAGGTCAATCATCTGGCCAGGCTCACTTCCCAACAACAGATCCAGTATGGCCTCTCATCTTCTTGGACTATCTACATATCTTTTAAGAAACCCTCCAGGATATACTTAACACATTCTGCCCTCTCTAAACCTCTTGCACAGATTGCAGTCTATATCAGGGAAGTTGAAGTCACTTACTGCCACAACCCTGTTGGTTTCACACCTTTCCGTAATGGGTCTCTTCCTCAATGTCCTGGTGACTATTGGAACGTTTGTTTTACAATCCCATCAGAGTGATTGCACCTTTCTTATTCTTGAGTTCTACTCATATACGCTCAGTGGATATGCCCTCCATTATTTCTCCTCTGAGAATTTGTTCCTGATTAATAGCACAACTCCCCCCACACATTAATAGCACACCTTCCCCTGACTTTCACCTCCTCTCTATTTTTCTTAACCTCAAAACCCAGAATATTAAGCATCCATTCCTGTCCCTTTCTCAACCAAATCTCTGTTATGGCCATATCATAGTGCCATGTACTGATACCTGCTTTAAGTTCATGCCCTTACTCATAATACTCCAAATATTAAAATACACACACTTCAAATCTCCCCTTAGCAACCCTCCAACACTCTGAGAGAAAGCATTCTAAGTCTGTTCGACCTTTACTTACAGCTCATAGTCTCCCATACTGGTGAACCTCCTCTACACTCTCTCCAGAACTTCCTCACCCTTTCTGTATTGTGTCAAGCAGAACTGAACACAATGCTCTGAATATGGCCCAATCAAAAATTTCTACAGTTGCATTATGACTCTCTGATGCTTATACTGAATGCCCTGACCAATAAAGGCAAGTATGCCGTGTGTCTTCTTAACAGCCTATCTATTTGTATTCTCATTTTCAGAGATCTGTGGACCTACTCCTTAGGATCCCTATTTACATCAATGCTTCTAAGGGTCCTGCTGTTTGCTAAATACTCCTGCTGTAAAGTATAACATCTTAAGACTGTCAAGATTAAACCCCTTCTGTCATTTCCCTGCCATTACTTCCAACTGATCTGTATCTATAAGATTGACATTCTTGTCTGTCTGGGGAAACTGGTCCTCACTCTCAATAATTTCTCCTTTGGCTTCTCCCACTTCAAACAAAAGCTGTAGCCATGAGCGCTCATGTGGTCTCAGCTATGTCTGCCTTTTTGTCGGCTATGTGGAACAGTCTATGTTCCAAGCCTACACTGGTATCACTCCTCACTTTTCCTACACTACAGTACAACTGCACTGGTGCTGCTTCCTGCACCCATGCTGAGCTAGTCAACTTCATTAACTTTGCCTCCAACTTCCACCCTGCCCACAATTTACCTGGTCCATTTCTGACACCTCACTCCTCTTTCTCAATTTTCTGCCTCTATCTCTGGAGACAGTTTATCCGCCAATGTCTTTTATAAACCCACTGATTCTCACAGCTACCAGGACTATACCTCTTTCCACCCCGTCACTTGTAAAAATGCCATCACCTTCTCTCAATTCCTCCACCTCCACCGCATCTGTTCTCAGGGTGAGGCTTTTCATTCCAGTATGAAAGAGATATCCCTTTTCTTCAAAGAAAGGGGCTTCCCTTCCTCCACCATGAATGCTGCCCTCAACCGCGTCTCTTCCATTTCATGCACGTCTGCCTTCTCCCCATCCACCCACCACTCCACCAGTGACAGGGTTCCTCTTGTCCTCACCTATCTCCCCCCTAGCCTCTGCATCCAGCACATAATTCTCTGTAACTTCCACCATCTCCAACTAGATCCCACAACCAAGCACATCTTTCCCTGTCCCCCACTTTCCACTTTCCACAAGGATCATTCCCTTCGCGACTCCATTGTCCATTCGTCTCTCCCCACTGATCTCCCTCCTGGTACTTATCCTTGCAAGTGGAACAAATGCCACACCTGTCCCTGTACCTCCTCCTTCACTATCATTCAGGGCCCCGAATAGTCCTTCCAGGTGAGGCAACAATTCACCTACGAGTCTATTGGGTCATCTACTGTATCTGTTGCTCTCGGTGCAACCTCCTGTATATCGGTGAGACCCAATATGGATTGGGAGACTGCTTTGCCGAGCACCTATGCTCTGTCTGCCAGAAAAAGTGGGATATTCCTGTGGCCACCCATTTCAATTCTACTTCCCTTTCCCATTCCAACATGTCAGTCCATGGCTTCCTCTACTGTCGTAATGAGGCTTCACTCAGGTTGAAGGAGCAACACCTTATCTTCCATCTGGTTAGCCTCCAACCTGATGGCATGAACATTGATTTCTCAAACTTCCAGTAATTGCCCCCCCCACCCCCTTCTCCTTCACCATTCCCCATTCCCATTTCCCACTCTCATTGCCTGTCCATCACTTTCCTCTGGTGCTCCTCCCCCTTCCCTTTCTTCCATGGCTTTCTGTCCTCTCCTATCAGATTCCCTCTTCTCCAGCCCTTTAACTCTTTCAACAATCAACATCCCAGCTCTTTGCTTCACCACTTTCCGTCTCCTGGTCTCACCTATCACCTACCACTTTGTACTTCTTCCTCCCCTCGCCCCACCTTCTTACTCTGACTCCTCATCTTTATTTCTACAGTCCTGATGAAGGGTCTCGGCCCAAACTGCTGACAGTTTACTCTTTTCCATAGATGCTGCCTGGCCATGCTATTCCTCCAGCATTTTGTGTATGTTACATTGATTCCTGGCATCTGCAGATTTGTTCTTGTTTGTGATCTCTATCCTGCTGTATCCCTTCGCAATCTTCTTTACTCTCCACAACTCAGCCAATTATTGTATCAACTCTAGGCTTACTATACTATATTTTCATTCAAATCACTTACACATGTCATAAACATAAATGGTCCCAGCTCAGATTAACGTGGAATACCGCTGGTCGAAGATCTCCCATCAGAATAACACCTGTCAACCACTACACTTTGTCTTCCATGGCCAAGCCAATTTTGAATTCAGTCTACCAATTTTATTGATGCTTCAACTGAATGTGTTAAATGAGCCTTTTTAAAAATACATACATCTTGATAAACTTTTGGAATTACAGTAGATTCCAGTTAATTGGGACACATTGGGACAAGTACATTTTGGCCCAATTAAGTGGCTGCCTTAATTAGCCGAAGTTTCATGGAAAGTGTTAACAAATATTAAAAAAAGACAAGCTGAGTAACAAATCACATGTTAAAATGAAATGCAGAATGAATTAGAACACTACCAATAGTACTACAGTACTATAAAACTGTGTATTAGTCCCTGATAGTTATCGCTGTATCCAGTGTATGTAATGAACAAAATCAGTACAGACACCTAGTGTAGATAATGGACAGCCTTCATACAATACTATTGACAACTGCAAATCTTCAAATTTTCATTTTTACTGTAATGTTCAAGTTGATGGTCGATACTTTCAAATTTTCCATAGTTCCTAACTTGTTGAAGTAGTGAAATCATTCCATTTTCACTCCTGACCATTCCAGGCATCTCCAAACCTGAAAGCTTGAAACTGCTGTGAGTAAAACACTTCCAAAGAACTTTACTGCTTATTTCTCGCCAACTATCAATGACAAAAATCACTGCTTTTGAAAAAAACACACAATTGGTGCTGTTTAAAAACTGTTTGCTCCAAACATGGTGTAGTGTTTAACCGTCACACAAGTGTATGCATCTGATGCTAGTTGCAAACTGTTTGGCAGCAGTCTCCTGTCCCAATTAAGCAGCATAGTGTCTCAAATAAACAAAGGGAATTCCTGCAATTTTCTTGATTCGATTTTGTTCTTTAAGAGTTGTCCCTAATAAGCAGCTGATCCGTTTAATCAATGGCCCAATTAACTAGAATCCACTGTAATCTGTACTCTCATTATAGGAGTGACTGTCTTAAAAGAATTGTAACTTTTCCAATTCAACTCCTATAAACTTTCAGTGCAATATTTGCATTGGTGCCTGAGGAGAATTCAGAAACCTCTCTCTGGGAGACCACTGAGACCTGTAGAGCTTGCCTTAGTTAAACTAATGACTCAGTAGGGCTGCTCTGATCATACATAATTGTGCAGCAGTGGCCCGATATTAATAGCAGGATATCAGGTATAACTCTCATCAGTCTTAGCAGTGTCTGCATTGACAGGTAAAATCACATCTGTTCGAGGGATTACTTTTAAGGACATGCATATTCGGTACTTGGGAGTCATGCTGACACTGAGACATCGGAGACTAATTTTGCTCCAGTTTCGTTTACAGTCTAATTGGGAAGAAAACCTGTCATCAAATATAAACATTCTTCTTTTGCTTACACTCTTCTAAAACTACAGACACACTCAACTTTTCTATTAAGTTTAACCTCTGACTAATCCACTGCTCTAAAGTAAGTATTACATATTGGAGATATAAAATCTGAATCATTTTACTGCTTGAACTCGAAGTCAAAATTATTCCAGATTTGTTTTTAGTGTCTTAACTAATGCTTGAGTATGTTTGAGAGGGAAAATGATGAAATGGTGGAGCAGACTCGATGGGCCAAATGGCCTAATTCTGTTCCTGTGTCTTACGGCTTTTATGAACTATGATTCAACAAGTATATTTTCTTCCCATCTTTCATAATATATGAATCCCATTATCCTTTGAAATAATGTGCCAAACCTACTTTCTATTCAACTTGGCTTGAAAAAGAATGAGAAAATATATATTTACATTAGTGCCAAGTTTAGACCATAAGACCACAAGCTATAGGAGCAGAATTAGGCCATTTGGCCCATCTAGTCTAGATCATTTCATTATGGCTGATCCAATTTTCCTCTCAGCCCCAATCTCCTGCCTTTCCCTCATATCCCTTCTTGCCCTGACCAATCAAGAATCAACCTCTACCTTAAATATACATAAAGACTAGGTCTGCACAGCTGCTTGTGGCAAAAAAAGTTCCACAGATTCAACACTCACTGACTAAAGAAATTTCTCCTTATTTCTGTTCTAAAAAGATGCCTCTCTATTCTGAGGCCGTCCTCTGGTCTCCCACCACAGGAAATATCATCTCCACATCTACTCTATCAAGGCCTTTCACCATTTGATATGGTCACCCCTCATTCTTATGAATTCTAGTGAATACAGGCCCAGAGCTATCAAACACTCTTCATATGAAAAATATTCAATCCTACAATCATTTCAACCCTCTCCAGTTTCAGCACATCCTTTCTAAGATAAGGAGTACAAAACTGCTCACCATACTCCAAATGAGACCTTACCATTGCTTTAAAGAGTCTCAACATTACATCTCTGCTTTTATATTCTAGTCATCTTGAAATTAATGCTAACATTGCATTTGCCTTCCTCACCACAGACCCAACCTGCAAATTCTGCAGAAGTCCCCTAGCACCTCAGTTTTTATATTTCCTCTCCATTTATAAAATAGTCACCGGTTTCATTTCTTCTACTAAAGTGCATGACCATACACTTCCTGACACTGTGTGCATTTTTTTTGACCATTCTCTTAATCTAAGTCCTTCTGTAGCCTATCTACTTCCTTAAAACTACCTGCCCCTCCACTATCTTCACATCGTATGCAAACTTTGAAACAAACCCATCAATTCCTTCATCCAAATCATTGACATATAGCATTAAAAAAATTGGTCCTAAAACAGATCCGTGTGGAACACCACTAGTCACCGACAGCCAACCAAAGCAGGCTCCCTTTACTCCCACTCTTTGCATCCTGCCTATCAGCCACTGCTTTATCCAAGCTACAATCTTTACTGTAATACCATGGGCTCATAGCTTGTTAAGCATCCTCAATGTGGCACCTTGTCAAAGGCCTTCTGAAAATCCAAGTACAGTGCCTATAAAAAGTATTCACCCCGTTGGAAGTTTTCATGTTTTATTGTTTTACAACATTGAAGCACAGTGGATTTAATTTGGCATTTTTTGACACCGATCAACAGAAAAAGTCTCCTTTGTGTCAAAGTGAAAACAGATCTCTATAAAGTGATCTAAATTAATTATAAATATAAAACACAAAATAATTGATTGCATAAACATTCACCCCTTTAATATGACACACCAAATCTGGTGCAGGCAATTGGTTTTGGAAGTCGCATAATTAGTTAAATGGAGATCTGTTTTTGGAGACCTGTGTGCAGTCAAGGTGTTTCAATTGACTGGTAAAAATACACCTGTATCTGGAAGGGTCAACTGCTGGTGAGTCAGTATCCTGGCAAAAACTACACCATGAAGACAAAAGAACACTCGAAGCAACTCCACAAAAAGTTAGTGAAAATCACAAGTCAGGAGGTGGATAGAAAATTTCTATGTCATTGAATATCCCTTGGTGTACAGTTAAGTCAGTCATCAAGAATACAGCAAAGCTGTAAATCTGCCTAGAGTAGGCCATCCTCAAAAACCAAGTGACCAGGCAAGAAAGGGACTAGTTAGGGAGGCTACCAAGAGCGCTATGACAGCTCTGGACGAGCTACAAGCTTCAGTGGCTGAGATGGGAGAGACTACGCAAACAACAACTGCTGCCTGGGTGCTTCACCAGTTGTAGCTTTATGGGAGAGTAGCAAAGAGAAAGCCACTGTTGGAAAAACTCACATGAAATCTTGGCTAGAGTTCCCAAAAAGCATGAGGGAGACTCTGAAGTCAGCTGGAAGAAGGTTCTATGGTCTGAGAAAACCAACATTGAGCTTTTTGGCCATCAGACTAAACGCTATGTTTGGAGTAAGCCTAAAACTGCACACCATCCCTACCATGAAGCATGGTGGTGGCTGCTTCACTGCAGCAGGCCCTGGAAGGCTTGTGAAGGTAGAGGGTAAAATGAATGCAGCAAACTACCAGGAAATTGGAGGTTTGTTTTCCAGCAAGACAATGACCACAAGCAAAAAGCCAAAGTTATACAGGAATAGCTTAAAAACAACAAAGTTAATGTCCTGGAGTGGCCAAGTCAGAGTCCAGACCTTAATCCAATTGAGAATTTGTGGCTGGACTTGAAAAGAGCTGTTCACTCACAATCCCATGCAATCTGATAGAGTTTGAGCAGTTTTATAAAGAAGAATGGAGAAAAATTGCAGAGTCCAGATGTGCAAAGCTGTAAGAAACCTATCCACACAGACTCAAGGCTGTAATTGCTGTCAAAGCTGCATCTACTAAATACTGACCGAAAGGGGGTGAATACTTATTCAATCAGATATTTTGTGTAATTATTTGTAATTAATTTAGATCACTTTGTAGAGATCTGTTCTCACTTTGATACGACGGAATATTTTTCTGTTTATCAGTGCCAAAAAGACCAAATTTAAATCCATTGTGATTCAATGTGTAAAACAATACAACATGAAAACTTCCAGGGGTGGGGTGGGGGAATACTTTTTATAGGCAACGTACACAACATCAACCAATTCTCCTTTGTCTACCCTGATTGTTATTTCTTCAATGAATTCCAACAGATTTGTCAGAGAAGATTTTCCCTTGAGGAAACTATGCTGACTATGGCCTATTTTATCATTAGCTTCCAAGTATCCTGAGACTTCAATCTTAGTAATCGACTCCAACATCTTCCCAAACACTAAGGTCAGACTAACTGGCCTTCTGCCTCTCTCCCTTCTTGAAGAGTAATGCCTCCATGATCTCTTCAGCCACCTCTTTCAGAACCCTGGGGTGTACACCATTGGTCCAGGTGAGTTACCTTCCTTCAGACCTTTCAGTTTCTCAAGAACCTTCTCTCTAGTTATGGTAACTTCACACACTTTGTGACCCTTGACACTTGGAACTTCCACCATATTGCTAGTGTCTTCCATAATGAAGACCAATGCAAAATACTTATTCAGTTTAGACTATTGAGTTTTGTTTTCAACAACTTACAATGAGACTGTACTTTTGACTTTGTAAAATGGGTCCTACTTTACATCACAGGATTATAATGAGATAAAATTTACATTGAAGGAGGAGCGTTCAAAATAAATGACAAAACATTTGATTATAACTTAAAATAAAGAGGAAGAACTTTTCTCATTTTGTATATACCATTGAGGTACTCAAAATCTAGGCATTGTGCTCAATAGAGCCAAACTTTAGAACTTCCCTTTTCTGACATCTGCTTCTGAAAAGCAGAAGTTAGAAGAGTTCCCTGCTGTCTGCAGCTGTGATGTTATCATGCAGCTTTTTAAGCAACTATTTAATCATTTTACTGAATAGCAAATAAAGATTGAAATACACACATATGTTTGAGGAATAAGCCAATTTGTCCTAAACCTATTAAAACTATAATGCTTTTTACTTTATGAGATGTAAAATTAATGTACCTTATAATGTCATTTGAAATATTTGCCTAAGGGTATTACAAAACATGTTTCTTTTTTACAACTGGAGAACTTGTTAAGCAGTAATTATTACTTGATACTAAAGCTTAGATCTCATACAACATCAGATATGATTTCTGAGATATTTTACAATGAGATAAACTTGTTCATGTCATCGACTGCCTTTTCCTGTTTTTGTTGGAGAATACCATAAGCAGTGTATCTGTAGAGGAGAACTGAATTTCTCATAGCAACTTTGCGATTGACACTTTATACCATGCAAGTGTAGAAAATCCTAATGCTGCTGCCAGTTTCACCCGTCAGTTGTCAAAATAGTGCAACCAATGCGACCCTAAGAAATTAGCTGCTCTCATTGCTGTACCCTTGGGATTGCTGTAACTGAAGCAATGGTTTAAGAGTTCCAGTCAGGTACTCAGTTCCCTTAAATGGCAATGGAATGGGAACTGGTTTATTATTGTCGTATGTACCGAAGTACAGAGAAAAACTGCTTTGAATGCCATCCTTACAGATCATTTCATCACATCAGTAAACTGAGGAAGTATAAGAGAAAAGGAATAACAGAATGCAGAATAGAGTGTCACCATTGCAGGGAGGGTTCAGCATAGGTAGACAATAATGTGCAAGGCCATGATGAGGTAGGATGTGGAATTTTCATGTCTTAATGTTGCCAG
This sequence comes from Hemitrygon akajei, assembly GCF_048418815.1. Lineage (NCBI taxonomy): Eukaryota > Metazoa > Chordata > Chondrichthyes > Myliobatiformes > Dasyatidae > Hemitrygon > Hemitrygon akajei. Next base: position 57,187,948 of record NC_133135.1, read on the forward strand.
TGGCCCATACACATTCATACTGCCTTGAAGAGGCACAGGCACACTGGGTTCTACAGATCCTTCTGAGATTGTGTGGGACAGGTTTCAATGTTTAAAGTTTGAAGTAAATTTATAATCAAAGTACATATATGTCATCATATACGACTCAGAGAATCATTTTCTTGTGGGCATTCACAGTAAATACAAAGAAACACGGTAGACCAAACGAAAGATTGCCCATAACAAGACAGACGCATAACCAAGGTACAATAGACAACAAAGTGCAAATACAAGCAGAAAACATAATAATAAATAAATAATCAATAAATATCAAGAACATGAGATGAAAGGTCCTTGAAGTAAGTCTATAGGTTGTGAGAACAGGTCAGTTTTAGGACGAGTGAAGTTGAATGAAGTTATTTCTTCTGGTTCAAGAGCCTGATGGTTAAGGGGTAATAATTGTTCCTGAACCTGGTGGCCAGCATTTCAAGTTCGGCCATTACACAATTGGCCAATTATACCTACAATATAAGTTTTACTTCAGTTTAAAATCATTAGAAACAGTTTTAACCAACTTTCTTAATACCATTATATTTTCCTTTTGCTCAAAACTGAATCATTTTGTAAACTGCAAGGAGACACTGGTTCCATCTGTTGCAGTGAGATCCTGCTATGACTCAAATACTTCATGTGGGTGGGCAACTTGCAAGATAAGCTTCATCACAAAGCTGAAAGAATATTGGCAGTCTTCTCAGCCAAAACCTTCCTTGTTTAGAAAATTGTTGATACATTTCTATAACCAAAAGTTACTAGTCTGAAATTTCTAGGAAATACCAGCTATTTCAATGAAAGACCACACCAACTTTGGCATTCAACCAATGTGCAAAAGACAACAAACAGCAAATAAATAAAAAAGAAAGGGTAATAATAAATAAATAAATAATAAATATCGCAAACATGAGATGAAGATTCCTTGAAAGTGAATCCAAAGGTTGTGGGAACATTTCAATGATGGAGCAAATGGAATTAAGTAAAGTTATCTCCTGCGGTTCGAGACCCTGATGGTTGAGGAGTAATAACTGTTCCTGAACTGGGTGGTGTGAGTCCTGAGACTACTGTACCTTCTTCCTGAACAGTGAGAAGACAGCCTGTCTAGGGTGCAGGGGTCCCTGCTGGTGGATGCTGCTTTACTGCGATACCGTTTCGTGTAGATGCGCTCAATGCTGGGGAGGGTTTTACCTGTGATGGACTGTGCCACATCCACCACTTTTTGGAAGATTTTCCATTCAAGGGCAATGATGCTTCCATACCAGGCTGTGATGAAGGTAGTCAAAATATTCTCCACCACACATCTATAGAAATTAGTCAAAGTTTCAGATATAATGCCCAGATCTCCTAATTGTTTAAACTCCTAATATTTTAAGTGATTAACATATATATATTTTAAAATTTTAAATGATTTTTTAAAATGTCTAATAATTTGGAAACACATGTTTAGAACAAACAATTCTTTTAATTATTGGAAGCGTTCAAATATGAGGAGAATTGGAAGAGCCCCATGTCATGTCTATATTGATCAGATGCTAGTTTACATGATGTGGATTCTAAGTAAAACTCTATATAGTTTTATACTGTAAATACTTAAGTATTGTAAAAAGGAATGAAAAACAAAGGAAGATTTTAAGCTCCAAAGTGAAGTTAGGTTAAGAAGGAGAAATTATATTCACAGATGATTTGTTTGAATTTAGGAAACAGGAAAAAACATGACAACTATTCATAAAAGACAAATGAAGAAATAGGTTATGATTAAAGTTTGTGGAATGGAATTGTCATTCACTAGTACGCAGAAATTGTCTTACTTATTATAAACCAAGCACAGAGACACGACGCAGGCTATTTGCATCAGAAATCTCTTTTATCTTGATATAGGAAGAACCAAAGACATCTCAGTTGAGTGTGATATACAGTAAACAGGAATTTGGTAATTCTGGGAAAAGGTGACAATGATTTCAATGGACTCACTTGACATACTCTGTTGGCTTGGTAGAGTAGCTAATATATGCATTCCGAGCAACACAAGCAGAATGCTGGAGGGACTCAGCAGGCCTGGCAGCATCGATGGAAAAGAGAACAGCTGACGTTTTGGGCCAAGTCCTGGTGAAGGGTCTCAGTCCGAAATGTCAACTGCACTCTTTTCCAGAGATGCTGCCTGGTCTGCAGAGTTCCTCCAGTATCTTATCTATGTTGCTTGGATTTCCAGCATCTACAGGTTTTCTCTTGATTGTGATATGCACACTGATAAAGCTTTTTAAATGAAATATTTTAAACTGTTGCCTTGTGCTCCCAAGAGAAAATTGCACTGTAAAGTTATTTTTTCTCTCTTTCCTGCAACCTGCTCACCAAAGCCTGGCCAGATTTTGCTTTCTCCTCTGTTTGCTCTAGAGCAGTACAAGAAATAAACTGGGTGATCCTTCTGTGCAAAACCTGTGTTCAGTCTGTATGTTCTGAGCTTTCCAACATCTTTAACTGTAATTGACCCTCCCACTCCAACCTATTGGTCTGTGGTCTCCTGAACTGTTCCAATGAGCTTGAGGAACAGCACCTCATCTTCTGTATCGGCATGTTGTAGCTTAACTTCTCAACTTAATATGGAATTTTACAGTTTGATTTCTGTCATGATCAATTGTCACTCTGTAATATCATCTGAGCTGTTTGTTATCGTATTTTATTTTTCTGTTTTCTTCTGAGAGTGGAGGGAATGCACATCCTCATCTGCTGGGCATGTTTTCTTGCTCTTGCTCTACATTTCATATTCCTATATCCTTTTGTGTACGACTCACTCTCTGACAGCTCACAATTACTCATTGACTGTGTAACCCTGCTTACAGCTTTTCCCCTGGTTTTATCTTATCAGAGACGTTCCGCTTCCCCAATTCTCTCTGCAGGTTAACAAGCATCTTTTGTCTCATTCCCTGTTTTGACAAAGGGTCTTTCACCTAATATGCCCATTGTGTTACTCTTCCCACAAGTGCAGCCTGACCTGCTGAGTATTTTCAGCATTTTGTACTTGAGTACAAGAAGCACTTGGCTATCACATACAGTGCAATCACGATCAAGCTCCTGAATCTTAAAGAGTGTGTGTGAATGATTCGAAAGTGAACATTAGCTTTGACATCCTCGTATATCTGTGTTCCAAAGAGTTATACAATCAAAATCCTTGCAAAGATTGTTGTAATGCAACTAGTTAACCTTTTTCATTTAATAACAGCTGCCTGTTATTTGTTTTTGCCCCTCAGAATCTGGTTTCTGTGATGTATTGCAGTTACCTTTAGATATTTTAGATGAACTTTCTATCTTTAATGGGTTCTGTACTGAAGCACAAACTGGAAAGTCTTTACAGTAATTCCAATTGTATTTCAAAAGAATTAGTTTGCACGAGTGCTTGGTAAGCTCTTCAGTTTTGTTTTCTGACACAGAATGGAGTGGAATATCATACAGCAGTCAGCAGAGAATTACAAGAAGGGTGCTTGGCTCTTCCGCTCTTCCTAACCTCAACTAATAAAAAGCTTCACTAAACTAATTCCTTGTCTAAAAATACCCCTAACCAAATAAATTCTAGATCCAATTAGCATAACAAATAACTGCATTGAGAGCAGAAGCCTTTCAGCAATTCCATCTATCCCCGTAAACCTAACAGCTTTCTGGTAATGCAACTTATCAGGAAGAACTGATGATGAGCAAGAGGAAAATCATGAAATAGTCTGTTAAAGGTGTTTCGGATTATGAATGAATGGGACATGCTAAAAAATATGAAATTCTGCCTGCAGGTGAAAGATTTTAGAATGGTGGAATGTAGAAGATTAAATGCAGGATACTTAGTACAGAGGAGAGAGGAACGTGAGATGTGAACTGCTCTGCTGGAGTTAGTGATTGATATAGAGACCTATGTAACCTTTTAAATGAGTATTTGAGGAAAGGAGGAATAATGAACTATGTAAACAAAAATGGTACTTAAGGATTGTTGCATCACTTATTCAGAGTATCTCATTTTTATGTTCAAATTTCTACAAAGCGATGTAGAATCCTGATGAGATGAACACATTGCATTTTTGTTGCACCTTTAACACTGCGAGCTGTTTCAAGGTTCATCACAGGAGTGTAATCTAGCATAAATTGACACAATCCATTTGGAAAGCTAGCTAGATGTTTGACTTAATGGGAGGAATTTAAAGCCCATCATCCAAGGAAGGAGAGACAAGTGAAAGGTTTAGGTTGGTGATTCTCGGGAGCCAGACGAGTGAACGCACAGTCACCACTGGCAAGACACTTTGGCAGGTGAAATTATGATAGGATGTATAAAGTAAATGGCAGGGACCTTATGAGTACTGATGTCACAGATACATTGGAGTACAAGTCCATAACACTTTGAAACAGGTGGAAGAGGCATTCTGTGTCCTTGCCTTCATGGGGTAAAGCAGAATGTATACGAGTTGGGACATCATGTTGTAGTGTACAAAATATTGGTTACATGGCACATGGAGTATTTTGTACAATTCTGGTCCCCACTTTACAAAAAGGAAATGGTGTGCTGGTCTGATGATCTGATGCACAGGATTGTAAGAGGCTGCAGAGGTTTGTAGACTCGGCCAGATCCATCATGGGAACAAGCCTCCCCATCGCTGAGGAAATCTGCAAAAGATTGTGTCTCAAGAATGCAACATCCACCATTAAGTGTTCTCACCACCCAGGACATGCCCTCTTGTCATTACTACCTCCGGGAGAAGTCTGCAGATACACACTCAACAATTTAGGGACAGCTTCTTCCCCTCCACCATCAGATTTCTGAATGGTCAATGCACCCATGAACACTACCTCACTATTACCCTTTAACACTATTTATTCATTTTATATTGTATCATAATTAACAGTCATCTTGTACTGTACTGATGCCATGATATATGTAACTAATAATACATCTGATTCTGATTCTGGTAGCTGTGGAGATTCACTAGGACATTACCTAAAATGGAGGATAATAGTTAAAAGGGGAGTTTGGATAGGCTGAGTTTATTCCCCAAGAATGGAGAAGGCTGAGAAGTCACTTTGTGAAGGTTTAAACAGTTAGAAGGTGCATAGATAGGACAGAGGCTCAGAGTGTTTTCCCAAGGGCAGGGAAGTCTAGAACAAGAAGGTACAAGTTTAAGGCAGAAAGGGAGAATTTTAAGGAGATCTGAGGGGTACATTTTACACACAAAGTGTGCTGTGCATTTGGAATGTGCCGTATATCTAGGATGAGCAGTCAGAGGAGATGGAGGAGACAGAC